>NC_133660.1:74666869-74980563 GCF_037893015.1 Macrotis lagotis
TTTATGACTACATAAAAATAGAAGAGGAGAATAGTGGGGCAGAAAAGAAATAAAATTAATAACATACCTTATTCTTTTTTTTTGCAAGGCAAATGGAGTTAAGTGGCTTGTCCAAGGCCACACAGCTAGGTAATTATTAAGTGTCTGAGACCGGATTTGAACTCAGTTATTCCTGACTACAGAGCCGGTGCACTATCCACTGTACCACTTAGCCACCCTAGAACTGTGGAGTTTATTTTGTTTTGTTTTGTTTTGTTTTGTTTTAGGTTTTTGCTAGGCAATGGGGTTAAGTGGCTTGCCCAAGGCCACACAGCTAGGTAATTATTAAGTGTCTGAGGTCAGATTTGAACTCAGGTCCTCCTGACTCCAGAGCCAGTTCTCTATCTACTGTGCCACCTAGCCACCTCCTTAGTCTTTATTTAATAGAAATTTCTGGGAAAACTAGAACCTAGTTTAGCATAAATTAGGTAAAGACAATTAGATGTCTTGTAGTAAAAAAGCACAATAATTGATAAATGGAAATGGGACAGAAATGACATTTTAAGAATCAGTTCAGATACCATTCCCATTTATGTCTAAAGACAGAATTCTTAACAGAACAAGGGATAGAGATGATTAGAAACGATAAAAGCAGATCATTTTTATTCTATGAAAATGAAAAACTTTGATATGAGAAAAATTTCTACAACTAGGCTAAGCAAGCAAGTAGTTGAGGATGGTGAGTGGGATAGAAAATTTTGTATCAAATGTCAAGATATAGAAGAAACTAAAATTGAAATAAAAAAGAAAAAGACCTAAAGCTATTGCCAATGGAAGCTTCAAGAGACTTGAATAAGCAGTTCTCAAAAGAATTTCAGTAAGTCATTTAATCATTTATCAATAAGGTAATCATTTAATAAATATATATTGAACACATACAATGTGGCTGATACTGTGCTGCCTCAGAATCAAATAAAGACAAAAGCTCCCTATAAAAGCTCACAATCTAAAGAAATGTTAACATCACTGTTTCTATTCACTAGAACAAAGAGAAATGCAAAGCAAAACAAAAGTGAGGTTTTACCTCCTACATAACAAATGAACAAATATTACCAAAATGAGAAACAGTCAATGATAGAAAACAAGTGGAAGATGAGCTAATAGAAAATTGCAAAGACAAGTCAAGTCAATGTAAATTTGCATCCATTCAGTGATCAAGATTCTTTTTTTGTTATTATTGTTATTGTTATAAAGGAGCCTTTGGGGTTATACCTGAATTCAGAACATTTATTATCTAAGAATCTTGATGTATCATTTAAAAAAAATTTAAAACATTAATCCCCCCCCTTTCTCCCTCATTTTCAAATCCAACACTACAGAACTCTAAATCATTTTTATGCACAGACTGTGACCTAACCTTAAACATTAAATGAAGCACCTGAAATGTAAATTCAAAATTTGTAATTCTCATAGGATACATGAACCTAGGGAAAGCAGCCCACTGTTCTTTGCATTTGGGAGTGCTGGAATCTGACAAAATGACTTCCTGCCCTTGAATTCAGATTTTTATTTTTTTATTTCAGGAACTACTATAGAAAAGGTTGAAGCCAAGATGATAGAATATATAAGCACTCAACCAAGAACTCCCAATTTCCCTTTCCAACAACTCTAAAATCATGTATCAAATGGAATTCTGGAATGGCAGAAGCAAGAAAAGTTCAAGTGAAACAATTTTGCAGCTCATGCAACTTAGAGAAGGTCAGTAGAAAAGGTCTGTTTTATGGGGGTGATGGTCAAGCCTGTAGTGCAGCATAGACCATACAGCAGAGGGACCTGGAGGCAACTGCATTAGTGACTGCAGTAGCCTCAGGAACTCTCAGCTCACAGATAAATGACTGAACTGAGATGGCAGAAGACTGCACTAGATTTAGGATTCTGCCACTTTACTCATATGCTAATCCAGGTCACAATAGCAAGACCAAAAGGAATGATAGCAGGGACAATGGACGAGGTTCCAGTGTGGAGAGGAATCCTCATGGTTTCTTATAGAGGAGTAGGGACCCTGTCTCAATTCTAAGACAGAGGGGAGCATTAGCAGTTGTGACTCAGAAGAGTAAGGGACCTGGTCACACTCCCAGGGTCAGGAGGAATATTAGAACTGGTGGCTACAGGGAAACAAGATCCTTTTCTGTGCAAAGACCAGCACACTGCATGGGGCAACAGCAACCACACCTTTCCTTATATCAATACCACTCCAAGAGCATCAAAAACCTATAGACATCCAGAGCTAATTCTGAAAACTGAAGTAAAAAGGTCTGACACTTGGAACAGTGCTACACAAAGGAAGTCCAAATTTAACATAAACTAAAAAGTCAATAAATAGGTTGGAAAAATGAGCAAACCAACTAACAAAAGTGGAAAGTTATTATGGTGACAGGGAAGATCAAGACTCAAACTCAAGAGAAGAAAATAAAATCAAAACAACAACAAGCAAAACCTCAGAGAAAAATGAGAATTGATCAAAGTATCAAAAATAATTCTAGGAAGACCTCAAAAAAGGATTTTAAAAAATAATTTTTAAAATAAGAATAAAAATTGTGAAAAGAAATGAGAATGATGCAATAAAATTACCAACAGGGAGTCAACAGTTTGGTAAAGAAGGCATTAAAAACATTTAAAAAATAATACTCTAAGGGGCAGGGCCAAGATAGATGAGAAAAGGCAGAGTTTCACTTGAGATCTTCCACAAACCCCTCCCATCATTTTTGAATAATGCCTCTAAACAAATTTTGAAGACAACTTAAGCCCAAGACAACTTAAAGGATTGGAAGCAAAGGTCTGTTGTATCAAGGTGAGATTGGAGCTCAGTCTATCTCAGACTGTGACCCAGCACACCAACAGGATGTGGGATTGGATCAGTCAGCAACAGTTTCTGAACCTCTCAGTCCACAGATAGTAAGGGGGCAGGCAACTAGTTAGAAGAGGATTACTGGGTACCTTTACTGCCACTGAAGGTACAGTCCTTGATCTCAGTCCCAGGGCAAGGAGGGACACTAGCACACTAGATTTTGCAGCTATAAGGAAGCTGGGACCATGATCACAGTTCTAGGGTGGAAAAGTATGGTAATTTCTCCACAGAACAGAGCATAGGCCAGGAGAATGTAAAAACACATATCCCTTGGAAGAATTTAAAACTTATAGGTCTCCAAAATTACCTCTGAAACAGCTGCATATAAAAAAAAAAGACTTTTGAGAAGGGATAAGGATACCTAGGGGTAAAAACAGGATGGAGAAAAATACACAAATAGTAAACATTACTGTGAATGCAAATGGGGTGCATTTATACATAAAATGTAAGTAGAAAGTAGAACGAAAATCCAACAATTTTTAAAGGAAAAAAAGTCACGTTTTTACAGACCCATACAATGGACTATAGTAGAATCTATTTTGCTTCAACACTGATTAAAAAAAAAAAGCAGGGGAGCGGCTGGCTAGGTGGCCCAGTGGATGGCCCTGGAGTCAGGACTACCAGGGTTCAAATCCGACCTCAATCACTTAATAATTACTTAGCTGTGTGGCCTTGGGCAAGCCACTTAACCCCATTTGCCTTGCAAAAACCTAAAAAAAAAAAAAAAGCAGGGGCAACAATCCTAATTTCAAACAAAGGATAGCCCAATTCAGGGGAGACTGTAGCCCACTCTGGGAGATAGGGTAGCCCACTCTAGGGGAAATATCATCCCTTAAACTCCTATACCACTTTGCCCTTCTCTACAACTTATCTTGCCTACTACTTATGCTGCTTGTCTTGGCTGTGAAGCTAGCCTGCTCTTGAGGAGCAAAATTCCTCAAACTCTCCCAACCCTCTCATTACTTCTATTGAAACTCACTATATTGTTCCTTCTCCAAAGAACCTAACCTGAGAACTTTTTTTGTTATTACCTTGCAAACTGTTTGAGCAATCTGTGAATTAAAGCCTAAGTCTTTCTTATGTCCTGAAATCTGAGAGATTGGTGAGTTCTTCATCCCCAAAATGAACTCAATCTTTTGAGACCCCTTTCCCTAAAGCCCATTCCTCTTCTCTTCAATCTGATTCCATCTGGTTTCTAGAGTTGAGTAAGAAGATTCTGTATTCCAACTTCTATTCAGATTTATTAAAAGAGGGGGAAAAACTTGAGAAGCTGATATTTAAGACTTTGATGACTTACCTATTGCTGGTATTGAAAGTCATGAAGAATTAATGACCTCTTATTCCCAAAATTGCTTATCACTTAGTGTTGGGGATGTATAATTCAGTCTCCAACTTTATATTTTCTGATATTTGTCATGTAGTCAAATCATCCCCTCCCTATATGAAATTGGAAATTGTACCTTGGGAAGGAATTGAAATGCTCCACCATAACAGAAGAGATTCAGGTGTGCATCTTAAGAGAACAAGAACATGTCAATTTGGAGGTACAAGACAAAGAAGAGCTAATGCAAAAAGAGGTAATGTAAAAATGTATGAAATACAATAAATGGCATATCATCCAAATTCTTAGAGGAAACAATTAAGTAAGTTATAGGAGGAAATAGAATATATACTTATAATAATGATGGATCTCAACCTTCCCTCTCACAACAAGATAGATTTAACAATGAGGCACATAAGAAAGAATTCAGTTTAGAAATTTAGAAGAGTTAGATATAATATACCTCTGGAGAAAAGTGAATGGAAACAGAAAGGAATAGACCTTTTCCTCAGCAGTACATGGTACCATCATAAAAGAAAGGCTATGGCTTAGGTCATAATAAAACCTTACAACCAATTTAAAAAAAACCTCTTCAGAAAATCAGAAATATTAGATACATTCTTCTCATACTATAATGGAATAAAAAATTATATTCAATAACTAGACAATGAAACAGATTAAAAAAATTGGAAACAATCCTAAAGAATGAATAGGTCAAAGAATAAATCACAGAAATATTCAATAATACATTAAAGAGAATGATAACAATGAAACAATATACCAAAATTTATGGGCACCAAAGGAATATTTGGGGAAAACTTTATATCTCCAAATGCTCATGTCAATAAAAAGGAGCATATCAATAAGTTTAGCATTAATTTAAAAATAGAAAAAATACAAATTTAAAACCCCCAATTCACTATTAAATTGGAAATCCTGAAAATCAAAGGAAAGATTAATGAAATAGATTGTTAAAAACTCACTGAGCTAATAAATAAAATAAGGAAACCACTTTTTATGAAAAAACTTTTTTCCTGAAAAATCTGTAAAATAGATAAAGAATTTATTGATTGAAAAAGAAAAGAAAATCAAATTACCAATAAAAATGAAAAGGGCAAATTCACCACTAATGAAGAGGAAATTAAAGCAATTATTAGAAATTTATATGCCAATAAATCTAAGTAAAATAACTGAATCTTTACAGAAATGTAAAATGCACAGATTAGCAAAAGGGTGAATAGAATACTTAAAAAATTATCATAGAGGGGCAGCTAGGTGGTGCAGTGTATAGAGCACGGGCCCTGGAGTCAGGAGTACCTGAGTTCAAATCCGTCCTCAGACACTTAATAATTACCTAGTTGTGTGGCCTTGGGAACGCAACTTAACCCCACTTGCCTTGAAAAAATCTAAAAAAACAACACAAAACAAAACAAAAAACCCCATAAATTATCTTAGATAAAGAAAGGCCATAAGTAATCAACCTAAAGTAAAAATCCCCAGGACCAAATGGATTCACACAAATGAATTGTACCAAACATATAGAAAATAATTAATTACAATACTGTATAAACTATTTGGAAAAATAGAAAAAGAAAGAGTCCTACCAAATTATTTTAACAACACAAAAATGTTACTTAAACCTAAATCAGGTGAAACAAAAACAAACTATAGACAAATTTCCCTAATGAACATTGATGAAAAAATATTCAATAAAACACTAGCAAGGGGATTATAACAAAATATATAACAAAGACCATATGCTGTGACCATATGAGGAGTGCAGGGTTGGTTCAATATTAGGAAAATATAAGCACCATTGACAATATCAATAACAAAACCAACAAAAAACATATGGTTATATCATAGAAAAAGCTTCTGACAAAATACAATACTTATTCCTATTTAAAACACTAGAAAGCAATGAAGTAAATGTCATTTCCTTAAAATTATTGTTGTTCTTTAGGCATTTTTCCATCATATCTGAGTCTTTGTTATCCTTTTTGGAGTTTTCTTGATAAAGACAAGTTTGCCATTTCCTTGTCCAGTTCATTTTACTGACGAGAAACTGAGGCAAACAGAATGGAGTGACTTAATCACACAGCAACTTTAGCATCTGATATTGTATTTGAACTTTAGACCTTTCTGACTCCATTCCTGGAACTCTCTGCATTGCACCCTTAAGTTTCTCTTTCAAATGATAATTATTATCTACCTAAAACTATTAGTAAGAATTATCCATTATGAGTTTGTTACAATCTTTCTCAGTAATATCATGGATAAAGAAAGAATATTCATTATCACTCTTATTATTCAATATTTACTAGAAATGTTAACTAAAGAAATAAAGCAAGAAAAATAAATTGGAGGAATATAAATCATTAATGAGGAATAAAACTATCAAGATGTGTTTAGAGAATAAATAAAAAAAACTTGTTGAAATAATTAACTTCAGCAAAGTTTGCAACAAACTCACATAAATCATTAATACTTTCAAATGTTACCAATAAATTCCAGCAGGAAGAGATAGAGAAATTCCATTTAAAGCAACTTCAAACAATATAAACTACTTGGGGATCTACTTGACAACATAAACTAAGGAACTGTATGAAGAAAATTACAAAACATTTTCCTACAAATAAAGTCAGATTTGAACAATTAGAGAAGTGTTAATTGCTCATGAGTAGACAACTCTGTCTAAATTAATTTGTTTATTCTGTACCCTATGAATCAAATCACAAAAAATTTTTAGAGCCAGAAAAAAATAGCAAAATCCAAAATTATCAAGAAAAATGATAAATGTTGGCAGGGATGTGGAAAAATTGTGACATAAATACACATTAGTGGAATTGTGGTTTGTTCTAAACATTCTAGAAAGCAATTTGAAACTATGCCCAAAGTGCTACAAATCTGTTCATACCCTTTGACCCAACAACACTAGTAAGTCCATATCCCAAAGAATAGGAGAAAAGAAAGAAATCAAAGACTATCTGTACAAAAATATTTAAAGCGGCTCTTTTTGTGGTGGCAAAGAATTGAAAAATAAGGGAATATCTATCAGTTATAGAATGGATGAAGGAATTGTTGTATATGATTTTGCTGAAACTATTGTCCTTTAAGAAATTATGAAAATTATACTTTCAGAAAAACCTGGAATTACCTCAACTCGTGCAAAGTAAAATGAGCAGAACCAAGAGAACATTGTATATAGCAATACTGTATGATGATCAAATGTGAATGATAGCTGTTCTCTGTAATAAAATGATACAAGATAATTCTGAATATTTTAGGATTATAATTGATATCTAACTCTAGAGGGGGGGGAATGGAGTGTGAACAAAGATCAAAGCATTTTTTAAAACTTTCTTATAATTCTTTTTTTGTCTGCTTTTTTTTGGCAACATGTACAATTTGTGTTCACTTCTGAATATTTTCTTCTGTATTTCTTTTCCTCCATCATTCCTTCCCTTCCTTCCCTCTTTGTCCTCTCTCTCCTCCTTTCTCTTCTTTCTTTTTCCTCTTCCTTTTTTCTTTTCCTTTTTTTCTTTCTCCTTTAGATTCTTTTTTATTCCTCTCTTCTCCTCTCAGTCCTCTCTATTCCCTCCTCTCCTTTCCTCTTTTCTCTTTATCACTTCTCACTAACTTTTAAACCCTCACTTGTAATAATTAAGTATAGTCAAGGGAAAAAACCAAATGAGTCAAGCACTATCTGGACATTTTTCAATGAAGGCATAATAGATAATACTATTACAGTAAGAAGTGTTATATAAAAATAATATTGTAGGAATGTCATGGGAATCTAAATTGTCATACACCAAAACTTACCAGATAAGAGGAATTTGGTATAAAGAATTTGGAAACAGCAGCATCCATAACAGTTTTCTGTCTTGCTCTATAAACTAGCAATATTCACTTTAAGTCTTTGTTAAAATTAAATCATTTTAAGGTTTTCTTTGGAATTTGTCTAAAAGTTGGTCAGGAAGGTAAAGACAATCCTAAATATTGACCTCTGCCTCTAACACCACTATCACCACTCAAAAGTCTAACATTTTTGTGTGCTTTTAGTGATGCTTTTGTTCTCATACATGTATGCATATAGTCAAACAATTTACCTCTAACATAATAAATGGCAAATAATTTGAATAGATCTGCCAAGCAAGTGTATTTAGAGGACACTGTGTTGTTACCCATTCCTTATTTTTCATGACCACATTTATGCTTCGCTTAAAACAATTTCATTTTCTATGTATGTTTTGACCAGAACTCAATCAAAATGATTCATGGGAGGGAAAGTGTACTAAAGACACCATAACCTCAAACTTGGCCCTAGTTTTCCCTAAGAACCCAAAAGGTCCCGACCTCTATTATCAAAATCTCGATACAGATGGAAGCTCTGATGAGATTCTAATTAAGTGAAAACCTTTCTGTAATTATACATGTACATGATTTAATGAGAATCTTTCTATAATTATAAATTTATTTGGACACTTTAAGATTTTTACTTGCTGTTGCAATGATGTCCTAATTCAAACATTTTTCATTCTTTAGGGGGCATAGTTCTCCTCCCCATAACTTTTTAATCGTCAGAGGAAATGTCTTCTTTAATTAAATGTGCTCAATTGCTGAGACATTCCTCAAAACTTCTTTTTGATGTTTTCTTTTATCCTGCACAACTTTTATGCTGGAAAAGGGGGAAGTATTTTAATACCTCTTCCTAAAAAGTATTCCTTTTATTCTTAATATCCAGAAACAATAAATAAAATTGGCATGAATCAGAGTCATCTAAATCTCTTGGGAGGGAGAAATAAATATAGTGCTCTAAGATTTGCAAAATAGTTAACTCATTTCATCCTCATAACAACCCTATGAGGTATGTGTTATATTTCTCTAGCTTAAAATCTGAGCTAATTTTTATAGAAGTCTTGTTGATGAAATCTCTGTTCCCCAGTATGAAGAGGGAAGTGGCAGAGTAAACCCAGGCAAGTGAGGCTTAGGAGACAAGACCTGAGTTCAGGAGGAATATTATAGGAATGAGAAGAAAGATTCAAGTACTAACTTTTAATTTGTTTTTATAATGACTGAATCGCTTCCATTTGCATTATTTTAGGAAGATTCTGAAGATCACCGTGCAGATTAAATTCATCAGACACTGAGGTCCTTTTATGAACCAAATTGCCAAGCATTCAAACTCTCCAGCAGAGAGTGCAACTTCAATAGGCAGGATATTGCTCAAATGCAAAGTTTGAACTTGTCTAAAAATCTATTTTATGAAGTACTCACACATAGTAAGTGCTCACATGAAGGTCAGAAAAAAGCAGTACAAAGACACTCTCAAGGTATCTCTTAAGAACTTTAGAAATGACTGCATGACATGGGAGACACTGGCACAGGACCACCCAGCCCGGTGTGCCCTCATCAGAAAATGTGCTGTGCTATCTGAGCAAAGCAGAATTGAAGTAATACAAGAGACATGTGAGATGTGCAAATTTAGAGAATCCACCCCAAATGTTCACATGGATGATCCTTTTGAGCTCATAATGATCTGGTCAGCCACTGCTGGACACATTATAACTTGACTCTAACATAATGATGTCATTCTGACCCTTTTGGAGAACAAAAAACATCAACCAATCAATGGTGATAATTGAACCCTCAGTTTTACATATTTCAATGTAAGGAAGCCTTAGAGAAGGCTGTAACACTCTCCAGATTAAAAAAATTTCTCAAGGGTTCTTCCCCAAATCTAAGAGATGTTCTCTCTGAGAGAACATGACAAGAGAACAATAATAAGGATCTTGAAGAGATTGGCAAAGAAAAGAAGATGAGGATGAAACTTGGAGAAAACATCAGCTAAGGCAATGTTTTCAACCTCTGATTAATTCTGTAGTGGTTAATGCACATAGATCATTGGATTTTGGAAACCAAAGTCTATTTAAATTTAAGTCTTTGTATCACAGACAACACAGGATAATGACTGCAGTACTGAAAAAGCAATTTGAAAATCTATAGACATTTACCACTTTTATATTTCCTCATACCTAAACACAGTTTACTATATAGTTTAAAAATACCCACTAAACTGTGTTTAGGCATGAGGAAATATAATAGTGGGTAGGAGCTTACATGCAATTTTTTATTGAAAATAAAAAAGAGAACATCGTCATATTGAAAGAGCCTCTTGCTACTTTTGTAGGCTTGGCATGTCATTCCCTATTTGTAAAACGAGAAGGTTGAATCAGATGGCCTAATATCCCTTCTAGCTCTAGATTTGTAATTACTGTACTGGTAGTTGGTTAGGCTTTTGCTAACTAGTCTTCTGATGCTGGGCAAATTTCAAAACCTCTGTAAACCTCTGCTTCATTAACAAAATGAGCATAATGCACCTTTAGTGTCTACCTCATTGGCATGAGGATAAGGTGAGATAATGGATTTGAAATAAGAAAGGAGTAAATGGGAAGTGCCAGAGATGCCAATGTTTTATAAATGGTAAAGTGATATATATCAGCTATTCTTATTCTTTCCTATAATATATAATTTCATAGAATTGAAACAAGTAAAAACAGATCGGTTTCTCTAAATAAATTGGGATTATTACTATAATCATCAGCATGTATAACAGAGATTACTGGGTGCAGGCCTCTTGTCTCTAACTTTGCCATCATGATCAAATTGCTTGAACCTAAAAAGACTCAGTTTCCTCATATGTCAACTGGGGATAATCATTTTTCTGCTACCTAATCATTAAGGTGATGCAGATAGTGCTGATAAAGAAAATCTCTGAAACCTGGATAAGACACACACACACACACACACACACACACACACACACACACACACACACACACATATACATAGATATGAGATATTCATCCTTAAGTCCCTTCAAGAACTCACATTCCATATTTCTGCTTCTAAAATGTCATAACTATTCAGTAAAAGTTAGTGTTTCATGTTATTTTCCCCTTTCTACACTAGTGAATATTTATGTTAGGAAGTCACAAGGTTTATTTGGTAATTCTTTATGCCAGTTTCTATACTGCCCTATTTTAGAGACTTCAAGTATTTTTAAAATACAAAAACGATACCAAATAACTGTCATGATATATTTAGACAGCAGATTGAAATTCTATACATTTTAATGCATTTTGCTTCAAATCACTTTTGATTATACTTCCAGGAAAATTTTGAGTTATAGGAAGCAATACCGTGTGTTTATATTAGAAGAAATCTTTTTAATCTTGTAAAAAATTACAGGGCTATGAAGTATATTCAGTTTTCTCTAACAGATGACTTAACTTGTACACTTTCTGACATTTTCTTCAATAACATTTTATTTTAAATGTCAACCATACATAAATTCAACCCCATCACAGTCATGGAGATGTTCAAATGTTCTCAATTTTAGACAGGGAAAGGGAAAGTGGTGTGTGTGTATGTGAAGGGGTGAGGGGGGGAGAAAGCAAAAGAGAAAGACTTCTGAAGTCTCCCAAAAAAAGTCTTAAAATGATCATCTGCTTTTTATAAGACATAAAAAAAGCTAACCTGGAATACAGTAATAAATTATGCAACACATCATAAATTTTATATCACCCATTGTAATTGTGGCACGATGTTTCCGAAAATTCTCTTCCTGAAAGAAATATAAAACATCACTTTCTGTAGATTTGACAATAGATTTTTTTCCCTTTATTTTGAAGGAAAAGACAAATGTACACTTATAAAGATTTTCTCAATATTGGAAGTAACAAGATTATTTATAAACTAACGCCAAATAAATTCATTTCATATCAATTTGGAATCTAAATTTTAATTAGTAAATAGCTTAGTACTTATTTATGTTAGATTATACTTATTAATATCTAAAAAAAGATATTTTTAAAAGTCCCTGACTGCATTTAGTTTCTAGTTTTTTTTATAATAGAGTAAAGAAAATATGAAATCAGAATAATGAATAGAAACCCCATAGAGAGAGTAAATCAAATATAATTTCTCAAATCAAATATAATTTCTCAGAGAGAAAATTGTAAGCCTCTTCATTCTAAAGTTTAATCCATCAATTTTATAATTGTTTTGTTTTTTGCTTGGTTTGGAATTTTGACTTCAAAACTTCTGAGAATAAACCTCACATCTCTAGAGGGTTTTGTTTCTTGTTTTTAAGAAGATGGGATCAATGGTTCATAAGTTTATTTTATATTTACCCAGGCAAATAGTTATGAAAATAATCAGTGCATTAATAGCTGCTGTCTTTCAAGTTTGTTCTGAGTGTCTCTTGTCAGTGACATGATTTTTTAATATTGCATTTACCTTTATGCAAATTGTCAGAAAGAAATTGCGATTCTGTTCTTTGCTTTCCCTGTTGGGGGCAATGTCCCTCCATTACTCTTTAGCAAACAACTAAAACCTACACAGAGGTCTGGAAACTCACTGTGGTTTTAAAGCACCAGTCTTTGCTAGGGAAGTAAAACTGGGGCATTAAACTACTTATATGCCCTAATGAAACACTTTAATTATTGCAAGGTATGTGGTTTTGAAGGGCATTTATTTTTATTGGTAGCACAAAATGTATTTTTTTTTTCTCTTCTTGAAGCACAGATGCAATCACCAAACAGGAGTTTGGTTCACTTACCTTATGGTAATTTCATACACCAAGGGCATATTAATAAAAATCATTAGTACCCAGAAAATGTAACCATTTTTTACCTTGAATTTTTTTTAAAAAAAATAGGTTGCTTCAGATACAGTCATTGTTTATAATCGTCCATCAAAATAGTTGAAAAGAGGGAAATGGAGTTGGCAAGAACAATAATATTTAGTCACAAAAGAAAAGTCTTGACAATTTATGCAGCCACATTCATATGTCATAAATTGATAGTGGTGTTCTGCATTTAAATTCACTTTTTTCCCTTTAAAATTCATTTTCTAAGTTAGCAATGCTCATGTTTACTCAACCAGAAAAATGTCCTATTGGGATAAAAATGCTATCAGATGGAAAAATTAGCAAATACCAAAGCAAACAAAATCTGAACTATTGTGATGAAATTGATTTTTTTATCAGATTGATTTTGAATCCTTTAACTCTGCTTTAGCATTTAATTTCTTGTGTGAGGACAAACAACTAAAAAAATTGTTGTTTCAGGGACTTATAGAGTATAAAAGTGTACTTAAATATATTCAATGCAGCTGTGGTTTGTTAAGGGCCTACTCAGGGAAAGGAATTGTCCTAAGCATTGGAGTTACATTACAAAACTAAAAGCTGTGTCCTATTATACCAAAAGAACTTATGTTCTACTAGGAGAATACACTTCCAGAAAGATAATAGACAAGTACATATGCTATAGAATTCTAGAAGGAAGGAAAGAAGGGAGGAAGGAAGGAGGCTAGGTGCTGATCATACAAATAGAAAAATAGAACTGCCCCCATCCACAATGCGTCTACCTTATTTATTTAGTTTTTACATTTTTTTTTTTTTGTCTAGGATGGAAATTCAGGAAATACTTACAGGACCAATCCCACAAATTTCCAAAAGAGAGTTTTAACTTGCTCTGGTTGCCAATTCAAGATGGTGAGTTTCTCAATAGGAAATCCTGTAACCCCTGTTTCTAAAGGCTTACCAGACTAATATTATATTGATTGTGGGTACCTGATCAATAGAGCTCATTGAAACTTATAACTCCCCATTGAAGAGATCCACCAGTCTCAGCAGGTGAGATTACAGGTATGTGCCCACCAAGTGAGTTGACAAGCTTGTCTTATCATAATGAAGGATAAAAAAAAAATAGAGGACAGATGGCTGAACATTGTTGTTTTTTTCTTGGAAGTCAATGGGTCTCTGAGGAGAGGCACAACAGAATTCTAACTGATAGGCTCTTTCCATTAACAATGGCAGTGCAACATTGTGAGATGATCAACTATGAGAGACTCAGCTCCAATTAGCAGTTCAATGTGACAGAGAATGTTATGCACAGCCAGAGGAAAAAAAAAACTATAAAGACTTAATGCAGACCAAAGCATATTATTTTCACTTTTTAAAATTGCTTTTAAGTTTTTCTTTATTCTTTCTTTGTCATGTTTTTTTCCCTTTCTGATTCTTGGAAATATGTTTAATAAGATGATATATAACCTATATCAGGTTACTTACTCGTCATGGGGAGGGGGAAAGGAAGGGAGGAAGAAAAATGTGTCACTCAAAAATCTAAAAAAAAATCAATGGTGAAAACTGTCTTTACACATAATTGTAAAAATTTCACATATACATATATATATGTATGTATGTAAAAAAATGGCAGTATTGATTTGATTGCAGTTCCAAAACTTGAAAGAAGGGAGGAGGGTAATGATAAATATATCACAAAGACTACACTTTTTTGAGTAATTAACTTCATGAGTGGAATTTGTGCAAGTCTCACCTTGTACAGACAGCCTTATGAGGAAAATGCTTCATTATTTATTGTTTATTAATATTGCTTAAGGTGGTCAGTGGATAGAGCACTGACCCTGGAGTTAGCAGGGTTCCCCCAATTTATAGTGAATATTTACATTTACTTGTTTATATGCATTTCAAACATCCTTACCATCATTGGACATAAAAAATCATTAAAAGTTGTATCATTTTAAATGGAGTTATGATCAGTCCTGTATACTGATATTTCAGCATCTATTTTAAGATGGATTGTAGATGATAATAGAGATTTAGTTGGAGAGAATGATTAGATTTACAATTTGCATTTAAGAAGCAATGATGGTTTGTATTGCATTTGTGGGGAAAGAAATAGTAAGAAAGTGACAAATGTGAGAGATATTACAGAGGTAAAATGAGCAAGATAATGTAGCTAATTATATATGAGGGAGAGTAAAGAATAAAATAACCCAAATTTTATTCCTCAGGCTCTTGGAGGTTAGTGGTACCACATTGCTTTTAAGAAGTCAGGAGGAAGGGAAAATTTTAAGGATGTGAGAGAGAGGTCCAATTTTGGATATCAAACTATGATGAACTTGTGCTGATACTGAACTCTCTAGGTGAAGGTATCTACCTGGCAGTTGGTGTCTATATTATGGGAGATATAAAATGCTGAGATACATGCTTGGGTCTCAGTTGCTTATAGGTGATAATTAACTAATTTGTAAGTTCACAAGAAGAGAAAAACAAAGACAGACAGAGAGAGAGAGAGAAAGAGACAGAGACAGAAAGACGGAGAGAGATGATGACAGAGCTTGATGACAAAGTCAGTCCTTTACAAGTACTATCACTTTTCATTGACACCATAAGCCTGTGAATTAACAGTTATTAGAAGTCAGGAACAGAAAGCAGAACCACTGAAGGATAACAAACAGATTGTGTTGAGACAGACATGTAGGAGGAACAGCATCATGGAAGAGAATTTTAGCATCATGAGAGGTCTTTCTTAATTTCTTAGAGTTAGTGTGATCCCTATCTACAATTTACTTTCTATATGGTATGTATTTACTTACTGTAATTAAGAATATCCATCCATCCTTCCATCTACATACATATATACATACATACATCATAAATAATTTTTTTTCTTAGCAAACTTTTAGTTCCATAAGGGCGGGTACAATTCTTTTTTGTTTTGGTTTGTTTTCTATCTTTACTGTCTTGCATATACCAGTCAATGAGAAATTAATTGTTGAATAGAATTAGAACAGAGAGAGCCATATCACAAAAGTCAGTGTTAGGGTAATATTGTCAACTATAATTTCATGATGTTAAAGTAGGAAGTATGTTCAAATGTGAAAATAGATAACTAAAACTTTTTTTAAAAAAGGGAAGAAGGCTGAAAGAACAAACTCAAAATTCCATCATGCAATTACAAGGCCTGTAAATCAATATCTTGATCGACAGAGGTGTAATGATAAAGAGATACTAATGATGTACAAAGGGAATGGAGAACTGGGAATTATGAGAACAGAGGGAATTATGAAGCTATTTGGTTAGGGTCCTTGAAGATACCAAGGCATTCTTATGAAAGAAAAAAAAAACAAATGTAGGTTTTTGCATCTACATTAACATGCAAAAATGGTAATGGCTTTAACAATGTCATCTTTTACAAATGATCAATATATGGAATTAGGACTTAAATTTCAATGCTATAGAGAATTCCCAGGTGACAAAACTATCTCAACAAATGCAGGTCAGTACTTTCTCTCCCACTTCCAAATTGCCTGCAGCACATGAATTGATTTGCCCAGGGTTACACATGGACTCTGTTTCTGAGCACAGATTTCAACTTAGGTCTTCCTGGGTTTGAGGCAGCTGTCCATCTGTTAAACCATTTTACCTCTCAAGATATTTAGGTTTTTAAAAATAGCATGTTCTTATATAAATTCAAAAATTGGCTTCAAACAATATTGAAAATCTGGTAGCTAGTAGCAGGTAAATTAAAACAGGTAAAGTAAAACAAGTAAATATTGGCGATCTGTAAGTGTCCAGGGAAATCTTTGAAGTAAAACTCAGATTTAGAGGGTTTTTTTTAATTTAGGTAACCTGACTCCAGAAACTCAGTGTATTAGATGGCTAGTGAGTATTGTATAGTCCTGCTTTGTCTTTATTTTTTCCTATCACAGAAAAATATTTATGACTCAGTGGAATATTTCACATTTCCTTTGGTTATGGCTGTCACTGAGCTTGAATGTCTCCCCATTTCTCTGCCTCCTAAAACTCTGCTCTTCATTAATCTCCTGTGCAGGTATCACATTCTCCAGGAAACCTCCTCTGATCCCACCAGCTATAAGTGATTTCTTTCTTCTATAATTTCCATTCCATTGTATTTGGACATCTGGGTAGTCATCATATGCTAACTTTTGGGCAACCCATGGATTTTTGAAGTAGTCAAATGCCTCTGAAGTCCCTAGTCAGCACACTCAAAAGAAAAAAGGTGAACCTAGGTTTTAAAATGTTAGTCTAAATTCTCATTGGTCCCACCAACACTGACAGATTTCAAGTCAGTTGGTGGAGGACTGTAAATCTCTCACCAGAGGAGCACTTGAGCTAAGTTCAGATGCTTCTCACCTTGTTGGACCTAGCAACTACCAAACACAATCTATTGTGACCCAGAAAAAGTCCAACTTTTGTCAACTAAGGGAATATTCACACCCATAAAATTAAATATCTTTCAAAGTAATGAAAAAAAATTGAGAAAAAGCAGGCTGTGATTAACATTGTGACTTTTTAAAATCAAGTGCAATATAAAATATAATATAATTTTATGGATGATAAGAGAAAAATTTAAGAATATTTCTTCTCTAGTTTACTGAGAAATAGCAATATATTACACACAGAAGAGCTTAAAGTTTTTTCTCTAAAGGTCTATTGACTTGAATAGGAATTAAGTATTAATTTGATATCTATGAAAAAAAAATTTAAATATTTAAAATACATCATGGAAATTTTGGGAAAGTGTTATCAAGTGAATATTGTCCTTTAAAAACTCGCCATTCAGGAAGAAAATTTTGTTGATCAGAAACTCATCAGATATGGCAAGCACTACCTCATCCTTTCCTTCTCTCATACTGTGTATTGCCTTATTTCTTTTTTTCTTCTTCTTGAGAATTACTAAACTTTACAGTGGTAGCCATTCTTGCTGGAATCCTATCTACTCTACCTAGGAAATAGCCCAGACTTGAACAATTCCAGAGACAAAATAATCTTTTCCAAAGATACAATCAGTCTAAGGACTAGATAAAGTATGGTGAGATTAAATCAAAGCATGTATAATGCTGGATCCTATATATAAGATTGTGTCTTAATTCTCAAAGATACCTAGAGAGTCTTTTAAAGTCCTGCTTTGTCTTTAGATAACTTCATATATAACATTAGAAAATAATTCCAAATAAATAACATATACAATTTTAGTAACCAGGAAAACTAATCTCCCCACTCTGTATAAACATTTATATTGTCTCATTGATCTGACTTGTATCTTTATTATAAGGGTGTCAACTAAGCTTTAGAACTGAAAAGAATTTTGAAACTGATGCCAATGTATCTAATCAATGCTCAGTGAATCATTCTTCCTCTTATCCCAAGTGATTCTCAGCATGTTTCTCAAGTATTTTTATTTGGTTTTTCTCCCCTGGGTAATTATAAAATGCTTTCAAAACACTGGACAATTAGAACAAAGGAAACAAACAGAAAACAAATGTGTAATATTTTTTTAAAAGTTTACAGTGAAACAACTGATCATTAAAATTATGTGCCAAATAGATTAAATTTAAAATTAAATTAAATTCTTGTTCTTTGTATTTTTTCTTGACTTTACTAACTCTGTACCTTTTGCTCAAGTCATTCTTCTTCCTGGCATGACTCTCACCCCTCTTTGCCAAACAAAATCTTATAAATCCTCTGAGACACAATATAACTGTTGATCTCTCACCCTTATTCTCTAGGACTAGAAGTATGGAACTTCTAGTGAAAGAGTTACTGGGACCGAAGTCAGAGAGGATCATGGTTCAGATCCTCATTCTGCTACTTACTTCTTGTAATTGTACCTTAAACAATTTGCTTAATCTGATCAAGCATCAGTTTTTTGATCTCTGTAACTCATGCTATGTGGAAACTATTCTGAGTCCCTAGATTGACAATCTAAGTCCCCAGAGTGTGTTACCATGTCTGTGAAAGGGCTTTGAAGAATCCCTGAGGGATTAAAAAGTGTCTTTTATAGGACTAGACAATATAAGCCCCCTAGGAATGTATTGCTCACTAAAATTATTAGGTAAAAATCAATTTAGTGAGTCTTAAGTACCTTTTAGGCAACTAAATGATGCTATGCTAATATCTGGAGTCAGGAGGACCCAAGTTCGAATATAGTCTCAGACATGTACTTGCTGTGTGATATTGGATAATTCATTTTAACCTCTATTTGGCTCAGTTTCTCCAACATGGAAGGATCAAATGAGATAAATATAAAGTGCTTACCACACAATAAGCTCTATATAAATATTGTTTTGTTGTTCAGTGTTACAGTCATTTTTGATACTTCATGGATCCATTTGAAATTTTCTTGGCAAGATATTGGAGTGATTTGCCATTTCCTTCTCCAGCTCATTTTACAGATGAGAAAACTGAGGCAAACTGGGTCAAATGATGTTCTCAGGGTCACACAGAAATCAGGAAAATGAGTTTTCCTGACTCTAGGACCAGAGTTCAAGCCATTGCACCATCTATGCTACCTTATATCAATGAAAATCATTATATCAACTTAGTAAAAACTAAATATTTACTGTAAGAACAATTAGAGCAAAATATTTATTCTTTCCCATCCCCCTCAAAGAATCTGTGACATATTCTTTTACAAGTATATAAAGGCTTAAGGATAAAAGTTGGCTCAAGCTTAGAAACTACATGCAGCAAAAGGGTGACTCACAAGTACTGGTTACTAAAAATTCTGTTTCCCTACTTTTTGTGGTGCTCAGAAAGGTCCCCTTAGACATGAGGTAGCTTGTTTTCAGGGATGCACATTCTGAAATTGCATCCAATCTTTTCTCTTCTTTGCTTTGATTAGAAGGTCAAAAAAAAATCCTCTATACCCTTCAGAACACTGAATGTTTTTCTCAAATTGGGGGTGGGGAGTTGAAACCAAAGCTAAAGCAAAAGAAATATATTTCCTTCCTCTAATTTTTAGGAAATTTAGATGGAATATGCATTAACTGATTACCCACTATTTGCTAAGCTCTGTTTGACACAGTGTCATTTGATTCACACATCAATCCTATGAGGAATATGATATTATGCTCTCTATTTTAGGGTTGAGGAAACTGAGGCAGACAAAGATTATCTTTCCTAGGTCTACATAGCTAAAGCAAGTATTGGAGATGATTGGATTTCATTTTAAGTCTTCCTTACTTCAAGTCCAGTGCCCTCTCCAGAGATTTAGTAGTGGTATTGCTGGATCAAAAATTATTCACTATTTAGAATTTTTTTGTTATTAATTACTAATTTGTTCCAAAATATTTGAGACTGTTCTGTTATTTTAGAGAAGACCCAAAAAAGTGTGACTGGGTTTCATTAGTCCATCTGAACTTTCTTCTGGGTAGCATAGCTCCAGTTTTTTCAGTAGCACTATGAGAGATACTAAAGCTTATCATGATTTTTTTTTTTACACTTAATTGAAATACCTTTTCTTAGTTTGATTCAGTCCGAAAGGCTCCCAAAGAGTTAAGTTATCAAAGAACAATATTTTATCATTTCTTTTATGTTATGGTGAGGGGGAGAGATTCAAGCAGCAATGATCTGACTGGTTTACTTGATTGTACCCTTAAAAATGAAAAATTAAGTCTTTTTTTTTAGGTTTTTGCAAGGCAAATGGGGTTAAGTGGCTTGCCCAAGGCCATACAGCTAGGTAATTATTGTCTGAGGTCACATTTGAACTCAGGTACTCCTGACTCCAGGGCTGGTGCTCTATCCACTACACTATCTAGCCACCCCATAAAATTAAGTCTTCTTTAATAAGATTTTGGTTAAAAGATATTGTTCTAGGTACAGCTAGGTGGCACAGTGGATAGAATATCAGCCCTGGAGTCAGGATGACCCGAGTTCAAATCTGATATGAGACAATTAATAATTGCCTAGCTGTGTGACCTTGGGCAAGTCACTTAACCCCATTGCCTTAAATTAAAAAAAATTAAAGATTTTTTTTAGTTCTAAGTCTATGCCTACTCACTTAAATGAAAATTTTTCTATCCTTCATTTTTCAGATTAGATATACATCTTTCAAGTCAAAGTTTTTCCTAATTGTTCTTTCTAGGGAAAGTTTTATATTCTCACATATTTTATATACCTTTTGTCATAATTCTTTGTGTATCTGCCATATATCCACAAATTGATTGACTCCAAGCTCCTACATTTTTTGTAACTTCATATTACCTTGTAATTATGTTTTATATACAATAGGGACTCTATATGATTTTCTTAGTAGATAAAAAATTAAAATCTCTAAAAGAACAAAGAAGGCAATTCAATAGCTTTGGTGCTTACCAAAGAAGTTTTTTTTTCAGCTATTTTATCATTAGCAAATTGACCTTATTTTAAGATTTCACAGTAAACATTTAAAACCCAAGTCATTACTTTACACATTTAAAAATGTTCAGAATTCCAGGCTAAAAAAATTTCTCTTCATCTATAATGCAGCAATGAAAACAAATAAAGATAAAATAAGAAATGTCTAATCAATACACTATTCTGAGTTCCAAAGAACTCTGAATATATTGAATTAAATTTCAGAAGCATTTATCAGAATTCAACAGTTCTGATATAAGATTCCCAATAACTCATGCAAAGTGTCTAGAAGATTGGGAAGAAGTTTATTTGAGAGTGACAGAATTTCCTTAGAAATTTTTGCCTAAATATCTTCTGGTTTAAAATTTTGATAAATTTTATAGGATTGGGATTTTTACTTACTGGAGATGTATATTTCCATCAAATAATTAGGGTTTGGGAATATTGTATCTTATTCAAAGTTTTCCCAAGGAGCAAACCTACCTTATGATCAAAATGATCACACTGAGGAACTATAGGAGAGTGAAAAGCATATTGTATTTGGAATCAGAAGGTCATTTCAAAACCTGACTTTGCTACTTTTCTTTGAAGACTCAACCAAGTAACAATTTTCTTGGGCTTTCTTATATGTAAAATGGATTACATCACTTTAAAGTTTTTTCCAATGCAAAACTGACACGTCCTAATGATATTTTTATGAAACTAAGAGATGAACAGATAAACCTATTTGATTTTTTTTGTGATTTGTGAAAATCACGTTCCCATGCAAATATATATTTAATAAAAGAAATATGGACCTTAGAAAATAATCTACTTAAGAAGGCATTAGGTGGATGTGATCTGAAATATATCTAGCTATGTTTTTAATGTCATGATCACTGATAATTCTTTCTTTCTTTTGCAAATATTTTATTGCAATTATTTCTAACAGCTTATATTTCCAGATGGGTTCTTAAATATCTGTATTTTATTCATGTGAAGACAAAAACATTCCGATGATTCCAAAGTTATTTTATTTCTCTTCTTACTTAAATGCTAAAAAACTTTTATAAAGTTTGTTCAAAGTCAATTTTTATCAATAATATATAAAGATTTAACTTTTAAGAAATTAGGCAAAAAGATCAGGGAAAGTATTAATATTATGATTCATATATACAGTTGTATGGAAGTTTTGAATTTAATAAAAATTGAATGGGCACAGAATGCTCCTGAATCAGAGATAGAAAGGGTACAAATCATCTTTGGTTCCTGTAGATATAGGTTTAGTGAAAATTTCTCAATTTTTAATGGTTTGTTCAAAAAATGGAAAACAAATAATTTTTGTATTTCACTGCTATTAAATTCAAATTTATGAATACATGAAAATGGCATAATCTGTCTTGTTCTTGTAATCAATTACCTTAGGCATTTCAAATGACTTAACATTAACATGAAAGTTTATTTTTTTTGCAACCAAAAAATAAGCAACAACAACAACAAAAAAAACAAACCAAGGAACAAGTATATTCAGGTCAAAAAATTAAGCCATTGAAAAGTAATTTTTCTAGAAATGACTAAAACTAGCCCTGGGGTTTACGGTTATGAAGTTTAGCAGTTAATTATGGGTAGAAAAAGGAAAAATGAAATAAGAAAAGATTTTTCTTTCATCATGGAAGTGATAAGGGAAGTCATCATTAAAAGGTATCTAAGATCTTATTAGATGACTGTGGGAATGTTCCATAATTAATATTAAGTGAATTGTATCTAGCCTTTAAATTAGTCTTAACAGATTCATGCTTGCCCAAACTAGATAAAATCCATTAATTAATAATAAAATTACAGAAAATGAAGATGATGTTGGCAAATTTGGATAGTAGGGAGTGGAAGATGCCTAAGAACATGGTAGGATCAAAACTATCAGACTGAGAGATAAAATTGCAGAGGGGAAAAAAGATCTTCAGCCTGGGCATTTTCTTAAATTCTTTAGTTGTTATTATCACATACCCATTATCCTCAATCTTCATTATGGATAATATCTCAACTCCCATTTATGTCTGTCAAGATTTAAACAATTGATCTTTAAAGATCTTGGTCACAGACATTAAATTTATACTCCCTACATAATTCTGGTGAATTCTTACTTTTTCCCGTCTGATACTATATAAACATAATGCCCTGCTATTCCTCCAGCCTGAATTCTATAACAATGAACCTGGAATTAAAATAAATAAGTTCCTGAAACCTGAAAAATGCTACAATTAATGTTAGTCTCTCTATAGAAATGTCTAATGATTGCAGGTGTGACTCAGAGACTAAGGCTAGGAAACTAAGTTCTTCCAGATATTGGGGAAGATCTAAGGCTATCTGACTGAGCCTAGACTGAGTTCAGTCTGAACTTTAGTGACACAATCACAATAGTATCAGGACTATAAAATACTTTTAGCTTCAACCTAATGTCTAATTTCTAGAGACAGTTAAAGCATGGTTCTCAACCAGAACCTTGTCTTAGTTTTCCATTCTCAAATAGTTTAGTCCCTCAATCCTATACTGATTATCACTCCAAATATAGTCTTCATAATCAGGGACTCTACTATACATGTTGAATATATAGATAAACATCACTGAAAGACTGGTAAAAGAATTCATAAAAGAACTCTGATCAAGGCAATGATTAATCATAATACAAGAAGCACAATGATGAAATATGCTACCCACCTCCTGATAGATCTTGGACTCAAAATGCAGAATAAGAATATAAGGACCTAGTTAAAGATTTGTTTTGTCTTTTTCTTCTTTTAATGATTATTTTTTACTATTTCTTAATCTGTTGCTTGATTATATTTTTTAAAGTATTATTTTTTCTCTTTCCCCAATAGAAGGGATAAAAGGAGGGAAAAATTAATGTACTTTAAGTAGAGGGAAAAAGGGAAAAAATAAAAGCCATATTAAAAGGTAAATAAATGTGGTTATTCCTTAAAACAATTTAGTCTCCTATTTTGTCAGTCTCCTCTACTCTCACCAACTATTTCTTTATATCACATCAGCTACCTATATCAATGATCATAGATTAATTCTCATCATCTGCCATTATCAAGATCAAATGCAGAACTCTGAAATCTTCTCTTTGACCATAACCCACTAAGCTTCCATCTATTCTACTTTCTTTCTCCTTTTAAACTGATTTCCAGTTATAATTTTATCTCCATTCCCTCTGTATCTTCTGACTCTTGGCACAACATCCTATTCTGGCCTCATTTGACTAATTTTATTGTCGTGAACCATGCTCAACTTTATACTATTCTATACCTTTGAATTTCTTGCCCCTTGTCCCATATCTCACCAAATTCCAACCCAATGTTATTACCACCTATCTCTTTCAACTGAAGTGCTCTTAGAGAAAGTCATTCAACTATGCTCAGTGGATTCCCAACAAATTTATTTTATCTAATCTTAACAGGGACCTCACTGCTTCATGAATTTATATATATTAAAAAAAAAACTCATCTCCTCTCATCTTTGTGAGCTACTGCATTTCTTCAAATGTATTCCTTTTCTCTCTTCTTTCTCCCTCTCATTTTCTTTATCAATCAGCTGTTTATACCATGACCAAATCTGCATCACTTAAAAGAACAAACAACAAACTTTAAATCATCACCTCTATTTATATTTCTATATCTCCTTCTCTTTTGCTTCCTTTTCCTCACCTTCCTTTCACTTCTCAACCTATTAAAATCTAGCTTTTGAATTAAACAATTGAAATTGTTCTCTTTAATGTCACCAAAGATCTCTTAAGTGCTATATCCATTGGGTTTTTCCCTCTATTTTTTATTCTATCTGATCACTCTCCAGACTTTACACTGGTGTACAACTGCTCCTTCTAGATTCTTTTTTTTATGGATTTCTGTGATGCCATTCTCTCCTATTTCTCTTCCTACATGTTCTACTGCTGTTTACTGTCCTTATTGGGTCCATCATCTATCTACCTCTCATCCATCAAGTATGAATATTCTTCATGGTCCAGCCCAAGGTTCTGCTGTTTCATTTCCCCATCTATTCATGATTTTATCAGGTTCTATGTATTCAGTTGTCATCTCTATGTTCATAGTTCTCAGAATAATAAAGTCAGCAATAATTGTTTTGGCAAGTTAGTTTTTCATCACCAGTTGCCACTTCATATATCCATCTCAATGTCCTACTACTATTCCAAGCTAAGCATTCCAAACATGGAACTTTATCTCTCTATCACAAAACATGTTCCTTTCCCTAAATTTTCTGTTTTTATCTAGAGTACTCCTCTTTCTCTAGTCCATACCAATAATTTGCCAAAAATTGTTAATTCTACTTCCACAATTCTTTCCTTATTTCTCCACCTTTCTCCAGTCACACACCATTATTGTAGTTCAGGCTCTCATTTCCTCTCACTTTAGACTTACAAAAGGTCCCAAATTGGTCAAACTGCTTCTAAGAGCTCTCTCTCCAAATTATCTTCCACTGATTATCAAGTTAATGTGTCTAAGAAAGGGATTTGAACACAGAATTTCCTTATGCATAACATTTCAATAGCTCCTTTTGACTTCTAGGTCTTCTAGGGGAAAAATCATGTATTTCTGAGACTGGAATTCTAATTCCTCTCCACTCTGGTTCCTACTTGCCTTTCCATATTTGTTTTACTTTGCTACCCTTCACACAGACTTCATATTTCATTTCTCATCTCTTTTCCTTTACACAAGCACTCATCCATATTTGGAATAGTCTTCTGTTCACTTTTGCTTCTTAAAACATTTCAATTAGGGTGGCTAGGTGGCATATAGTGGATAAAGCATTGGCCTTGGAGTCAGGAGTACCTGGGTTCAAATCCCATCTCAGACACTTAATAATTACCTAGCTGTGTGGCCTTTGGCAAGCCACTTAACCCCATTGCCTTGCAAAAATAAAAAAAAAACCCCAAAGAAAACACATTTCCGTTGCACTTTAAATTAATAGTAGCTATTTTTCTGTGTATATACTGTATATTTCCAAAGAATATGAAGCTTCTAAAGCCAGAGACTCACATTTTATCACTGTATCTTCATTTCCCAACTTTAAACAGTAGAAACTGCAGAAAATTTTATTGCAATAAATTTCTGCATAGAAGTATTTTTCATATCAAAAAATATAATTTCAAAGCACTTAAGATACTGTTTAATAATCTTATTGAACAACCTTGTTCTGAAATGAACAGCTATTTCTTGAAACATCTCAATTTTATATCCATTGTGGCTAATGGAAAGACTATCATGACAACTGTTTTAAAAATTTAGGTAATTAAATGCATTCAATAGATTTATAAAACAATTCATTGAGTCTTAATAACAGGTTTCACACTTTCCTAAGAACTCCTTGTAGTACAATAATAGTGAATAAAAAATTCCCTATTCTTAGGAAGTTTTAATTCTTGTAGAAGAAATAAAACTTAGACACATGAGGCAATTATGAAATCTGAATAAGGTATACAGCATGATAATTTAGTATATTTAAGACTAACAAGGTAATATGTAGGTTATAAAGCCTATACCATACCAGACCCCCTACTTTCTGAAAAATGACTGAGATTATAGGATCATAAAGGGGATAACAGATGAAGCTAGAAGTTATCTTAAGGTCTCTCTAGCTAAACTCCTTCCTTTTTTTTTTTTGATCATAGGATGATAGATTTAGAGCTTGAAGGAGACTGAAAGTCTGTGCAGTAGAACATTCTTATTTTATCAGTGATAAAACTTTGGCCTAGAAAAGGTATGTAACTTGCCCAAGATCACACAAACTATAAACAGCAGAAAAAGAGATTCAAATCCAGGTCTTCAGATTCTAAACAGAGCTTTCTTTCCAAGGTTCCTTTCAATTGTTTACATGTTAATCTTTGTTATTTTAATGACTGGGAATGAACTTCCAAAAGCAATAGTCATAATTAACCTCACACAACCACTGATGACTTTTTGCTTTCTTTATATCAGTAAATTAGAACTTGTCATTAACCTTATGAAGTATTTTAGCTAATTAATGTGGAAATCTATATCCAGAAGTCTGTTTATCATGCAATTTTCTGTTTTCAGTAGAAGTTTCATCTCTACTTTCTTCAGTCTTTTCTCATTTAACATAACTCACAAGTCCTTCCACTAATTTGTCCTTGTAGCATTAATTTTATATACCTTATCATCCAATATTTCTATTTTGTGGTCTCTTTGAGAACAAAGGGAAATAAGTAAGAAAAATAAGAAGGAAACTTTCAAGTTTTTTTCTAAAATTTAATAATTTCTTAATTTTTGAAAGGATGTTTTCTGTTTCCTACATAAACGAAGTTAACTGATAGGGGAGCTATTTATTGGCATATCAATTTTATTACCTATATGGAAGTAGAATAGGAATTAACTTAAAAAGTGATTGATTTTTTGTGCATACCCTTTGATCTAGTAATACCACTACTGGGTCTATATCCTGAAGAGATGATGAAAAAGAGTGAAAACATCACTTGTACAAAAATATTCATAGCAGCTCTGTTTGTGGTGGCAAAGAACTGGAAATCAAGTAAATGTCCTTCAATCGGAGAATGGCTTAGCAAACTGTGGTACATGTATGTCATGGAACACTATTAGAAACCAAGAGGGATGAGAATTCAGGGAAGCCTGGAGGCATTTGTTTGAACTGATGCTGATCAAGATGGACAGAACCAGAAAAACACTGTGCACCCTAACAGCAACAGGGGATGATGACCAACCTTGAAGGACTTGCTCATACCAACAGTGCAACAATCAGGGACAATTTGGGGCTCTTTGCAATGGAGAATACCACCTGTATCCAGAGAAAGAACTGTGGAGTTTGAACAAAGATCAAGACTTTAACTTTAATTTAGAAAACAAACTGATATCTTATTGTCTGATCTTGCTATCTCATACTTTATGTTTCTTCCTCTCTCATCACATTCAATTTGGATCAATGTATGCCTTGGAAACAATGTAAAGACTGGCAAATTGCCTTCTGTTGGTTGTGGGGAGAGGGAGTAAGATTAGGGGGGAAAATTGTAAAATTCAAAATAAATAAAATCTTTAAAAAGGATTGTTGTAGTAATATAAAAATAAATAATTTTTTAAAAAAGTTATTGATTTTTAATATAATTTATATCACAGAAGTTAACTATTTAGCTTTTGAATTTTCTCTTTTTATTGTTTCTATCTGTGAATCTCAATAATCAACTTTTGTCAGTTCTCTCATTTGTAAGTACAATATAACATTTATCAAGACCAAAATATATTTTTCCTATGGTACATTTACCATAAATGATAAAACTGAATCATATTTTCCTGTTTTCATTTGTTTCTTCATGTATTGATGCTTTCCAAGTTTAACTACCTTTCTTAAAGTTTATTTCCAATCAATTCCCCATCTATTCCAATTTTTTCTTCTTACCTTTGAATCAAGGGATATAGCAACTTTGAAAGTTGTTCAAAGATGGTATAAGAATAAATAAGGACTCCCTGATGCTTCCCAGGAGAGAGTAATGAAAATGAAAATGGCAATATATTGAAAACTAATAAACAGGAAATAAGTCATTCATTTTGAGAGATAATGTAAAAAATGAATAAAAATAGATAGTGATGCATGACTTGAACTTCATTTACTTTCTTATCTGGAACTTGGGGATCACTCTGAATGATTTGTCACATCACTGACAAGACTTCTATTATAGTGATACTGTGGATGTTTGTAGGCATTCCGGGAACTCTTACATAATTTTATACTATCCTATGCATTAACTATTCAACTTTAAGAATAAATTAAGTTTATGTAGAGGTGACAGTACCTATACACCTAAAAACATAATGGCAAATAGATGAAACACGGTTCAATGAACAGGAAAATCTGGTGTTGAGGGTTGTTCATTCAATTAGAATATCTTAGTATTAATCATAGTTATTTTATAACTGCTGCCTGTGATGACACTTGACTCTAGTAACCATCTTCTGCAGATGAGAGCTGAAGTATTCAAACAATTGCTGTTTTCTATTGAGAGGTTTTTACCTCTTGCCCAAGTAAATAATTAAATTTAAGATAGAGAGATTTTAAAAGCATCAACAAAATGTAAGCTAATTAGGTTAAGTCAGGAACCTTGTATAATGACTCTATCATATTTCTTCATTCACTTAATAATGGAGAATTAATTTTTGAAACCTTCAAAGCTCCATAGAACTATAAATTACCAATCCAGATCCAAGAAAAGTTTAGTTTTTTCTTTTTAACCATCTAGAATTTTTAAAGTCTTCGTTAACTTAAAATCATGTCCACAAAGTGAAATTCTGACATTCTTCAATGGATTTGCTTATGTATTAATTCTAGAGTTTATTGTCCATTATTAAGTGAAAGAAGAAACATGATAGAGTCATCATACAAGGTTTGTATTAATTTAAAGGGACATAACTGAAAATGTTTTAGTGAAGTTGACCTGAAATAATTTTGAACAAGTTCAGATTTATAAGATATTATTTAAGACTGAAATGCTTGATTTCACTGTTCAACCAAGAGCAATTATCAAGATAATGTGTCCAGAATATAGACAATTTCTCATGTAGAGAATAGGTCAATCTTTCTTTTCCCTGTAGGAAGAAAAACCTCAGCAAGCATTGACAAAATGCAGATTTATATTTACTTTAAGAGTGAAGTTAGGGCTATTTCCTTTGTTAAGAGTGAACATGTAAATACAGATTGTTATGACTTGCACAGTTTTAGGGAAGTTATTTATACTTTATTTTTGAGGAGGATCAACATTACAAGTGAGATCTTAACTTGGAATGGATTGTATTTAAGTGAGGCACAATTGCATAAAGTTATTAAACTCACTCTCTTCCAAAATCATCAAAATTCAGTGGCAAGAAAAAAAAGTCAAGATGACTGGTGATGCCTCAGGAGGCAGTGGATGATCTTGGCATCTTTGATGTCTGACCCAATTCTAAGTATATCACAGCTACTGACTCAATTGCCATCAGGGTTGTCAGAACAAATTGATCTTATCTATTCATTCTGCTTTGAAAAGTCTTCACATGCTAGGGTAGACATTCCCCAAACTCAAAGATTGGTCTGAGGCCATCAACCTGGTTTAGCCCAGCTGTATTTGTTAAAACTTTTTGGATCCACAGATCATGACAGGAGGACAACAGAGATAGATGAACAGTGCTTAAAAGACCTTGGCAAGATCTCACTTCAGAGGTGCTAGCACTCCTGGAACACCCTACGTACCCTGCTTCTCCAATAGAAAGGAAACTATAAAGAAACTTCAGGAATTGGGATAATTTTCTCTGCAGAATTCCCTTTTTGTGTCTCAATTATTTCCCCTTGCAAACCTGATGCAGAGAATTATGAATGTAGAAAATAATCTTTAGTTGTTAAATCTTGTTAAAAGTTGGAAGGTGCTTTGCTCTTAAGATGTAAATTGACCTCCTTATTGTTAAATGTAAAATTTGTATCCTGTCTCCTCATTCCCAACCTCCAGCTTCCAAACTTCTACCTGGTTTTGATCACATAAGGTGGGAAGAATTTCAGTGCCCAGATAATGGATAGGGCTATAAAACCTGGGCTGGACCTCCATTCAGGATCTGTTGACTCTCTCTGACCCAGTTAGCTCTACCTGTCTTTATCCCCGCCTCTCTTAAGTTCCCCTCCATTTCTGTCTCTGTCTCCCAAGTAACCTCCCCTAGCCTTGTCCTAAAGTTTCTGTTGACTCTTCCAGAGGAGGAATGGTTTTAACCTGTTTATTTTGTAATAATTTGTAATAAAATCCTGAGCAGGTTTAAAATCCCAGGGAGCACTCAAATTCCTTCATCTTTCAGTAACCCTCAATTTATATCTTTAATTGGTCACCCCAAATCCCATCATCAACAAATTTTCCTAGAACACTTTGTATCTCTTTTGCTACTATCATTATTATATGTTGCATGCTTTACATTGCTCTGATATTATTTGTGAAGTTGCTTGTGAAGTTACCATATTTTGTTTAGTTTAACAAAATTTAAGCAAAAAAAGTCTTTAAAAATTAAAAAAATTATATTTGTTGATACTTTTTTATATCAACTACATTTTTCCTACCACTTTTCAGATGGACAATTTTTATAACCAATTTCTTTTAAAAAGAACAAAAAGATGAGCAAAATTAGGCAACATATCAAAGTGTATGACATTAAACATAGTTCTCCATATCCATAATCTCCTAATTCTAAAAATTGGACAGTGGAGAGGTTCCTTTTCATATTTTAATTTTGGGACCAAACATGGACTTTATAACAACTCTTGGTCTCAATTACTTTGTTATTGATTTTACATTTACATTGTTATATTTGATAAGACTGAATTGAATGTTTCATTTTGTTACTAATCCTATTTGCAATTAATTTTGTCCTGTAACTTCTTTAGTCATGGCTCTTTTTCTCTGAACTTAGTTTCAGAAATGAGGTGACTTATAATGGGTTAAGTTTAAAAAAAATAAGTTCTCTGGTTAATCACTCATCTATTCTTGCCTCATGGAATTCAACTGACTTTAGGGGATGTGAGTGAACTCAAGGTGGTTGGTTAGTATTTATACTACAAGTATCCTTCAAGGATGTCTGCCCTGTTATCTCTAAACCTTGCAGCTATAATCAATGAACACTCTTTAATCTTACAAGAGAAGAAGAGGCCATTGCCAGTCCCTTTTCCCAAATTTCTAACCAGTTAGGCTCTTCTGGGCACTTCAGCTCTGTAACTAATTATGTTGCTCTCAATGCCATGATGTCATCTTCAATTTTTTGTTCTTTGATGTATATTCCACAAATCCTCTGAAAGGACAGTTGTCCATCTGTTCCTGGTCTTTGACACAAATGGAGGCAATCTATTGACCCACTTATTGGCAGGCAGCATGCCCTTGTTATTAAATTTTATCTTACTTAAAGAATTGTTTCTGTTTGCCTTTTTAGTTAAATTTATGTGACATAGCCATTGTATATAGGATCTGCTTAGTTATACTCCTGTCCCCTTCCATTAAGTCATGACAGCCTTCCCATGTTCCTCTGAATTCATCACAGTCATTTGTCTTACAAAATGATAATATTCTTTTACATTAAAAAATCCAATATATTTAGTTATTCACCACTCATAGGTATCTACTTTATTTCTATTTCTTTAGTACAGCAGGAAGGACTACTAAAAATATTTGTGTATATATTGGGCCTTTATACATACTGCTAACCTCTTTGGGTTTTTCCCCCTAGCAGGGGAATCTACCAATTTAAAAGCATGCACATTTTAGATACTATTTTGCATAATTTCAAATGACTTTTAGGGTTTCCTTTTGGCAAGGCAATGGGTTTAAGTGAGTTTCCCAAGGTCACACAGCCAGATAATTATAAAGTGTGAGGCTAGATCTGAACTCAGGTCCTCCTGACTCCAGGGCCAGTGCTCACCTAGCTCAAATTATTTTTGTATCATTTTTCACAGGCTAATAATCAGAACTAGGCTGGTCCTTGGATCATCTAGTCCAACTTTCACATTATATAAATGAAGAAAATGAGACCTAGATTGTATATTCCTATAGTTTATCATTTTATTTTGCATGTATTAGGTACATGCAATGGTAATTTACCACATTTCCCCATATATAAGATGAACCTTAATTTGGGAGCCTGAAATTTGAAATAAAATGTATTACATAAAGTTAACGAACTCAAGTTTTATTCATTATAAAATTCATTCAACAACTCATCACTGCCAAAATTCCCAACCATTAGCTTGTACTCGTCTGTATTTGATGATGAATCATTGTTTGACCAATCTCCTGCCTGTGTTCTCGTCTGTGGTTGACCCAAAGCACTCCCTTTTGGTGTGGACTCATGCTTATTCCATTCTGTTTCATGAATCTGAGGCACTAATTGTATCCTTTGAAATCAGTAACCTCTTTTTCATTAGCAATTCTTCTTGCCTCCTGTTGACCCCCTCTTTATGGACACAGGGATTCCAATGCCCCTTTTCTCTTCAATTCATCTCTTTAATTCCCTTTCTAGCTCAGTTTATTTTGCTGTCTTGCCTCTCATGGCCTTTTTCTGCCCAGGCATTTTCATGAGGATTTCTTCTCCCCATAGCCAGTCTCAGATTGTTTCTTAGTTGGAGGAACACCAAACCTAAAAGGAGCAGCGCAGTTTCCATTCATTTTTGCAAACTGGATCACTTTTAACTTGAATTCAGCATTGTATAAAAAATTATTCTGAACCATTTCTGAGCAGAACGTGGCAGAACATAACCTGATATATTGGTAACAAAAGTGAAACAATGAGCACAAAGACAAGAAGTATGAACAAATGGAAAATGCAAGTAAAAAAATCTGCCACCACTGTATAAAGACTCCCTCACTTTTTAGACTCTAATCTTTTTTTAAAAATTATTTATTTATTTATTTGTTTGTTTGTTTGTTTGTTTGTTTGTTTGTTTATTGTCATCCATAATACATGCATATTTCCAAGTTACAAAATTTTGGGCATGAGGAGTTAGGATTAAGGGAAAGAGATACATAAGAGATAATTTTTTAAAGTGTTCATCAGATTCAGAAGGGTTATTTTTTTCTGTGTATTTTGTTTTGTTTTGTTTTTCCTCTGCTTGGGGGTAATATAGTCCATAATCAGTCAAATACAGTTGTCCTAGCTCTCTGGACTGTTGAGAGGAGCTGCTTCCATCAAGGTTGCTCATTTCATAATGTTGCTGTTGATGTGTACATTGTTCTCTTGGTTCTGCTCCCTTCACTCAGCATCAGATCCTGTAAGTCATTCCATGTTTCTCTAGAGTTCCATTATTTATGGTTTCTTATGGAACAATAGTATTCCATAGTATTCATGTATCATAACTTGTTTAGCCATTCCCCAGTTGATGGGCATCCCCTCAATTTCCAATTCTTTGCCACTACAAAAAAAAAAGGCTAAGAATATTTTGAAACATGTAGGACTTTTCCCATTTTTATAAGTTCTTCTGGATATAGATCAAGAATTGGAATTGCTAGGTCAAAGGGTATGAACAGTTTTTATTGCTCTCTAGGCATAGTTCCATATTGCTCTCCAGAAAGATTGGAACTGTTTACAATTCTGCCAGCAATGCATCAATATCCAAATCTTCACACAATCTCTTCAACATTATTCATCTTCCTTCTTTCTCACCTTGGCTAATCTAATAGGTGTGAGATGATGCCTTGTTGTTGCATTTCTCTATTAATAGTAATTTGGAACATTTTTTCATATGATTGTATATAGCTTTAATTTCTTCATCTGAAAACTGTCTGATCTTATCCTTTGACCCTTTAACAATTCGGTAATGAATTGTGATCTTATAAATTTAATGCAATTCTCTATTTATTTTAGAAATGAGACTTTTATCAGAGCTCCTGGTTGTGAAGATTGTTTCCCAGCTTACTGCTTTCCTTCTAATTTTGGCAGCATTGATTTTATTAGTGCAAACCCTTTTTAACTTAATATAGTCGAAATTACTCATTTTGCAGTTTATAATGTGCTCTAATTCTTGTTTAGTCATAAATTCATCCCTTTTCCTTAGATCAGATAGAGTATTTTTTGGTCTATTAATTTATGTTATTGCTCTTTATGTCTAAATCTTATACCCATTTTGACCATATTTTGGTATAGGTGTGAAATGTGGAACTATGCCTAGTTTTTGCCATACTATTTTCCAGTTTGCCCAGCAATTTTTGTAAAATAGTCGTTATTATCACAGATATTTTTGTGTTAGACCCCAAATTTTTCCAAAAAAAGTATGCACCTTATATTTTAGAAAATATGGTAGATTGTTTGTTGAACTGTTTTCCAGGTTGGACAAGAATAGATGATCAGAAAAGAGGCAAAAAATGTAATAATGGAACTGTTAAATACTCTTGATTCCCATATAAGTGATTAGTGATGTAGATCATCCTATTAAACCCCCAAACTGGGCAACTAGAAATGAGGGTATTAAGAAAGTAAACCACATAAGATTTCTGATCTATGACATAAGGGTAGACCCATAGATGAAATTTTATGATCTATTTAGAAGAGGATATAAAATTTGGGAGAAAAATTTCAACTAGCAGTATAGATAATGGCTACTTGATTAAAGAAAGGAAAAAGAATGTGTTTTTTTTCCAGGGGAGCCAAAAGAATTGCCTGAAGGAAGTTGCTCTGGGCTAACTTCTATTGTCTAGATTTAAGCTGATAAAATTGCAGCCTAATGAAATTTCCTCAAAGTATTCTCCAGAGTCTTTATTGCCCCAGGGTCTTAGTATCAGAAATATGTGTAGTCTTTTAACCAGGGTAAACTTGAAAGCATCCAAGAGGCATGTATTAGAAGGGAGAGTACATTTTACATGAGTGGCATTCTCTTGATATTCCCTCATAATTTTGAATTACTGAAATTTTTAGGTAATTAAATCAAGGAACTGGAAATGTTGGGTTTTTCCCCCCCATTTTATAGGATATGATCAAAGAACTTATACAATTGATAAGGAATGAGTGAGGTTTTTTCCTATTCCAATTCTTATTTTTTTAAATTTGATTGAGATTAAAACATAATTAGCATATAATTATTTAAGGGCTTTTATGTTCATATTCAATAATCATCCTTCATTTTTTGTGGGTATTCTTCAAAAATAAATTTTGTTGATACCTTCTGTTTTTGTATTTCAATCATTTCCACATATCCTCTCTTACTCCCAAAGGAGCCCTCTCAAGTAAAGGAAAAGTTGAGTAAAATAAACTTGTTTGGAAGTGTATTTAGAGGCAGAGCCAAGATGATAGAATAAAAGCAGAGATTTGCCTGGTCTCCCCCAAACCCCTCCAAAATCCTTTAAAATGATTCTAAATAAATTCTAAAAATAGCAGAACCCACAAACAGATGGAGTGAAACAATTTTCCAGCTCAATACAACTTAGAAGGTCAGTGACAAAGGTCTATTGCACCAGTATAGAGAGGAGAACATCCAGGCCAGGCTGTTCTAGTGCAAAATGGGATGGAACCAATCAGGAAAAGGCTTTGAGAGCCATTGAATCAGTAGTGGCAGCAGCTGCTCCTGGAGTGTTCAGCCTTTAGATAGAAAGGGATCAAACAACTTGACAGAGGGAGATTACAGGGGCTTCTTTGTTATCACTGAGATAGGACTCTGCTGCTTTACCCATTCTCAAATTCAAATCACAGGCATAGGTGGCAGTCCCAGGACAAAGGATCACAACAAATCTGAGCTTGGGACTATAAGGGTATTTTCAAAGTAGAGAAGAGTACTTGTGAACACTCACAGACCACAGCACATAGGCCAGAAGAATAGTAAGCACATCACTCCTTAGGATCATACCACCTTGGAAAACTGAGAGGTTTCTAGTAGTATCTTTGAAAATAATTGTATAAAATCTCTGAAGGTTGGGTGAGTTCTGTTCTCCACTCTGAAAGCAGTAAGAAAGAAGTCAAAGAATAGACTAAGAAAATGATCAAGCAATAAGAAAAAAAATCTGACTATGGAAAATTATTATCATCATAAGGAAGATAAAAGCATACTTAGAAGAAAATAGCAAAGCTAAAGCTCTTGCAACCAAAACATCCAAGAAAAACATAAATTGATATAAGACCATGAAAAACTCAAAAAAATCATTTTGAAAATCAAATAAGAGAAACAGGAATAATTGGGAAAAGATATGAGAATGATGCAAGAAAATCATGAAAAATGAGTCAACAGCTTGGAAAAAGACTAAATATAGAGAAGAAAATAATATCTTAAAAAAATTATACTAGTCCAAATGATAAAAGAGGTACAAAAAGTCAATGAAGAGAAGAATATTTAAAAGGCAGAAATGCACAAATGGAAAAATTAGAGTTGAGCAAATGGAAGCCAATGACTTTATGAGAGAAAAAAAAAGAATGAAAAAAATAGAAGACAATGTGAAATATCTCATTTCAAAAAAGAGAATTTAAAAATTGTTGGACTACCTGTAAGTCATGCTAAAAAATAAATAGATCTTAGACATCATCTTTCAAGAAATTATCAAGGAAAACTGCCTTGAGATTCTAGAACCAGAGATTCAAAATGAAAACTCCCAGGAATATTAGAGTCAAATTCCAGAGCTCAGGGTCAAAGAAAAAAATATGGAGTTATGGTCCATGGAGTTAATCCTATTACCACTGGAATTTGCTCAAAGAGGAAATAACAAATGAGTACAGAAATCTATCTTACCTTACAAGGAGAGTAAGAAGAGTAGGTGATGGAAGAGGGTGGTTGAAAGGATGGCAGATTGAGGGAAGGGGAAGTTAGAAGCAAAACACCATTAAAAATGTAATGGTGAAATGAGAGTGAGATTAGAATATATAGGAGGCAGATAGGTGATGCAGTAGAGAGAGCACCAGCCCTAGAGCCAAGAGGAACTAAGTTCAAATCTGGCCTCAGATACTTAATAATTGCTAAACTATGTGACCTTGGGCAAGTCACTTAACCCCATTATCTTAAATAATAATTTTTTTAAAAGAAAGAATAAACAGGGAGAAATAGGATAATGTAAGTTTCTAAAGCTATGAACTTTTGCCTAAATTCTGCTCTTAAGTTTCTGCCTGGTCATCTATCAGACCATGCAACTGGGGGAACCTCCCTGAGGACCTGCATTCACTGATAACATGCCACACTATCTCAAGACAACCAGCAGATGCTTGGAAATTCCCTACTGCACCATATATAAGGTCTCTCCTCACTTTACTCTGGGTTTCAGGATCCTAGCCCTGACCTAGGACAGAACCCTAGCTCAAGCTAGTTTAATAAACCCTTGTTATTGCGTCTCCATCATGTTGAGTGCCTCTGTTCCGGAATTGGGGACTTTTCTCTGACCTTAACAATAGAGGGAAATGCTGTTTGTAATAATAACTGTAAACAAATAATTGAAGCAAATTTTTCTGATAAAGAATTCATTTCTCAAACAGAAAACTTAATCAAATTTATTAAAGAAATCAGAGCCATTCCCTAATTTATAATAATCGAATGATATGAACAGTTTTCAAATAAAGTAATCAGTACTATTTATAGCCAAAAGAAAAAAAATGTTCTCACTTTTGATTGAAGAAATACAAATTGAAACAATACTGAGGTTCAATCCAAAAAAAAAAATAAAAACAAAAAGGAAAAAGACCTATATGTACAAAAAAAGTTATAATCACTAAATTGTTCTAGTGGAGAATGAAATAGAAGAAATGTTAAGAGGAATATGTTCTATAGTTAATCTGTTCCCTCTGCACTGATCTTACATTAACACTGAACCACTTCCCCTCTCATTGTTCAAACTATGAGATGAGGTCAATGAAGTTTTTAGTAAAGTACCTTGACCCATCAAGGCAAGGACTCCTGGTAAATCCCTGACCCCCCTAGGCATAAAACAAGCACCTATCAACAAAACAATGGATTCCTACCTTAGCTTGGAAGGATTGACTTTGATTTATCTCCCCTCATCTAAATATCCCTAATTATCTCTTCTCAGCTCTCTGAATTACTGCCTCCATCAACATACACCTAATTTCCTCATCGCCCCTCACTCTAAAAGCTCACTCCTCAGCTGAGTTGCTAGTCTTCTAATGAAGCTAGCCTACTCTTAGGAGGCATGATTCCCCAAGGTAAACTCTCCTCTCCTAGACCTTTCCTTATTCTCATCCTCTCAGATCACCTTATGTTGTATTTGCAGCTGCTACAGTAAATCCCTCTTAGGAGATCAACAAAATAGATATCACAGGATAATAAGAGAATTCTAGTTTCTAGGAAGGGTTCTTGCCTTTCTTGCTGATCCAATTTAAATGTCCAATTAGGGGAAAGACTATCTTTTCTCTAGTTCAAATCTATTCTTTCAAAAAAAAAAAGAAACAACATTTTCACAATTATGTCTGAGTCGTGAAGGGGTATCATGGCTAGAGTATCTGCATTTTTAGTTAGGAAGTCCTACATTAGAATATTGGCTTATCTCTTGATCTTGTCTTCTAAACTGAAAGAAGGAAAAATAAATAAAAATTACACCCAGACCTACTATGATTCTTTTCTTTTTCTTTGTGGCAGATGTACTTGATGAGGGCATAGATTCTTCCCTTATCTATCAGCAGGGAAGATGAAATAATGGGTTTCTTAGAATTTGTGATACTGAAAGGACAGAAAAATCTTATACCGTTTCCCTTAAAGGAAAACCAAATCAGGGTATTGCAGAATAGCATTTTAAACCTATTTCAGAAATACCTGATGTGTCCAATTGGGTATTTATCTATGTTAATAATATAAATTATGTAATTTGTAAAATAAATATATGGGAAATATACATCTTGCAAATATAACTTACTCAGACTAATAGAGAATTTTATGCATGAATTAGTTCAAATCATGGATAAAAATATGCAAATTATGCATAAAAATAAAAACCAAGGTGATTATTCTATGTAATTACTGAATGTCATACTTTGAAAGAATATAGTTCAATAATTTTGAATATTTGTACTTAAATACTGAAATTGGTTTTGTTAAACCATTCTTCACACAATTTAGTATATTTTGAAATGTCAACAGCTGTTTACTACTTTTATCAACTGTGGACTTGTCACTTAATCTCTCTCATCTGTAAAATGGTAGTGATCACACCTACTTTGAGGAGTTATGAAAATCAAATGAGATGATTTATGCAAAGAATTTAATATATTTTAAAGTACCACTTTTGCTAGTATTATTGACACTTTCCTTAACTCAGACACTGGAGATAAAGAAGTGGGAGATATAGGTATAGACACAGATACAGATAGATACATATGCAGAGATAATGATATATAATATACATATAGATACGAAATAAATATACACATACTTATTCACTTTTCACAAATGCATACATACACTCACAACCCCTGCTATTAAGAAGTTTAACTTCTCTTATAGGGGAAACAATATGTATACTAAAAGTAAATAGAAATATTAAAATATTACAAAAACAACAAAAACTCCTAAAATTTATCTTTTGACTATCAAATAACATCCTGTGATTTTGAAATTTATTTGGGATAATGTAAGCAATTTATGAGTAAATTAATTAATCTGATGATATGGTTTTTTGAGAGATAAAAATAAAGTTTTGAAACTTCACTACTGGCTAGATTCTAAAGGTAATTTGTGTTGCTATTTAAACTGATTTCTTGGGTGTTAAGCATGAGAGACAAAATGTCAATTTCTACATTCTCAATTAATTAAAATTACATTTAAAATTTTTTTTTCTGTCAACTCTATATGTGTAGAGCATCCTCTAGTGGACTGACTATAAGCTTACTGATGGCAGAGTTTTCTCCATTTCTCCAGCAATTCTTTGGTATACAATCACAATATGCTGTTGATAGACTAATTAATTTTCTAGTAATCTCCATTGACTCAGTGACTACAACTAAACCAATAAATTGAAAATAAACTCTTGAAATTTCCCTAGAAAAACAGGTTTGGGGCAGAGAGGTGGCAGAGTGGATGGAGCATTGGCCCTGGAGACAGGAGGACCTGAGTTCAAGTTCAGCCTCAGACACTTAATGTTTACTTAACTATGTGACCATGGGCAAGTCACTTAAACTCATTGCCTTGAAAAAAACAAACCAAAACAAAAAAGCAGACTTTGTTTATCTTTAAAACAATGCACAACAGAAATGACAATGACCAAAATATGTTTATGGAATTATTAAAATAATAATTATAATAATAATCAAAAGAATCATAACAGTTGCATGGAATTTTAAGTTTGCAAAGCAATTGACAAATGTTATCTGATTTGATCTTCTAAACAATCCTGTGAGCTAGGCATTAAAATTATCCTCATTTTAAAAAAGAGGGAAAGGAAAGAAAGAAGAAAAGAAGGATCAAATAAAGGAAGGAGGAGGGAAGGAAGGAAGGAAGGAAGGAAGGAAGGAAGGAAGGAAGGAAGGAAGGAAGGAAGGAAGGAAGGAAGGAAGGAAGGAAGGAAGGAAGGAAGGAAGGAAAGAAGGAAGGAAGGAAGGAAGGAAGGGAAAGATGAAAGAAAGAAGGAAAGAGGAAAGAAGGGAGGGAGGAAAGGAGGAAGGAAAAAAGGAAGGGAAGGAGGGAGGAAGAGGAAAGAAAGAAGGAAAGAGGAAAGAAGGAAGGAAGATGGGACAGAGGGAGAAAGGAAGGAAGGGAGGAAGGAAGGAAGGAAGGAAGGAAGGAAGGAAGGAAGGAAGGAAGGAAGGAAGGAAAGAAGGAAGGAAGGAGGAAGGAAGGAAGGAAGGAAGGAAGGAAGGGAAAGATGAAAGAAAGAAGGAAAGAGGAAAGAAGGGAGGGAGGAAAGGAGGAAGGAAAAAAGGAAGGGAAGGAGGGAGGAAGAGGAAAGAAAGAAGGAAAGAGGAAAGAAGGAAGGAAGATGGGACAGAGGGAGAAAGGAAGGAAGGGAGGGAGGAAAGGAAGAAGGAAGAAGAGAGGGAGGAAGGAGAGAAGGAGGGAAGAAAGGAGGGAGGAGGAAGGGTAGGAGAGAGGAAGGAAGGAAGGGAGAGAGGAAGAGAGAAAAGAGGAAAGAAGGAAGGGAGGAAGGTTATTTTATATATTTCCTTTTATGTTCCAAGCACTTTGTGAAGTACTTTGCAAATATTTTTCATTTTATCCTTGGGGTAAGCCTCTGAATTCACATTTGAACTCAGTTTTAGTGAACTGCAGGCCTCTGTGCTATATCCTCAGTACCACCATGGTTGTCATTGTTCCATTTCAATTTTATCTGATTCTTTTGATGCCTTCTGGAATTTACTCTGTAAAGGGAGTGGTTTGCCATTTCTTTCCTCAGCTTATTTTACAAATGAGGAAACTTAGTCACAGCCACAGTGTCTCAGGCCAGAACTGAATTTATGAAGATGATTATTCCTGACTTCCAGGCCAGGCATTTGATCCAATATACCACCTAGCTGGACCCAATTAAATTCAAATAATTAAGTAGGGTAGGGGATTTTGAGTTCAGAAATGCAGGATCATTTTACTTTAACAATTAGAGACAAGCCTCTTTGAGTCTTAGTTTACAAAAGGGAATATAAGCACCACATAGGTATCAAGAAGTTGAACAAAGAATTACTACAATTTAGGATGGCAGTATGATCCAGTGTAAAGATAATTAGGTCTGTAGTCAAGGGAGTAGCTTTCAGACTCTATCATTTTCACTGTGACAAATAGTATGACTTTAGAAAAGTCATTTAACTCTTCTCAGTTTTCTCATTTGAATAAGAAACTGGAATATTTGATCTGCAATGCCTTCAATCTCTCAATCTATGAATCTAAAATATTTTCAATTAGTGGATAACCATTTTTTTTCTTTTCCTGTAATAAGAAAAGGATTAAATATTTTTGCTTATCTCCAACCTTTTTTTACCTGGTGACTGGTGGTGCAGTAGATAAAGCATTGGGCCTGGAGTCAGTAAAATATAAAATCTAAATATAATAGATTTCTTAATGGTCTTTAGTAGATGGTTACTGATTTTTTCCCCCCTCTTGCTAAGAAAATAGATTTTGAGACTATATCCATAATGTATATTCATTAGACAGAATTTTAAATGTTGTTAATAAGCAATTATAATATCTTTGCTATCCAAAAGCTGAATTCATTTGCTAGGGATACATTCATTTTAATGTATTAGAGATTGATATTGTCTTATTCATTCTTATTCCATGAACTATGCCATAACTCTTTTTCAAAAGAAAAAAAGAGAGAGGCATAAATATTGTCTTGCATCATGATAGGATGAGTGCTATTTGCTGTGTTTCAAATAGTCATGTTAAATAGAATAATAATCTTGAACTATTTGCAAATCATTGATTAAATCAGGAATTCACTATTTTAAGACTATTAATTTCCTTAAATCATAATCCATAAATCACTTAGTCAATAAGATGGGAATACAGATATTAACATTGTGACAATCATTTAAAATGATTTTAAGATTTAAAATCTCAAAAATGACTTAAAAGACATACCCAGACTCTTAGCATGTATTTCCCTTTTCCTTACATTTTCCTTAAATTAGTTCTCAGAAATTACAGCTATTGATGTGCAGAATATTCCCTCCTGAAGTTTCTCTTCTTTTTCTGTTCTACTATGATTATGAAAATAATTTCTTTACTGGATATGGATTAAATTCTGAAAAAAATTAAAATTAGTACTATATAATTCTAACCAGAACTACTTCTCAACATGAGCTTTGTCAAGAAAAAATATTTTGAAAAACCAAATATAATGCTAAATATTCACTCTTTTTTATTCTACTATGAAATAAAAAAAGTTTACTGTAATGAATTGCTATTATTTATTTATTTATAATGTGATTTATTAAAAATGCACTCATTGCCTGAAGGCCTTTGGGGGGTATGTATAAAAACATGGAAAAATACATGAATTAAATTAAATATACCAACAGCTAAACTCCTCATTAAAAAAAAAGAGCAGGACTCAGTCAATGCCTCACCAAAAAGATAAATGTTGCACTGTCTATGTATAATTCAGTTATGAAGGCTCACTCAATACCTGACCTCCATTGAGAATGGCAGGAGAATGAAATTAACTTTTCCGTGCATGTGTGATAGGATCTATTGTCTACAAAGGAAGGAGGTCAGTCAAATGATGAAGCCATAATGGTCTACTGAAAGCTGAGCCAGGTAGCCAGTTCACAGAGTCTCTTTCTCTTCTCATTCTTCCTTTTCGTTCCCCTTCCTTTTGTTTCCCCCAAGAAAAAAGCAAAACAAAAGGAAACAAAATTTTCTAAGCTACAAATGCTTTTATCCAAATCCTGCAGTTGTTTTTTTAGGATGAAAACTATTTTTGTATTTATAAATAAGTTAATTATCATTAGCAAGTAAAGTATGAAGTCTATCACTTAAATGACTCCATAAGAAAAAACCTGCCTATGGAATACCTTCTCCTTTTCTTTAGAGATTTCTATCATAAGTGCTTTTGTCTTTTTAAATCATTGTTAAAATGAACACATCAGTTAACTGAAACAATTCTGAGATTTCACTTCATATACAGCAAATTGGCAAAGATTTCTTAAAAATGAGATAGTATTTCTTGGAAGGAGCCATGGGAAAATAGGTAGAGTGGAGCTGTCAGTTATTCCATCATTTTGGAAAGCAATCTGGAAATAAAAATTTTCAGAAAATAGATACCCCAAATCACTGATAAAACATTATCCAACAAGGCCAAAGACAGAAAAAAGGAACTCATGAAATAATTCTTAATGTTTATCAAGAGTTTTACATTTTGTAAGTATCTATAAAAATATCATCTCATTTTGTCCTAACAACAAGCCTTAAAGATGGGTGCAATTTTTAGCAATATTTTATTTTTGAGTAAAAACAAAGTGAAGGAATTTTCTCAGGGTTACATAGCTAGCAATTGACTGAGATTAGATATGAACTTAGATATTTTTGAACCCAGATCTAGTATTCAACTTAATTCAAATGCATCAGAATATTCATTGAATCACTTTGAACTGTAGTAAAGAATTTGAAACAAAGTATCCATATCTACATATGTTTTTTGTGGTTTTTGTCATCTATAAATAGCTTTAAAATAATAACGAATAATAATTTGGGGATATAATTGCTATTATTATCCCCATTTTATAGATGATTAACTTGCCCAAAATCACATAACTGGTGCCTGAGGTTGAATCTAAAATTACATCTTTGTGTCTTTTGGACAATCACTCTACTAATCAATAGATCGATCAATAAATACTTATCATTTGTCTACCCATGTGCATCAGAATATTTATTATAGCATGTTCAATTATGTGCAAGTATTTGAAAAATGGATACAAATAAACAAGGGGAATGGCTAAATAAAATCTGGTATATGTATGTAAAAGGATATTAATAAATTCTGACAAATGAAAAATACAAAATATTCAGAGAAGAATGGGAAGATTTATCAACTGATATAAAATGAAAATTAGGAGGTCCTTGAAAAATAATATTCATGATGACTACAACAATATAAATGGGAAGAACATAAAACAAAGCAGAATAGTGAACAATTATATAGATCGAGGTAAGTGCTGAGAAAATGCATTTCTTTCCCTTCTTTTTTAGGAGATTACAGTTATTGATGGTTTAGTGGTTTTTTTAACCTTAATTTTTTCCCCATCTTTTTAAATCTGTCAGAATTGATTTTTTGATGGCTGGGGGATGAGTTAGGGAGTATATTGAAAATAAATGTTTTATAATGGCTAAACATAACAACATCAAGAACTAAAGCTTAAAAGATTAAATGAACGTGTTACCTGAAAGGAGAGAAGAGGACATAGGTTAGCTTCAACATTATCATATCAAATGATTTATCACATTAATTAGTCACTACATTAGAAAATTGAGGTCAATTAACTATAAAATGGGGATAATAATAACATTTATATTCCCTAAATTACTATTAGTTGATATTTTAATGCTATTCATAAATGACAAATGAAGGAATGGGACACAGAAATCGATTAAGGGGGAGCAGTTAAAGGGATAGATGAATCTCTTTTTTGTGGAGGATTTTGTTAGGTGGAAAACAAATGATATACCAAAGAAAAGTACTATTAGGGAGCTCCTTGAAAGGTAAAGAAGTGATAAAGTTTGTCCTTCATAATTTTAATAGAAACACCGACAGGAGGGGGAGAGGGGGAGCCTCAGAAGCTATCTAGTCTTTTCCATCCTGAAAAGAATCTTGTTCTATCTGAAAGATAGTCATTAAGCCCTTTTTTAAATTTAAATTAATTTTTATTAAAGATATTATTTGAGTTTTACGTTTTCCCCCAATCTTGCTTCCCTCCCCCCCTCCCCCCCCCCCCCACAGAGAGCACTCTGTGGTCATTAAGGCTTTTGCTAAAATAAAGGCTAGTAGAAGTAAACCCATCATCTCTTAAGGTCACCAATTCAACTTTTGGAATTTGCTTTAGTTTTTAAGCATTTCCCTTTTAATCCAGAAAGTATAATGATAAATGTTTAACACTAATGTACTCACAACAGACTTTTCATATTTCTATCACATAGACAAGCCTAAAAATAATAGATCAAGGTCTGATTTGTAGCACTTGCCAATTTCTGAGATACGAATAATTTTACTGAAAATTTAAGAATTCTGGGAGCTAGTTGGACCTGGCTCCAGCACAATAGTGGTTTCACCAAAACCAATGAGTCTTTTTGAAAATTCTGTCCATCATTCTTAATTCTGTCATTTGGGGATTCTCAGAATTAATAGTCTTTCTATCACATAGCACTTTCAGAAACTTGAGTAAAAACTATCACAACCTCTTTAATTTTCTCCAGACTAAATATCTCCAATTTCTATGCTGACATAAAAACTCTGAACATTACAATGACTAACCACTGTTTTGGAGAAATGATGACATATATTGTTTGACAGACAGATGGTCTAGACTCATGGTCCAAAATAAGACATACATTTAGGATATGTTCAATTTGGATTTGATTTTCCTTGTTTATGTATATATGGGAAAATCTGACTTTCTTTTAGAGGGATGGTGGTGAGAAAGAGAGAAAATAACTACATCTTAATAAAAAAAATTACCCCAATTTCTTCAACTGAGATTTGTTCTATATGATTTTGAGAATTTACATTGTCTTGATTGTTGCATAGATATTCTCCAGTTAATCAATATCTTTCCTAAAAGTTTTCCCTAAGACTTAAAACAACATGGGATAAAACCAGCACCCTATTAGTTTAAGTTAAATATTGTGAATCAGTAAATCATTTATATAATTCATCAAACAGTCAGCAAAAGGAGGTTGACTTTGTCCTAACATAATATAGATATATAACCAGGACACAGTGGCACTTATCTTCTATAAATGTAGCTTCCCCTCCATCTAGATCTTCATATGGAAACTCATCTAGCCACTGCAGTGGAATGTGGTGACAATCCTGACTTGTAGACATAAAGTTGGAAGGGTACAAACCCTATGTAGAAAAGATATTTTATGCCCTTAACAATCAAGAAAGCCACCAGAGCCAGAGGTCACCATAAAGCTATGTAATTTGGGGCATAGTTTGAACCTTGATCCATTGATTACCAATAACCAAATCCTGATTTTGTTGTCTTTTTCTAACTCATATGGAGAAAGGTTATAGGGAGCAACTTTGGGAGATACTGGTCCTATGAGAATACTTCTTAGCCTGTGGAACTCAAACTGAACATGAAGGTATTCAAGCACTCAAAAACCCATCTAATATATTTTACATATTTGTTAAATAAATGAAACTTTCAGGCATATCTTTCAGTCTAGGGAAAAAAATGCTGGGACACTAAAAGAACTATGAACATTGAAAGTTGGGGTCTCCTCTGATCAACAAAGAGTACCATGGGACTTGATACTTTTCCACTAGTAGATTCTATGCCATGCATGTAGTTTCCTCTCCTGCTGAAAAATCCTCCTGTCTTCGAAGTGGTCTTTTTTATTTTACACATCTCACTTTCCTAATCTTAATGACAAAATATGTATTGCCTCAGTCTAATTGTGATCTGTTAAAGAACTTAGCTTTAAAAGGTCAAGGTATCAATTCAATTCAGGGTCATCTTCAGTCAACCTGATCCATATCTTAGCCCCTAGAACTAAGATGGCTCTGGAGAAGAAAGTGAGGCTGGTGATTATGCACAGCATGACCTCACTTAAATCCAAATTCATTTGCATGTCATGATATTGCCTATCTGATGTCATGGTCTTCTTCATGAATGAAGGATAAATAACAATTAAAAAATGTAGCAAGAGATAAATCTTTTTAATGATTATGAAATTCAAATTTTAAGCTATCTTTAAAGCTCATTTTTTAGACATCATGAAATTTGTCTTTGAATTCACCAGATACTGTATATTAAATTGCATATTCCAAAGACATTACAGTGATTCAGTTTGGGCATGATCAGCTTCCATTTAAGGTCAAATCTGGCTTTGTTTTATGTTGGTACTCTTTTTCAGAATACTACTGGGAAATTGGATGGAATTTAATATTTCATTTAACAGTGATTGCATCTAAGTTTCCAGATCCTTTCCTCCATTATTAAATATTCTAAAATGGTTTCAGAAATATTTTTAGGGGGAGGGAGATGAAGCTGACAGTGCAAATTAACAACCCAATCTATTGCCCATTCAAACATTAAGAATCCGCCTAAGCTCCAGTATAGAATTGTTTAGTCATAATAAACATGAGTAAGCTTCATGCTATTTCTGAGCATAATCACAGATTCTTAGTTTGAGGACAAAATACAAAAACCAAAAATTTACCTCTAAACCAAAGTTTTAATTCATAGAAAATACAGATTCAAAGTTTATTTCATTTAATAAGGACTAGATTCATAAGGACTTGGTAGATGTTAGAAACTGTGCAATTTCCCCTTTTTAATCTCCTTCTTACACTTAGCAAGGTACAATCTAAGTAGTCCAGGGGGAAAAAAAGGAAATGATGTATAACTGCATTCAGCTCAAAGAAACAACAACAAAAACTTTCCCAGTTGAATGGTTCATCGTAAAGAAAGGAAAGTGGACATTGTTTCTAAAAGGGGGTTATTTTTTTTTAGTAGCCAAGGAAATGACTAATGACTTTCTTCCAAAGATCCTACTTTTAAAAAGAATGAATAAGTCTCAAAGTCTCAGAGAGATAAGTATTGTTTTACTCCTGGTAGCTTAGCTAACAGATGAAATGAAAAAAAAAAAAAGCCAAACAAAGCAAAAGAAACTGGACAATATTTCAGAGCCACCTCCTCTAAATGTAAGAGTAGATACTGTCCTCTGTCTCTAAATCACCCAATACCTAAACCATTTTTATGCCTTTCAATTTATTTTCTATATCACCTGCAAATTCTTGTCATCTAAACCCTGCTAGCCCAGGGGAAGCTCCTGGGTGTTCTCACATCAGCATAATTGCACACCCCACACTTCCCAGAGGTAAAACATCCCTATAGCAGAGCCCAGCTCTCAAAGATTAATCTCTTATTTGGTGACACAATGAGGATTTTGTACAAAGCCATTTTATTCATCAGAATATCTCTAGTTCTATTTTCTAGAATTCTAGTCCCGTGCCCACCAACTTTTTTTTCTAAACAAAATGATTACTTTCTTTTTGTTCTAGTCTCACATAGAATACTAATGTAAAATTCAATGAATTACTTTAGTTCTTTAATCCCTATTATGAAAAGTGTCATGGGTTAATATATTTATGCCCCACTGAGAATTAAAGGGGAAACAAAATGCTTTGAGATTGTAATGAGGCCATGTATTTATGAAGGGAGGTCAGGAGAGATCATTGACAGTAGATAAGCAATATTTTCTATGGTAGCCAAAACAACCATAATTTAATGATGGGGAGTGCTTTTACTTTTTGGATTTGAAAGGAAATAAACCAAAGCTCCCTCAGTAGATGTAGATCATAAACAAGATTTCCCACAGTGGGTTAAAAGGCAAAAAAAAGATAGTTCATAGCTACACCATCTCCAAGTTCAAGGAATCAATGAACATATAGCAATCTTGTGAAAATGTGCTAAAAATTATGTCTTCATTTCATATATTTCACTGAGACCTCAGTGTTGCAGAGGAATACAGTAATTTGATAAAATATTCTAAAAATAAATACTATAAATAAGGGATGACTATAAAGAAACATGAATCTCTAATAGAGAACAAACCACCACTACTTTTTTAAAAAATTCATTAGCCATGGAAGAAGGGGGAATAAAAGTGAACTATCCTAAGTCTCCTGTAAACTCAGCATGCAATCATTAAATTAATCTTATTGACAGGTTCACTTGTGACAAGCACCCATTCTATTTCTAGGCATGAACAGGCAATTGAACTGAAATGCTGAAAATTTTAGACGATGCCAGCTATAAAACAATGTGTATTCTCAGATTAAAACTAATATTAATGTTGATAAGGCTTGGTCAGATGATATTAAAATATATCAGAATTATTTTGCATTGCAATGTATGTTATTTTATAAATTCAAAGATCAATATCAGGCTAGCAAGGACAAGATGAATAGAAAATATGTATTTATAATATGGAGAAACTAGTTGCCATAAAATCATAGATTTAGAAGTAAAAGGAATCTTATAGGTCAACAAACATACAATCTATCCTCTATTTACATTTTTTTGTAAATTTATGCCCTGTGAAGTCAAATTATTTGTCCAATGCACACACATATTTAAGTAACAAAGCTGGAATTTGAATTCATATCCACTGTCTCCAAATCCTGTGTTTTTCCTTGCTTTAATATTAATTATGGTTAAAATATATAGAACTTGATTTTAAAAAGAAAGCAATTTACATTCTTTATTTAACCTCTTCCTATCTGTCCCCAGGTGAAAATAAATATTGAACTACTTTCCCTTACTGAAAATGGGTCACTGTATATGGCTGTAATGGGAATGCTTTATTTGGGAAAATTTGAAATTTTCTGATATTGCTGCTGATATTTTAAACAGAAACCCACCTCCTCTCCTGTGATGGTAAATTTTAATCCATCTTTAAGTCAGGAAGATAAACTAGATGACCTCTAATCATCTCTAAGCTTTTTCATATTACTAAGAGCATCAAGGTCATCTTTCATAAGTTACCTTGTCAACTTTCTTCTATATCCTAAAACCTTTCTAAACCTTCACTCATGTGTTCTTCCTTTGCTCCAGTCTCAGATGAGATGGTTCATCATTCGTTAACCCTATCATTACCTTAAACTGTAATCCTGGATCCCTATTCTCATTTACTGCTAAGTGTCTAGAGAGATTATTCTTCCTTTGCTAGCTCCATTTCTTCACCACTGATTCACTGCTCAACCTTTTGCATTCTGGATTCCAAAAACATCACTCAGCTGAAACTGTTCTCAAAGGAGACTGTGAATCAATGAACACTTACTTATTAGGTACCATGAGCTAAGCACTGCCCTAGGCTTACACTTAGGAGTCTTATAGAAAGGGGGAGAGAATCTGGGTGTTATTTCATTATCTTTAAAATGAAGGGACTAAAATGCATGGTCCCTTATTATCATCTTTTTGTTACAAATCTATAATGCTGTAAATCTCAATCTGCAATGTAAGATTCCACTCAAAATCTGGATCTAATTTATTTTTAGTCTTACATTATTCTCCTTAAAACACAAACACACATGCTTACACACACACACACACACACACACACACACACACACACACACAAACACACTTTGTAGTCAAACTGGACCATTACCTTTCCTCTTAACTTGACAAACATTCACATACCATACTCGAAAGCACTTTATATTTTTGCATATCCAATTAATCAACAAGTTTTTATTCAAATATAATGCACATCTGGAACATATGTTCCAGATGATATTTAAAGTGCTAGGAATACAATAGAAACAATCCATGTACTCAAGGAGATTGAACATGACAAGGAGAGAAACTACACGAGTAAATAGATACAAAGCAACTGCAAATTATGGAAGTGAAGAGTGACAGGTACAAGCATCTGGGAGTATCAGGAAATGCCCCATGCAATGACACTGGAAATGAATCCAGGGGTTCAAATGATTAGGGATAAGGAGAGATGGCATTCTAGGCACAAATGACAGCTTTGCGAAGAGAAGATAGAATGCCTGATATTAACTGGTGTTTGCTAAAATCTTTTCTTTTTTGTTGAAGGCTCACTTTAAATCTTTCCTTATTCTATACTGTTCCCTTACATAGTTTCTCTTGCTCATGTTATTTTAGGAGATTTTTGTCTAGAATTTTCTACTGGATTCATTATATTCTTCATTGGATTGTATTTACCTCTGTATAGGTAGAATTTCTTAGGTGACATGGAAAACATGGAAACAATAAACGGTAAGGTCCTTCCCCCAGAGCAGGGAATGCATAATTTTTTATTTTCATACACTCAGCATGGGGTATCTTGTGCATAATAAACTTGCAATAAATATTTGTTGAATGTATGTTAAGATTATATTAATCTCTGTATTTTTCAAGGCACTGTCGTTTAAACTTCTCTAGATTCAAAAAATTAAAAACCTATGCCCATGCTTAACCACTCAAATGCAAAGATTATCTACCCACTCCTATGGGATAAAATTGTTTTGGTGTTAGTGTTACCAAGCATCTCAGCCTTGGTATACTTAGATATAAAAAGATTTGGTGATTTGCTTCAGATTAAGAGATGTTCTATGGGTTAAAGGTAATGGTTTCACTTCCAAAAGTCAAACTTCATAATTAAGCTTTTCTCATTACCAACTTTAAATGACTTTATTGCCATCATTCCCTGTTGAATAACATTTTTAAATAAAATAAAGCTGCCTTTCTTTGAAAGTTTACATGTCTATTTGTAATTGAGTGCTGTCCTATTAAGGAACAATAACCAGAAATGCATAAAGTCCCTGCATGAATTTAAATTTCAATATGTTTTTGATGTTCACCTGATAAAAGTAAGTTTAAATAGCTTATTTAGATATAATTCACAAAGTTTAAGATGGTCTTTAATTTTCAACAGAAGTTGCCACAAATTAGCATCTTTTGTGAGATATTCCATCCAATTTTTAATTTAAAAATTGCTTTTTATTTTTATGAACTTGCTGAACATCATTGAATATCATTATTTCCCTCTTCAAAAAAGAACAGAAGAAATAATGGTATTCCTGTAAATCTCCATTACTTATAATTATTTTTGTAAAGTTTATTTAGAATTTATCATGGCTGTTTCAACACTGCCTTGCTTATCTATGTGTCTTTCAGAATTTCTCTTTGGTTTATCTCTATTAAATGATTCATTGAAAATCTTTATTTTTTCATCTTTTTTTAGTATCACTATCATCACATTCATCTTCTTACTGAACTTCTCCAACACAAAGACATCCTTTCTTGTTGATGAATCAATTTAATTTTGCAAAATAAATCTATACATTAGCCACATCTTGAATTGTATAAATTATTCTGAACCTCTTGTACGGTCATCACTTTTCCATGAGATAGGAAACATGCCTCATCTTCATATTTCTGGAGTCTTTACTGATCACTGAGTTGATATTTTTTGAAAATTTTCTCTAGCTCTTAAAGTATGGTTTAAAAAATTACACTCACATACCACCTCACACCTCTCAGACTGGCCAATATTACCAGAAAGGGCAATGATCAATATTGGAAGGGATGTGGGAAATCTGGGACACTAATACAGTGTTGGTGGAGCTGTGAACTCATCCAACCTTTCTGGAGAGCAATTTGGAATTATGCCCAAAGGGCAACAAAAATGTGCATAGCCTTTGATACAGCAATTTCACTACTGGGTCTATACCCTGAAGAGATTATGAAAAAGGGTAAAAATTAAATTGTACAAAACTATTCATAGCAGCCCTGTGTGTGGTAGCAAAAAAATTGGAAATTAAGTGAATGTCCTTCATTTGGGGAATGGCTTAACAAACTGTGGTATATGTATGTCATGGAACACTATTGTTCTATTAGAAACCAGGAGGGATGGGAATTCAGGGAAGCCTGGAAGGATTTGCATGAACTGATGCTGAGCCAGATCAGCAGAACCAGAAAAACACTGTACACCCTAACAGCAACATAGGGGTGATGATCAACCTTGATGGACTTGCTCATTCCACCAATGCAACAACCAGAGACAATATTGAAATATCTGCAATGGAGAACACCATCTGTATCCAGAGAAAGAATTATGGACTTTGAACAAAGGCCAAAGACTATTACCTTCAAATCAGAAAAACAAAAAACTATTATCTTATTATGTAATTTTGCTATCTCATATTTTACTTTTCTTCCTTAAGGATATGATTTCTCTGTCATTACATTCAACTGAGATCAATGTATAAAATGAAAACAATGTAAAGACTAACAGAATGCTTTCTGTGGGGGGTAGGGGGAAGAAAGAATGGGGAAAAAATTGTAAAACTCAAAATAAATAAAATCTTTCTAAAAAAAATTACACTCACTACCTCTATTCTGTACCCTTCCAGTTAATTTAAATTGGGTAAATAGTTTAAAAATATTTGCTTCTACTAAATTCATATCTAGAGTCCTCAGTATAAAGTTTTACAAGGACATCATAAATACTATATATATATATATATATATATATATATATATACATATATATATATATATATATATATCCTCAAGCATGATTAGAACTATTGGGTCATCTTAGAGCTAGGTGCAGGGCATGTATCATCTTATTTAATTCTGTTTCTGAGCTCTCCAGACATATAGTCCTTAGAAGAGATCTAATAAATACCTGATATTTATTTATGCCTTCTATCAATGAGCAAATAATTTATTTTCCTTTGATCAGTGTGCATAGTACCAGCAAAGCCATAATCAATGTAAATGATATAAATGTATCATATATAAATGTATAAATAACAGAATTAATTCAAATATAAATTCACAAGCCTTATAAAAAAAGAGGGATCATTCATAATATAATTCAATTCATTTCCCCAACTTAGTCAAAGCATTTTGCATATTCAACTTCTAATTTTGCCTGTGACTAGCCTTGAACTCAGAAGCATAGACTCCTAGTATTAGAATTGAAAGGGACCTTAGATGAATCCTCATTTGGGGTGGAGGTCCAGGGAAAAGTGACTTGTCTAAAGTCATACAACTAAGAGATTTGTGATTCTCATTATAAATCCAGTAATCTTTCTACTATAATACTCTGTCTCATTACCCTGTCATTTAATTTTTTTTCCTAAAGCTGTTCCTTTTAATGTTTCAAGTAAATCATATTATTCTTAACATTAAAGAGGTCACATTGACTTAAGTACAGTAAATTAGAGGAAGAGCCAGAAATAGATAAGGAGAAAGATAATAACAAAAGGTTTGAGATAGATCAATTTAACTTAGCAGTGTTAGTTGCTCTCCTTGGTTTACAAAGAATTTATTGTGAGAAGGGAAGTGATCCCCCCATCTGATCCATTTTGATTAACCTCACTAGTCAGAATGAATTAATCTTCCTTAAAAAGAGAGTAGTTTATTCCTTTCACATTGATAAGATTTGGTAAATCTTGTTTAAAGTTCATTCATTTGTAGAAATTTCCTTAAGAAGGTTTGCAGTTAATAGCAAAACATGAACAATACATAAACTGGTTTTGTGGTAGAGTTTACTCTGATCTTTCACATATGAGGTTAAAAGAGTAATAAAAACAAGTATCATCATTCATGCTGGTTGAAAACAAGGCTAATCACAGATCAATGTCTGGAAAATGAAAAATGCTACCTGGTTAATTTCTATAGCAGTAGCATATTCTAAAGGACATTAAACTCAACACTTTTTCAGTAGCACCCTTTTATACCTAAATCCATTTAGGCAGATTATTCTTAGGAAAATCTGGTTAGTCAAGAAATGCATCTGGATTATATAATTCTCTATAGCTGCACTTTCCCTCAGGTTCTTAATGACAAATACATAAGAGATATTTATTACAAATAGATTAGAAGTGTCAGTAAGGTTCAATTGGTAGCAGTCTGATCCTTTAAAACTTATTAGGGATTGGGCTTCTTCCCAACGCTGACACTGCAGGCTAGTACATTTCTAAGGGCTATATTTGTCAGAGAGACTTTTCTTTATGCTGATTACTTGGGAAGGAAAAAAAAGTTCCATCTGCTTCTGCTTCAAAGTTGTTCAAATTATTTAGCATTTCAGACAAAAAAAATGCAGAAATAACTTTTTTGTTCTTTCTAATTAATTTCAACCCCTAAATAATTACATTATACCTACTTAACACTCTGAAAGGGATAAAGATGAGAACAGAATGACCTATAGTAGACATACTATTATATATATATATATATATATATATATATATATATATATATGCACATATACATTATCTATAATATAGTCTATAGAAGACATGAATTCTCCAGAGCCCATGTATACTTTGTCTGTAGCTGCCTCAGGTTAGAGAATGGAAAAATATTTAATACTTTAAATCCCAATATAATAAAAATATAAGCAGATGTGCAATTACAAAAATAAAAGTTGAGATGGTTCCCTTATAACAAATGCTCTTAGATCAATAATTCTCATTTAAAGTCATTCAAAAATATTCATTCTATTTGTAAAATCATGAGCCCAGTCTAAAATACAAAATAAGTAGAAGATAAGTCATGTAGCAAATACATGAGTAGGTACTGCAACCATGTTCTGTATCAGATAAAACTACTTAAATAATAACCCCACACTTTTTAACAAGGATATTAGCTTTAACATTTGTTAACAAACAGATTTACGAAAATGCACTATGTATTTAATGATGACAAAAAATTAAGCTTGGAAATTAGTAAATTAACTCCAAAATTTTCACAGGAAATTCAATTTATGCTATCATATCCATTATTAAGAGTCAAGATAAATGCCATTCTTTGGTATTTCTCAAATAAGTAGCTCTAAGTCTAGATTCTCACCATTTCCATTGACTTTCTTTTCCTTCCTGGAATGATCTCCCTGCCCATTTTCCCTGGTTTCTTACAAATCTAACTAAAATTACATCTTCAATAGGAATTTTTTTCCTTGTCTACCTTCATTCTAGTGCCTTCTTCCTTTTGATTATTTACTATTTTTCTTGCAAACAACTTCTCTGAATATAGATGTGCATATGCATTGTATATATGTGCTGTTTTCATGTTATATATGTATGTTTATATATTATATATATATTTATATTTTGATCTCCCTCATTACATAGCTCTCTATACAGAGAAAGGACTTTTTTTTGCCTTTCTTTTCATTGCCAGTATAGCATAGTGTCTAGGACTGAGTAGCTATTTAATAAACCTTTCTTGACTATCATTATTGGTGAAGATTTTTTTTTGATCTCTTTCTGTTCATCTAGTTAATTATTCCTCCCAATCCACTCATATAAAATTTTGTGTCTTATACAGTCATGATGCATAATTTTGCATCAATGTTAAGTTGTGTTTTATCCTGTTATGTCTCACAGCTGAACTTTGTATATCCCCCAGCACCTCAACCCAGTGCTCAGTACTCAGTAGCATTTAAATACATTTATTGAATCGAGTTCTGTTTAATTATTCAAATATTGTTGAGTTTGTTTAAGAAGAACTGTTTAAATAAAACAGGTAAAGGAGAATAGGATAATAAAACACCAGTCCTTTTTAAAGAATAGTGAACTGCAGGGGAACATGGAGAATTTAATAAAGCAATGTTGTTATGGGTGTTCAAACTGTTAGAAAAATAGGCAAAATAAAATAAAAGCTGAACATTTGTTATGTGAATACTTCACAGCAAGAAATCTGCATGAAGTGTTCATAACTACAGTACATTAGGGTTTGATTCATAAAAAAGGATGCATACAATTCTATCATGTTGTTTTTTGAAGCTTTCCTGTGTATGAATTAGAAGGATAATTCTATTTGACATCATGGAATTCAAGCCAAGAGCTGCAAAAATAGAGGCTAAAACTGGAATGGTTTGTTTGCCCTCATTTAGAATATTCTATTTGCTTATGCATATGTTTTAATCCAACCATTTCAACAAGAAAATTCAGCTGCTATGTTGCTGTTTTTTTATCTTAGCATATAAGACAATCTATATCACTAAAGAGAATATTATATATATTGTATCAAAATATGTTGACATTTTCTCTACTTTTTAAATGGTAGTTTCAATAGAAACAGATTTGATTTAGTGGCTCAAATGTCTTAGGGATATTTGACTAAGTGTGATTTTAATGTTATGTGTGTAACTGGTAAAATAATTTTCAGCCATTTTTGAGTGTAGATTAGCTATACTCAATGGCAATAAGAACAGCATGATTAGACTTCCCTAGTTCAAGGGGATTTTATTGTTGTTTTTTTGTATTGTTTTGTTTTGTTTCATGGGGAAGGGACTAGATTCCTTCTGCCTGTTGCAAGGGAAGAATTAGGATCACTGAGAACTTATATACTGGTAGAATCTGGCTTAAGTAGAAGGACTGGAGACAGCTTGATGGTACAAAGGATAAAGCTCTGGGCCTGTAGTCAAGAAGACCTGAGTTTAAATCTGGACTCAGAAACTTCTGATGTATATGATAATCATATTACTTAACTTTTGTCTGTCTCAATTTCTTAGTCTGTAGAACTGAGATAATAAGAGCATCCATCGCTCAGGATTGTTATGAAGATCAAATGAAAAAATACTGATATATGTACATAACCCAGTACCTGTATATAGTAGATTCTCAAAACTGCTTTTTTTCTCCTCTCACTCTCTCTCCCTCCTACTCTTCCTCCCTCCATTATTTCTTCCTCTCTCACTCCTTTTTCTTCCTCTCAGTCCTATTCCCTCCCTCCCTTCCTTCTGAAGTACAATATCAATGTTTGTGAAATTCCTGTGTAAAAAGGGGTCCCTGACATCCTTCTGGGCCCTGAGAAAATCCTTAGAAATATAACTTTGGCTAGGCACCTTTGGGTCTGAAAATAGTTTGAATAGGACCCAAGGGGTCACAGATATACCACAAAATTGTCTAAAGATTTACAAAGCACTCTTGTTAGCCTAATTATCTTGCTGTATCTATTAAATTCCAGGACTGCCTCTCCCTTCCCCAGATGTGGCTGGAACCATAAGAAAGTAAGTTTCATTTCCTCAAAGTTGTGGGAAACCTGTGAATATGTGACTCCCTCTGTCTCAGGAAACAAGTTCAGACATAACACAAAGACCTTTACCCTTTTCCTACTCTGTCTAGCCCCCTATTTATACTGAGCCATATGTTTACATATGTTTGTATTAGTATGACAGACAATATATCTAACTGTTGTCTTTGCTTCTGTATCCTGCTTGCTCTCAGTACCACCCCCCTCAAAACACTATAAAAACCGATCCCCTGAACATTTAGTTGCTGTCTGATTTGGGTACTCCATCCCCAGGCAGTCCCCGGGAATAAAGATCTCCAAACTTATCAAATTCTGGTCTCTGTTTTGCTCTTTGGGTTCAACACTCCCTCCCTCCTTCTTTCTTTCCTTCCTCCCTTCCTCCCTCCCTTTCTCTCTCCCCCTTTCCTTTCCTTCCCCCTCCCTTCCTTCTTCCTTCCTTCCTTCCTTCCTTCCTTCCTTCCTTCCTTCCTTCCTTCCTTCCTTCCTTCCTTCCTTCCTTCCTTCCTTCCTTCCCACCTGCTATTCTTGTTTCTGTTTCTACCTTTGAGTCTGTCCTTTCTGTCTATCTCTCTCTCTCTCTGTGTCTCTCTTTGAATCTCTATCATTACTCACTGACATTTCTTCTTCCCTCACCCATGGTGTATATAGGGCAAGACCTCATTATAAAAAATAAACTATAGCAAAAACAAAAACCCTCTAAAACAAAACAATAACAAATAAAAAAAAGAAACCAAATCAACAGAATTGTGACTGAAAATGTATGGCAACTAGGACTTTACTTTGTGACAGATCACAGACCCATGATTATTACTTTCCTTCAAGGCTCAGCTTAAATGATATTTCCTACATGAAATGTTCTCTAATCACTTGTCAAAGTTAAACACTTAACTTTCTCAAGCTCCAAAGCATCTTTCTTGGAAATCTTTTTCAGCTATGATAGAGCAGTGGATAGAGCACTGGCCTTGGAGTCAAAAGGATAAGAGTTCAAATCCAGCCTCAGACACTTGCCACTCACTAGCTGTGTGACCTTGGACAAGTCACTTAACCCTGATTGCCCCACATCTAGGATCATCTCCTGTCATCCTGATTCATATCTGACCACTGGACCCAGATGGCTCTGGAGGAGAAACTGAGGCTGGTGACTAAACATAGCATCCCCTTACTCAAATTCAATTCATGTGCTTGTCATAGTATCACTTCTCTGATATCATGGTCTTCTTCAAGAATGAAGGATAAAACATCAGGAAACTTACCAATTCAAAAGCACATCTTAAGTGACCAAGTACAAAACATTTGTTTTTAAACACTGGATATATGAAGAAAGAGAAAAATATCCCTGTCTTTAAACATTTTACATCATGTTAGGGGAGGAAATATATAAATAATTAAGCATAGACAAGTTACAGAATGTAATATAGCCCCAGATGAAAAGGATCTAGCAACTGATACCCTGGAATTTCCCAGAGGGAAATAAATATTTTTGACTGCTTTATTATTATATAGATGGGCAGGGTAAGTGCATGCTTAAGAAAATGAAAATTTTAACACAAATTTAACACAAATTAGGCAAATTAGATATTTGCAGTTATTTATATTAAAGCTATGATTCTATTACAGGTACCTTCAGAACAGATCCAAATCTGCAATAATTTTTAACTTAGGATGACACCTATAGACAGCTCATGATTTCAGGATATATACTTGTATGAAAACTAAAAAAATAAATCAGTAATCATAGCATCAAAAGCAGATTAAAAAATAAAAAGAGCAGTAACAGGATTTTTTTCTCCTGCAGTTTAAATCATCTCTTTCCTGATTGCAACTGGATTTACTAAATATAAGAGATCAAATTTTGATTTCATAAATTTGTACTTGATATATGGTGATAAGGTATACTGTTATTCAGTGACCTTGAAGGGATGAAAGAACTTCTTAATAAGGAAGAAAATGTTGAAATTATAGTAATTGATCCAGAGACTGACTTCTAACCATGAACCTATTACATAAATGATAATTAAAAGCAATAAATTAATTCAGCATATGACTCAAAAAATTAAAGAACAAAGCTAACTCTGAAAACCTAGGGTCTTTTTTAACTGCAGAGATGAACACTGTGATATTGCTTTGATTTTCATATCTTGATTCATAAAACTGTAGAATTCTTATTTCTCTAGAGAATTGCTAAGTGCAATGTTTGCCTAAAATATTTTTTGTGCCATTTTCCAGATCAAACTCATCAAGAATATTCCTAGTGGCTAGGAGAAGCAATTCATTAATAATGCCATTTTGTTGGTATAATAAATAATTATTTATAGGGAGCATTTCTTTGGATATTTAAGTAGGTCATCATTTTAATAGCATAAGTATTTATTAAATGTCTAGTTACACATGGCCTTAAAATACACAAAAATATATGTACAAATATATGGCTGGTGAAATATAAACATTTAAAATTCATTTTAATGCAACATATTTTAATATATGCTTTATTTCTTTAAATGTTTCCTAATTATATGTAAAAATCTAATAATCCTTTAAATTTTTTTAAAATTAAGTATCAAATTTTTTCCCTCCTATCCTGTTCCCCCCTTTTTTAGTAGGCCAGCAATTTTGCATCAATTAGATGAGGTTGAGCAAAAGATATAAGTCATTTTGAGAAAAAAGACAAAAATAAAGCAAAAAAAGTTTTTTCAAAGAATTCTTCACTCTGCATAGAGTTCATTAGTTCTCTCTCTGGAAGTGAATATGTGAATATCCTTTTTTTTTTTTTTTTAGGTTTTTACAAGGCAATAGGGTTAAGTGGTTTGCCCAAGGCCACACAGCTAGGTAATTATTAAGTGTCTGAGTCCAGATTTGAACTCAGGTACTCCTGACTCCACTGTGGGTGCTCTTTCCACTGCACCACCTAAGCACCCCGTGAATATCCTTTTAATCATGGGTCTTTGGAGACTGTCTTGGATCATTGTCCTGATCACATTAGCTAATAAGTCTTTCACAGTTGATCATCTTTGCAAAATTTCTTTTATTGTGTACCATATTCTCCTGGTTTTGCTCACTTCATTTTGAATGAAACCATCTTACTCATCATTTAGACCACAATCATATCACAATCCATCACATTTTGTTCAGCCATTTCCCGTTGATGAGCATCCCCTTAATTTTCAATTTCCTCAGTCTCCAATTCTTTGCCACCACAAAAAGCTGCTATAAATATTTTTGTACAAATAAGTCCCTTTCCCTTTTTTTGTGATCTCTTTGGGATACATATTTATCACTCTTTGGGCATAGTTGCAACTGTTTTCCAGAATGGCTACACAAATTCACAATTCCACTGACTGTGCTTTAGTTTCATAATTTTTATACAATCCCTCCAATGCCTGCCATTTTCCTTTTCTATCATGCTAGCCAATCTGATACATATGAGTTGTTTTAATTTGAACGGCTCTAATAAATAGTGATGAAGAGCATTTTTTATATGACTAGTCATAACTGATTTCTTCTTCTGAAAATTTCTTAATCATATTTTTGTCCATTTATCAACTGGGGAATGGGTCATAATGTTATAAATTTTATTCAGATACATATCTATTCAATAAATGAGGTCTTTAACAGAGAAATCCACACATTTTTCATAGCTTCCTGTTTTCCCTCCAATTTTGATTGCATTGATTTTGCTTGTACAAAAGCATTTCAATCTCATAACCAAAATGTTCTGTTTAACTGCCTGTGATTCTCACTTCTCTAATTTGTTCATAAGCTCTTCTATCCATGAATCTGATAGGTACATTTTCTCATACTATCCTAATTTATCTATGATGCCATCTTTTATGTCTAAATCATTTATTTATTTTGATCTTTTATTGTTATATAATGTGAGATGTTGATCTGTGCCTAGTTTCTTCTAAATTACTTTCCTGTTTTGCCAATAAGTTTTGTGAAATAGTGGATTCTTGACCCAGAAATTCACATCTGATGATTTATTGAACTTTACATTACTATGGGGTCATTTACTACTTTGTATTATGTACTTAATCTATTTCACTGATAAATCAACTTTTCTTCTTAGTCAATACTGGATTGTTTTGATATTGCTACTTTATAATATAAGGTAAAACTTGGAATTGCTAGGCCAACATTTCTTAAGATTGTTTTTCCATTGATTCTCTTAAAATTCTTGACCTTTTGTTTATCTAAATGAATTTTATTATTATTTTTCTAGCTCCATTAATTCCTATGTTTTTCTTTTATTTACTTTTGTGTATGTATATATATGCTTTAATTAGAAATGAATATTATATTTTGTTAAAAGTTTTTTCTCCTTCATCTGTTGCTTGGTTTGTTATGAATGTTGTCATTTATACTGATAGTCCTCCTTATCTTGAAATAGTCCTACATTCCTGGTATCACTCCCTCTTGGTTATAAATGTATGATATTTGTGATCTATTGCTTCCCTATCTCCTATCTCTCTCTCTCTCTCTCTTGACATAATTAGTTCCCACTGTGAAATATTATTATAGTATTGTATTTATGTCCTCCTTGCTTATATTTTATTTAAAAGATTTTACATCAATATTAAGTATGGAGAATGGTCTGTAGTTTTCTTACTTAGGTTCTGCTCTCCCCAAGTTAGGGTTGACTTAATTTTTTGTTTCCCACATAAACCAGTTGCTAGTTTTATCTATTAGCTCTTTTTTTTAAAACTTTCATTTTTATAAATCTCCTTTAATTTTCAAGATTTAAATTGTGCATTTAATTGGGGATTTTTATTTCTTCTTTTTCTATTTTTTTAAGATGCATGTCTGAGTCATTGATCTGTTGATGTACAGATTTAAAGATATACAATTTCCACTAAATACTGTTTAGACTGAACTTCACAAATTTTGGAATGCTGTTTCATCCTTGTCATTCTCTTTAATGATTTATTCCTTGCTCCCTTTTATGATTTATTCTTTGACTCATTTATTCTTTAGGATTAGATTAATTTTTAAAATTAATTTTTAATATATGCTCCTATGGCCTTTATTACACATAATTTTATTGTGTTTTCATCCAGAACATGGTACATTTAATATTTCTGCTTTTCTCCATTTGTTTGTGAAGGTTTAATGCCCTAATACCTGATTCATTTTTGCTGAGGTGCCATGTACCTTGAACTAAGATTTTTATTCATCTCCTTAATTGCTTTTTTGTTTTGGTTATGGTTAGATTTATCTAGCTCTGAGAGGGGGAAGCTCCGATTCTCAACTATTATAGTATTGTACTTATTTCCTCCTGAAATTAATTTAATTTTTCCTTTAAGAATTTGGAAACTACTATTTGATTCCCATATTTTAAGTATTAATAATACTTTATTATCTATGATACATTTTAGCAAAATGTAGTATTTCTGCTTACCCCTTTAAATTATGTCTATTTTTGCTTTTACTTTGTCTGAGATCGTGACTGCTACCTCTATTTTTTTTTACTCTAGCTGAAACATAATAAATCTTGCTCCAGCCCATTTTTTTCATTCTCTATGCCTGTCTTTCTCTTTCAAGTGTGTTTCTTGTAAACAATGTATTTTGTATTCTCGTTTCTAATCTAATCTGCTATCTGCTTCTGTTTTATGGGTGAGTTCACTCATTTCCCATTCACAGTTAGGATTACTAACTATGCATTTCCCTCCACCCTATTTTCTTCTGTTTATTCTTCTCCTGTCCCTGTTTACAGTCTATTTTGCTTTTGACCATTGCCTTCTTTTATCTCCCCCCCCCCCCCTTTTATCAAACCCTTCCTCTTTCTACTTCCTTGTTGGGTAAGATAGATTTCTATTACCAATTGACTGTGTATATATACACATATGATACATATATACATGCATGATACATATACACAGTTATAGTCTTTTTGAACCCATTTATCGGAGAGTGAGATTCAAATTTTATCCATTCCCCTGTACCATTTTCCCCTCCATTGTAAAAAAAAACTTCAAAACCAAAAAAATTTTCCTTGTATATGTCTTTTATAGGCCATAACCCCCCCCCTTTTTTTTTCTTTTCCTCTTGTTCTGGGACATTCCTCTTTCTCACCTACCCATTTTTTTTTCAAATATAATCTGAATGACTCCCATTGTGTTTCCATATAGAATCCTTATAACTACCTTATTAATGATAAACTTCTCAGAATTTACATTTGTCTTCTTCCCATAGAGGTAAATAGTTTAACCTTATTGAGTCCCTTATGATTTCTCTTAGAAATATATTCATTGCATGATGAAGAAGCATGGTGTAGTGGTTAAAAGGCAGGGGCAGGGAGGGAGTTCTCAATCTGGAAGCAAGTATTCATATCCCATCTATAACACTTGATAACTTTGTGACCCTGAACAAATCATTCTGTGCCTTAGGCAACTTTCTAGGATTTGTTTCCTTATGTGGAAGGGACTGATACAGAAGCAGTTTTAAATCACAGAACCTTTGATATCTGTGCATTTATTGAGTATGTATTAGACAATCATAGAATTAGATGTTAGGGGACAAAGATCTCTATCCTTGTCCCTCCTCTTCCCCATCTCCTGTCTCTCTCTCTCTCTCTCTCTCTCTCTCTCTCTCTCTCGACTTAATTAGTACCCACTGTGCAAAAATAATCTCTCTTTGCACCATTCTCATATCTAGGCATACATCTCTAGTCTTTTTTCTGACCTCCATTCCTTTGTTATCCACTATTTATTGAAATTTTATTTCAATTTTATAGGTATCGGAGACTCAATATGTCTACAACACATTTTCTCCCTCCTCATGACCCTCTTTTTAAAAAAAATCCCCATGTGTATATATCCTATCAGCTTCCTTTTACCTGCTCAGGTTTGAAAGTTTAGAGCTAACCTCTATTAGTTATTCTCTCTCACCTCTACTCACCCAAATCCAATCAACTGTCAAGTTCTGACTAAATATCTCATCTGTTTTGCCCATCTGCTTCTCTTCTCTCCCATGACCACTGAGCATCTTTTGCCTAGTTATTTCTGAATAATTTCTCCATACTCTCAGCCTCTCCTCTCTTCTACCCATCCTCCATACCATGGCCAAAGTGATGGTCCCAAAACAAAGGCCTAATATCATGCTACTGCTCTAGTAATAATAATAATAATATTAGTAAATGCCGAATCTTGTGCTACATGATGTACAATTATAATCCCATATAATGATAATAATAATAATAATAATAGCAACAACAACATCAACAGACTTTTATGGAGCTCTTACTATATGCTAAACACTGTGCTAAGCAATTTATAATTATTTCATTTGATTCTCACAAGAACCCAGAGAGGTAGCTACTATATTAGTCTCCATTTTACAAATGAGAAAACTAAAGCAAAGGCAATTCATTTGACTTGTCCAGAGTCACATAGGAAGCAAATGTTTGAGATCCAATTTGAACTCAGCATTTTCTGAATTTCGGTCTAGTGCTATTTAACACTGAAGTCCCTGTTCATGAAGAGAATTTTAAGAATATTGTAGATTCCCTTGCACATGAATAAGGAAACTGAGGTGACTGTTAAATAACTTGATCAAGGTTGAACAGTATGAAAGGAACAATCAAAATTTGACCTCAAGTCTGTTGACCAAAAGTTCAATGCTTCTTTCATTGTGCCATGTTTCATCTCTCATTTTAACTTAATAAACAGAGGGAAAATATTTTTATACAATGACTTTAAGAAATATTATCTCTAGTATATGAAGAAAAAATATTTTAAAAATTGATAGAGCGAAATCTTGACCTCAGTAGATGTTTAATGATAATTCATCTTAGAACATTTTAATAATTGTCAAAATAATCCATTCATGATTAAATTAGTTGTCTTTTTTTCCAATTGTTCCTTTCCCTGAATATCAGTGATAATGAGTTTTTCAAATATGATGGTAATCTATACTCTATCATAAAGGCAGCTAACTGGAAAGATTAGTGGGCCTGGAATAAAGAAGATCTGAGTTCAAATCTAACCTCAGATACTTATTAGCTGAGGGATTCTGGACAAATCACTTACTCTAGATGCTTTAGTTTCTTCATTTGCAAAATATGGATAATTGTAAAATTTAACTCATAGACTTATTATGAGGATAAAATGAGAAAACATAAAATACTTTTTGAAATTTAAATACTCTATAAATGGTAACTTTACTATTATTTTTTTAAAAAAATCAAAAAATGGTTTAGTTTACTCTTCACATTATTATGAATATTATCCTAAATAAAAAAAAATTATAATACACTGAACTCTGGGTCATATAATTCTAATTATGAAAATATAGCATAGCTATAATTCTTTTAATATTGAATACTCTTAGAAAATTGAATACTTTTAGAAAATAGATTTTAAAAGTCAACAAACTTTTTTTTAAATGAGTATTATTCTTGAGGTATTGTATAAGGTCCTGGGCATATAAAGGCACAAAAACCTAAATGGTACCCTGTCCTCTAGGAAATCACATTCCACTTTTAGCTAAAAGTGTTACTCTTACATGTACACAAAGAAAACTGTGTTTGAGCTTAATCCCCTGTGAAGGAATCAATTGGTGGACATCAAAATATTAGGAGAGTGACAATATAGTTTCTCATTTCTACAAATAACAAAGCAGAAGAACTAAACTTATGCCAGACCATGGTTTCTTGAATACTCTAGCAAAGAGATTTCTAGGATCTGTGAGTTCAACATTTTTTTTGTGATGTGTTTTCAAAACTTGAACCAACTTTCTCTGGCTCTTTATGTAGATAGTGATGGGAAAAAACTAACAGACACTTTGGGGGAATCTTTTTTAAACCATTTATACCAACACAACAAATGTTCTATTCTAAAAAATGGGTAATTTTGACAATAATTTTGGCAGGAAGAATACTGGTAATGAATTTTGAACTAAAGTTAGGCTTTTGATAAGTGTAAATAATGAGTCATTTGGAGTGGTCAAATATATTCAAATTTGTACAATTAAAAGTTTTAGTTGAATAAAATATGGCAATTATTTCCAGCCCAAAGGAAATATACAGTACAAATACAAATAAATAACCACTTCAGGGAAGTCATTACTTACACTAGTTTTTAGTATTAGAAAAGGAACCCTTATTAACCTACCTATGTCACAGGGTTATTGTGAAAATCAAATGAAATAATATATATAAAGCACTTATCCCAATGTCTAGGATATAGTATGTGCTTAATAAATACTTATTTTCTTCCCTTTTGTAATCTATGAAATATAATTTTAATCATAATCCAAGGATCTGATCAATCAGTGCAAGTGGAAGTTGGTATAGGTATCTTGCAATAACATACTGCATTTAACCTTTGAACTGAGCAAGCAAATTCTATATGACATGACTGTTGACATGACTACTGACTCAGTCACTAGGAAATATGCTTTGAATTGTTTTTCCAAGGGAAAGGACAGAATTAAAGTCCATCTACTAATATTCTTTTACTCTGTTTCCACTAGAAAGAATAACTGCATTTCAGAAGATAATATGAAGCTTCTTGGCACATTCAGGCTATTACTCCATTATCTTGGCATCATTAGCATCCTGTTTTAACCATGAAGCAAAAAAAAGCCAACCAAATCTGAGATACTATTTCTTCTATCACAACCAATAGAGACCTGACCAACTATGAATCAAAATATTAGTTTTTTTCTGATAAATCTATTTCAACTGGCTTTGGGAAAGTCTAGTCCTCCATTGATACATTTATAATGAATATAAATTGCAGAGCTTCAAATTTTCTCATCTTTGTACATATTGTATATTCACTTTTGTCCTCATTTAAGTTTCCCTTTGTCCATTAAAAAAATATTGACAAATCATTCTATTTACCTTATATTCATTCTACAAATAGCAAAATTAAATTCTCCAGGGACAGCTTTAAGGAACAGACTTGATGGGACATATTTATCATTAACCAGGTTAAACTGTGATGGTTTTCAAACTTAATAACTATATACATTGCTTATGAATGACATGATAATGTTATCAAGCTACATCCTAATAATATGGAATTAGTGGATTTGTATCATGGTTCTTTAGAATGTTTCCTCAATCAAATAAAAGTTTGTCTGCTTCAGCTCTCCATTTCTGGATATTAGTTAACAAATCATAATTAACAAATAGGGGTAGATATTAGTGAATTCCTGGTATATGTTTCTGCTTGGGGACTTGGGGTGGTGTGGAATGAAGCACTAACAGAACTGTCAAATGATGGTGTCTTTTTCCAATTTGGTGGTCTGTTCCTGTGATTTCACTGATGTTTGGGTCTCCAGGTACAGACATTACCTGTTTGAATTCAAAACTATAGCTGAATGGTTTCTAGATAATTGCTTTGGGCACATAAAAGTTAATATACTTGTTTTGGTCCAAACACTCATAACTTATCAGAAATGAGATTATTTTTCATGACTAAGAATCTGGGGAAGGATTGTATAAGAGAGAACATGATTGATTCATTAGGATACTATTTTTAGTTATGACTTTAGCATTTATATGAAACAGAAAAATGAATATATTATAAAGATTATGATTTTATGTATTTTTAATTTGGGCACAGTAAATATATTGCTGAATCTGTAGTTAAAGAACCTGAATTCAAATCAAGAATTAGCTCTATGAGTCTGGGCAAGTCATTTAAACCCAGTTTGCCTCAATTTCCCCAGATGTAAAATGAGCTGGAGAAGGAAATCATTCTAGTATCTCTTTGAAGAAAACCCCAAATGGAGTCACAAAGAACTGACAAGACTTAAAGGACTGAACAACAAGATTTTTTATTTACATATCCTTAATCATTATCTAAACTGCTTTGACCTTATGCAAATCATTTATATCTCCAGGTCTGTTTCTTTATCTGAAAATGAGATGATTCAGCATGATATTCTTTAATGTCACCTCCAGTTTTTTATCTGTAATCCTCCCATTCTGTAGTTTGTCCAATATTGTGGAAAATTCATGTATTTACTTTCCGTGATTATCTGAAGATTAGAAGCAATAGATAAAGTTCCCTACCTTTGAAATGTCTATTAACAAAAAAAAAATTATTTGAGGAAACAGAATTTTTATAAACATGACCAATGCAAATTCATTTTTCTCCTCTCTATTTTTATTCATATTGATTTGGTTATTTCTAAATAAGTTAACTCCTTACAGGAAGTCACTGAAGGTTGAGAAAAACATTATTTTGCCTTTCAAACAATCTTTCTATTCATTGTAATTGTTACATTTTGTTTGGTTTGCAAGAATATATTTTTGAGTTTTCATTAACTCCTTTGTAGAAAGATTTTTCTCTTCTTGTTTTAATTGTTAGTTTTTAACCTTTGAATTTAACAATCAAAATCTATATTACCCTCTCAGCAGTCCAGAGAGCTCGGACAATTGTATTAGACTGACTATGGACTATATTATCCACATCCAGAGGAACACTAACAAAACCAACCCTTCAGAATCTGATGAACACTTTATAAAAGTTATCTCTTATGTATCTCTTTCCCTTAATCCTAATTCCTCATTCTGAAAATTACTAATTTGTAAACATGTTTATCAAAATACGTGCATACAATGCTAACCTGACTATTTGCCACTGAGGGGAGGGTAGGTGGGGAGGGAGGGTGGAAGGAAATTTTTTAATTTAAAAATATACATGTATATATGGAAGAAAATAAATAAATTCAAAAAAATCTATATTACACAATTGTTGGCATGACTACTGAATCAATGAGAAATATGTTTTGAATTGTTCTTATAAGAGTTAGTCCATTTACTGACTTCTTTTTGCTCTGCTCCCACTAGGCCCAAATGAAGGCATTTCAAGGAATGAAGTGAAACTATTTAGCCCATATTCAGACCATTAAGCTATGACCTTGGCATCATTAGCACCATATACTAACTATGAAACAAAAAAGCAACCAAATCTGATGCTGTTTCTCCTATTATAATCAATAGAGTTCTGACTAGTATAACCCAAAATATTAGCTCCTCTGATTATTTAGTTAATCTTTCCTCTTTTTTTTGCAAACATAAATTGTTAGACAAAATGCTGTCAAACTATGCCATTTCTTCAAAACCTATAGCACTATTCAGAAGGCAAAGGACTTTTGTGCTTATCAAAGCAAACATTTTTCAAGGATTTACTTTGTATAAGACCTTATGTTTGATGTCAGGCGAAGAAAGGTGAAAAGACATAATTCATGATCTCAAGGAGATTACAATCTAGAGGTTTTCTGCCTATGGGCACTTTATGTTGATTAAAAATAGATTCTAAAAAGCAAACTATCAGGGGGAAAACTATTTAATATTTTATTTTTTACAATATTGAAAGAAAATGTTAATATTTCTTATACTATCAAGACTGATTTAAGAAACAGTCAGTACTCTTTCATTCTGTTCTTTTAAAAAAATTCTGTTACAATGATTGTTATAATACACAAATTCAGTGATATTCCACTTTTTTGTATATATACACTGTAAAATGACTAATGTGAATAATTTACCCCTCTACTACTGAAAGCTTTTGTTTTTCTTCCATTAACTTTAAAACTCCCTGGAAATTTTGGGGCTTAAAAATATTTAGTAGTCATGAGCATAAATTCTTCCAGCTCTAGAACTACATTATGATATTCAGATATCAATCTGTAAAGACAATTCATTGAACAGACTCAGCCAAAGATATTTTAACCATAGAGTCAGCATGTTGTAGTAATAAGATTCTACTTGTGCACGCACATGCATGTGTGTGTGTGTGTGTGTGTGTGTGTGTGTGTGTGTATGTGTATTTGGGGTATGATGCAAATCTCTAATAATTAGCTTCTTGGTCATTTGTAGGACTCTTCCAAAAATATGTACTTTTGTAATATTTCTTATCTAAGGAAGGTAACAACTTTTAGAGAAAACTTCAGCAGATAGCTCCAGAAAGATCTTCCCCACTTAACATTTTGAAAATGATAAAGTTCCCTCACTTCCAAAAATTTAAGCTCTACTACTAATGCTTTGTATTACATGATTGATCATGCCCATATTATATTTTAACAATCTTCACTGTCTTTCCACAGTCTCAAGGATAAAATATACCCACCTTTACCTGGAATGTAAAATTCTCTAGAGCTTAACTCATATTTGTTTTTTCCTTTTCATGAATTCTCCTATCCAGTTAAACTGATTTTGCCATCTCCAAATGTGATTTTTCATCTCCTACCCCCAGACATTTATAGAAGTGCTTTTTCTGTTATGTCTGGAATGTATCCCTTCCTCACTTTCAGTAGAATTCCTGGTATCCTTTAAAATACAGCTCAGGTGGCCCTTGCTTATCCCTTCCCATACTTACCTGAATCCTCCTCCCTTCTTAAAATGACTTTTTTATTAGAAACACAGGAACATAGCATTGGCGATTGAAAAGCAAGAGGCATCTTAGATGTGATCTAGTCCAACCCTTCCATTCTCTAGAAAAAGGAATCTAAATCTCAGAGAGAGCAAGTGATTTTCTTAAGATCATGAAGTGAATAGCAGTTGTGAAGCAAACTCAAGTTCTTCAATTCTGAACCAAGGGCTATTTCAGTGTTCAGTAAAATATAGGCATTATTATAAAAATCCTCAGCACCTAGTCAACTATTAATGAATAAAATGTTGATGGAATTGAAGTGCATCAGAGGGGTTGTCTGTAATCAAAGTTGAGCCTTCCCATAGCACACAGAATGAGCACTATTCACAATTTCTGAAGAAATGCAATTTTTGTTCCTGACTCAGAGGTGTTATAAGTGAATGTCCTAATCTCAGTAATGGATATCTGTGAATTTCTGACCCTAAGCACTCTTCAGAGTGGTTTGTAGTATTGTTATACCAGCACAGAGTAATTGGATTTGATGTAGCCACTTAAATAATTTTACAACTGACACTTCCATCAAGGTTACCTCATTGTGTCTTGACAGTCAGTTCTCAAGAGTCATTGCCCTTAAGAGAAAAAAAAAAGGATAACTCTCAATCAGCATGCATATAACATATCTATCTGTCTTGTTTGGTTAAAGTGTAGTCCTGGTGAACAGAGGGACATGGGTTAGATGAACTCAAGGTCTCATTCAGTTTATGATGAAAGGACTGTCAGAAATGTTTTTTAGTTAAAGGTGAATGACTTTGTGAAAAGGTCTGTGAAGCTTGCATTATGACTGCATAATGTCATAAACCTCAGGTTGAACCAAGTGAAGAATTCTTATTTCTGAGTGGCAGTGTGCCAGAGCAGAGAGAACATTGAATCAAACAAGCTTCAGAAGATCAAGATTTTAGTCATTGTTCAGTCATTTCCTTGCCATGTAAACTTGCCCAAGTTATTTGATTCCTCTAGTGCTAATTCTCACATATATATTATATGCTAAAATTTCCTTACAACAATTTTGTAAGGAAGAATATTTGTAAAATGCTGGATGACATAGAATAAATGCTTAGTAATGCTTATTCCATCCATCCTTTTTTTCTATATTCCCCTTTCATAGATCATGATATAAAATATTGGTTGACTAGCTCTAACGACATGGATGATCTTAAAAACAATGGACTGACTTACTTTTTTATCAGTGCTTAACACAAGTGCTTTGTTTTTGTTTTTTTTTTAGATTTTTCAAGGCAATGGGGTTAAGTGGCTTGCCCAAGGCCATATGGCTAGGTAGTTATTAAGTGTCTGAGGTCAGATTTGAACCCAGGTACTCCTGACTCCAAGGCCGGTAGTCTATTCACTGAGCCACCTAGCTGCCCTCACAAGCACGTTATTATTACCTGAAAATATGATGTGAATTAAAGCTTTTCTTTAAAATTTTTTTCCAGTTATAAGTAATAGGAGAAAACCTTTACAATGTCATAAGTTTGAGAGATGGAATGTCAGTTGGAATGACAATAAAAAGGTCAGTTTCCCTATAGTGTAATTGGTCAAGTTCTACAAAATTATCTAGTGGCATTAAGAAGTTAGTGATTTTCCCAGTATCATACAAGCTGTACATTCCAAAAGAAGGACTTGAAACCTGTTGATTCCAAAGTCAATCCTCTATTTGCTCTGATAAACTATTTCTGAATGAGTGGAGAGGGATTGATGCATTAACCCCTTTTAATGGACATACAAGTCTTTTGAACAACTGCTAAATGGGCACAGATATTCATTCTTGGATGGTCTTTCTGTTTTGTGACTGAGAATGAAAAGTGACTGGTAACACAGGGCTTAGCTTTAAAAAAAGGAGGCCCAAATCTCCCCTTTCTCTTCCTCTTTTAAGTGTGTCATTTTAGACTCAGTCACACAACATACTGATATCCCTTTCTATTTCTGGCAAGGGCAGGGAGAGGATTTCTCTCCTTTTCTTGTTTTCATTTACCATGGGAGATACAACTGAGAGGCTATAGCACATCTCACCCACCAGCAGGAGTCCATTTTCTGTATGCTCTAATTGATGCCCCTTCTACCTATCCAAATTTAAATCATAATTATTAACAAAGCTCTATGAAAATATATAAAAAGAACCAGAAGAAGGCCTCCAGTGTGGTAGGTAGATCAACTAAGAATAAATAGAATAAGAAAGCAAGGATCAACTTAAGGCAAAGTTGAGAAGAGTATTCTATGCCTAAGTGTTGGTCATATTACTGATGGAAAGTCCTGAAAGTTGAGGGGACAGGATTAATCAAAATCCTATGGGGGAGAGACTACACATGTGTGCATGTATATTTGTGCATTTATTGTTCATAAACATAAACACATACACATATTCAGTATATATATACATATATATACACATAAAGATACATACCAAAAGGATTTAACAGTCTACTTCTGAACACAGTATGCATATATACACACTATTTGTGCACATGCAAGTCACATATATGTGTAAAGACACATGTGTGATGTACACATGTATATACAAATATATTTATATATAAATAAATATAAATATAAATGTGTGTATGTATATATATATATATATAACGCAAAGCTGTTAGAAGGGACAGTATTAATATCTGGGAGGAATAGGTGACTTGAATTGTGTCCTGAAGGAAGACAAGGATTCCTTAAGGCAAAGGTGAGAAGTGTCTTCTAGGAATGAATGTCTCTGAAATAAGAGATAGAGTGCAGTTGTGTGAGGAACAAAAGGAAGACTATTTTGACTGGACATATGGTTATACAGTGAGGAAAGAGAGGTTGAGGAAAGGTTGTAAAGATCCTTAAAGCTAAACGGAGAAGTTTATATGAGAACTGGATTCCAGAATGGAGAGTCACTGTAGTTTAATAAGGGAAAGATATGGTCAGATTACATGGAATGAAATGGGGAGGGGCTTGGGACAGGGAAGCAAATTAAGAGGCTGTTTTCAAGAAAGTAGTCTAGAAGTGATGAGGGTTTAAACTTAGGAGGTTTCTGAGTTTAAGAGAGGAAGAATCAAATTAAAGAGAACTTGGAGATGAAGAAACAAGATTACAGGGATATTTTATATGTGTATGCATTAAACACATAAAGACAAAGTATTTTTTGGATACATACAAAATATAGTTTTGACTAGAACTTTAGAATCAATATGTTCTTGTTTAAATTCTAACTCTAACACATAATGCCTGGAGTGACCCTGGACCTATTACTTATTTTTTCAAAATTCCAGGTAATTCTGTAAGATTATGAGTTGCAAAAATGTTGCAGACTTGAATTAGTCAATGAGGAAGATTTCTCATGAAAAACTTCTTTCAATAAAAAATCATAGATTCAGACCAAAAAAAAGAACATGTATATTTTTATCAACCAGTCATCCAAATGGCTCCTGATTTACTGACCTACTAAAACTTCTTTCTCTGAAGTTAACTGCCAAATTAAATGGCTCTTCCTTAGTTCTCATCCTTCTTGATCTCTTTACAGCCTTTGATATTGTTAATTGTTACTGGCTACTGTGGTGCAATAGATAGAGTGCTGGTCCTGGTGTGAGGAAAATTGAATTCAAATTCTGTCTCATATTTAATGACCATTTGATGCTCTTTTCTTCCCCTATTCTCTTCTTCCCTTTCCTCAAATGTACTTAACAAACCTTAATCTCTGCTCACTTCTAGTCTAAAAAATTTCAACTGTCTATTAAATAGCTTAAAGTAATTCTCCTATAGATATCTTAAACTCAACATGCCTAAAATGAAACTTTCCTAACATATCTCTTACTATTGAGTACAGCACTATCTATCCAGTCAGCTTGCGAGCTTTATGTTCTCCATGACTTCCCACTATGTCTTACTCTGCTCCTTCATATCCATTCTGTTGCTAAGGACTGTCAATTTTGCTTTCTGTTCAATTTGCTCCTTTCTCTCCCTTCACACTTCTGGTGAAGGCCCTCATCACTTCACCCCCTAGATTGCTGAAATGGTCTCTCACCAATTTCTCCCCAAAGCAATCCATCAACTGTCAAATTGTTCTTTCTTCAGCTTTGGCCTAATGTTGCTATCCCTTCCCCATTCGATAAACACCATTGACTCTCTGTCACCTTTGGGATGCAGGCTAAAATTTTTTAGTGTTCAAAGTTCTTCACAACCTATCCTCTCAACTTTCTTGTCTTGACACTAGTCTCCTTGCTCTTAAATAGAATGCTCCATCTGTTGGCTTTACTCATTTTCACATAAGGCAAAGGTGAGAAGTGTCTTCTATGAATGGATGACTCTGAAGTAAGAGTTGTGTGAGGAACAGATAATTTTGTTTATATGTAAAATCGGAAGACTATTTTTGGCTGGATATTTGGAATGCTTTCCTTCTTCATCTCTACCTCCTGACTTCCCTTGCTTTCTTCAAGTTAATCTAAACTCTACTTTCTATAGCAAGTTTTTTACAGTTCCACATAATTCTCATGCCCTCCCTTCTTATACATAGTTTTTTGCATGCTCTCTCCCCTTTCCATTATGAACACCTTGAGAGAAGTGGCTATCTTTTTTTTTTCCCTTTCTTTAAATCTTAGCACAGTTCCTGCCTGGTTTATTGACTAACTGCCTATGCCAAGTGTTAAAAATACAGAAAGTGGGCGGGGGGGGGGAATTAAAGACGCAATCTTTACCTTTAAAGAACTCATATAAACCAAATTATCTGTTCATACCTGTAGATATGTTTATTATATTTGCATACACATATATGTATATAGGGGGTTCACAACATTTGACCAAAATTCAAAAACATGTCACGAGCTCCTTTCTGTAGATAGTCATCTAGAGTGAAAGGAAATGTCATATATGAGAAAGATTATATTATATCATATATATTTATATATATATATGTATATATATATATAAAAACTTAATCCTAGGTTATTGACAAAATTTATCTATTTATATATTTAGTTCATTCTCTGCTTCCAACTCTCCCTATTGGGATCAAGGTCTAGATGTACTTATCCTCCATTTATCTCCAAAAGATAGGTATAACTTGGCTGTACCTGCTTTCTCAAATACCCTGTCAGAATTTCTATTTTATATTGATATAGTTCTTTTTCTTATAAGAAACAAAATATAATCTTAAAAACTTAATGAAATTGGACAAATATTATTACTGTCTTTCAACTTTGTAATCCTGCATGAGGAATAATTTACAGTGTTTCCAATTCTGTTATTACAATCTTTGCCACAAGAATGAGGTGTCAGATTTTTATTATCTTCTATATATTGAGAATTAGAATTGTATGACCTACTACCATGACCTTTATCCATATTCTGCATGTTGATGGGCTAACTTCTTTTCCTCCTCCCAAATGTTTGTAGTTTTGCTAACTATAGAAAAGACAAAATTGCTCACTGGAAAAATGTGTAGGATATTGGAAGAAGTTAATGAAGGGGGTGGCTATATTTCACAGACAGTAAGAAATACAGCAAGACCAATACTTTATTCTCATATCAAGATTGAAAAAAGACCAGATAACAGCACCCCTGAATTCAGGTTCTGGAAAAAAAAAGTGACAAAACATGTGACAAATCATTCATTCTGCATAATTGCAATTCTGTAGACTTCTGTGGATAGATTCTTGGAGGAAATATTTGTGATTACAAAAATCATTTTCATTATCCTCATAGTCATGCCTAAATATATTTGAATCTTATGTCTTGCTAAAAGAAATATGCTTTATCCTTTTCATCTTACTAAGCTGATAAATCACTGATTGCTTACAACTCTCATCCAGCTATATTCTGACAGAATGTACTGATAGAATTGGCAAAGTTTCATAGTATGTGACTTATAAAGGCTGGCATTTTCTTTGAAATTAAAGGTGCTATTAGACTTAATTTCACATTTGATCTTGATCTCAGATTAGGTTTTCTTACAGAAAATGTAATAGATGAAAAAAGACTTTTAAATAAAGTTACTGGCAACTAATTACATGGCACAGGAGAACTTAAGTTCAAATCTGGCCTCAGACACTTGATACTTTCTATCTGTGTGACCTCTAAGTCACTTAACTTAACCAATTGTCTCTGCAAAAAAAAAAAAAAAAATCCCTGCCTCCCCCATACTGTTCAATTAATTACACAAAAATGTAGTGTATAATTTATAATTTAAGAGAGGTAGAAAAGGAAGTGGACCCATCATTCCATATAAGTAAAGAAAAAGATGAAAACAAGAATTAGAATAAACATACACAATGATAAGAGACTTAAAGAAAGGTAATTTCAACCCTGGTACCCCACTGTGGAAGATTTGTGAGAGGTTGTAGAAAAGAGTTATACCACATGAAAATGTGTGTATGGGTTCCCATCTGACCAACATTAGGTTACATATATGGTCACATATATCTAAGAAATGAGCATATTGTTTCATTTGAACATGTTAACTTTCTTAATATGAATTGATTTCATTCCCTCTCCAACACAGACACACATACACATGCATATATATATATATATATAATATATATATATATATATATATATTACTCTTAAAAATATCTTTTTTTTAAAGTTCTATTTGGATCTATGGTTAAGAGATAGGTTTGGAACCAAATAAGGGATAAAGAAGGCCATTAAGTTTTAAAATAAATATTTTTGATAACCAACAAATATCTTTTTTCATAAATAAGACTTGCAAATAAAAATTAGAAAGAAAACAAGGAGAAAACTTTTCAGCATGTATATCTGATGCATTTCTTATTTCTCAGACTTATGATGAAATTATTAAAATATATAAGAATTAGATACATTCACAAATATAGTTCCTACTATGTAGCAGGTGTTTTGCTAATTATTTCCAAATATTATCTCTTTTAATCTTCAAAACAACTCTGGGAAGTAGCAATCCATTCTTAAGAAGCAGTATGAAATGGTTCCTCCACATTCCTGGTTCAGGATACTTTAAATTCATTAAAATCTTAAAATAACCAGGGAAATTGAAAGACAATGATTTCCAGATGACCATATAATTGTCCAGTGAATTCTATAGTTAATAGCCAGGGAGAAATGCACTCTGCTAAGACCTTTATAAATCTTTTCATTTGATCCACATAACAATATTCAATGACCATTATTGTCCTAATTGACAATTGAGCCATCTGAGAAAAGTGACCTGCCTAGAGTGACATAGCTAGTAAACCTCTGAGTTCAATTTGAATTCAGAACTGTCAGATTTCTCCCTCCCAGCCCCCCCCGCCCCAGGCCAGATCCACTGTACTATCTATCTCCCTTATACTAAATATTTTAGGGTAGGGAGAAAGAAAAGTTTGATTCAGACTTAATATTGAATGATGAAACTAAACTTTTGATAATAAAGTTTATCTTAACTTATGTTAATAAAATTTAAGTTATAATTGTCCTTCTCCTTTTCAATCGTAGTGAAAATTGCTCTGAGGCCCTCTTATCCTTATTGGTGTCTCCCTATTGAAGATCACTGTTTCTTAAGCTTCATTTTGCTGCTGATCAAACTCAAGTTTTGAACTTATATCTCTATAAAAACCATCTTTTGCTGGTATACTCCTTTTCCAAGCTCCCTTCTTTCTTTTAGACAAGAATGTAAGTTTCTAGAAAGTAAATACTATTGTGCTGGAATGTATTTTACTAGACAGAAACACAATGCCTTAAAAAAAATCCAACAACCCAAAGATGTTGAAATTCATGATGTGATACATATTCACTGTGTGACTATGGACAAATCACACATTTCTTAATATTACTTTTGTCTTAGTGTCAGATGAGCTATACAGACAATAAATCACTCTAAGTTTAGGGGAAATGAAAAAGTTTGAGGTTTGTTTGTCCTTTTGTCTTCTGATTGGGATGGTTTTAGTATACTTTAGGGTTGAATTGTACCTTGTAAGATAGCAGGGATATAACAAGGTGAAGTAGAAGGGCATTCAAGAGAAAGGGGAAGGAAGAAGTAAGAGAAAGCTCATATTTAGTCTGTGGGAAGTGTATTTGAAACCAATTTAGTAGGAAAGGAGGATTCATTTAGCAAAGTAATGTGAAATAAATCTAGGATCTTAGATTATTCCATAGACAGGGGGAAAAACCCACTAAATATCTCTGAGCAGATGAATTAATGGAGAGAAAAAGATGAGACTACAATGGCATTAGTATAGTGAATGGACTGAAATAAAGAAAGTAGAAGCAGGAAAATCAGCTACTGGGCTATTGTAATTCTCCAAGTAGTACATCATGAAGGATAATGGAGTGAGATAAAAAAAATGAGATCAACTTAATGCCTCAGATTGATCATCAGCAGGATTTAGTTAATAGTAATAGATGAGATTTAAGAGAAAGAATTCAAAAATGACTATTTTCAAACTACCTAACTATAAAAGACATTTGAACTATTGAAACAGTTAAATTGTTAAGGGTGTACTTGGGGATAATTTTTTTTTTTAGACATAATAAATTTGTGATGACGAAGAGATTCTGAGTTTGACTGCCCAATCAGCAATTTTAGATTTAAAAAATAAAAAACTAGGAATCAGGAAATAAGGTCAAAATTCAAAGACAGTTTATTTTCAAATAACTGAATGTTTTCATTTGAGGCACTTGAGTGATACAATGAATAGAGCACTCAATTTGGAGTCAGGAAGACTTGAGTTCCGATACTTTATAGATACTTTATAGCTACATGGCTATGGGCAAGTCACTAAACCTCTGTGAGCCTCAATTGTTCTTTTGTAAAACAAATTTAAAAATAACACCTCCTTTGAGAGGAGCAAAAGAGATGATACAAAAGCACACTGGAAACCATAAAACACTCTCATAAATACTTATCATCATCATTATCACACTCCTATATACCAATAATTTCTCCATAAATGCTTAGAGAAATAACCTTTAAAAAGAAAAACCATCATTTCCATATTTATCAAGAACATTTTCCACCATGGTTTGACTCCAGTGCTTTTTTCTAGAGTGACATTGGATTCTTAAAGACTATGCCAGCAGAACAAATTCTAAGAGTTTCAAATATGGGTTTCTTTGATTCATTGTAAGTTTGGTTTCAAAAGGAGAGCAAGCATCATTATGAAAAAGTAGGCTACCAGATGGTTATGAAAGATGATAAAATATTTCAGCTCCAGTAACTTATGAAGATCATCTAGTAAGGTAGGGAAGAGTTGTGATTCTCAACACTGGAGGGTCCATCCACATCAATGAAATGAAGCATCCTTTACATATTGAAATATAATGAGCATGTCACCAGGTGAAAAATGTGTTTGGCCCATACTGTATGGACGCTGAAACTAGTAGACATTGCATAATTAAAATGAAGAGTAATTCCCTTCCCCCATTAAAGATGCAAAGATATTTTGCACATAAATAAGCTATTTCATCATCTGGCAACAGTTATTGGTATGGCCTGATGCTCTGGAGAATACTGCTTCATTCATCTTCAGGGCTGAAGGGTACTAAACTATTTCATTCATGTTAGAGCAGTAGAAAATTTCAAAAGTTATACTTTGTTAGAGGAAGCTGACAACATTGGGTTTTAGTAATAGCTTTAAAGATGGAAATGGTTTTTTGAAATAGCATTAAGCAATTTGGATATTTGGGAGAAATGTTCATTTTCTCCTTTGATCTGCCATCATTGGTAATCCCCCGCCCATTCCTAAAGATAATGGATACTACTTAACAGAGTAGGTCTTAGTTATGACCCTCGTTTATGCCAAAGATGTCTTTGAATTATGAATCTCAGACATTTTAATCACTGTAAGTGTTATTGAAAATTTAAGCTTATCAAACAGATTAATTGATTTTTCAAGAATTATATGTTATGTTAACTTTATACTCATTCAGTAGGCTCTATTGATGAAAATTGCTATTTTAAATATGTTTGCATATGTGTGCATCTATTTCATATCATAGACAACTGCATTTAGAAAATATTTGTCCATCTTTAAGAGTTTATATTCAGATTTTGAAATTCTTCTATCTCTATTAGAACTGAATCTCCTATGACACTTTGGGAATCCTGGGAAGTCCATTGTATTCCTGATTTAGTCTTTAATTTTGAGAATTTAGTTTTACCTTTATGTATTCAGGCTTTGAGAAAAATACTGCTTGTCACCTCTATAATGATCTTACTCTGTGCTTTCCCTTCTTTCAAATAAACCATATATATATATATATATATATATATATATATATATATATATATATATATATATACATATACATATATATGTATGTATATATCCCTTACTCCATTCCAAGTAAATACATGCACCTACACATGCACATATTCACAGACACTCATCCATATAAATAATACAGTCCAACACTGACAAACATTCATATATATATATAATATATATGTATGTATATATATAATATATATATATATATATGACACTATTTACTTAAATGTCATCTGGATACCCAACCAAACATTGAAGAATATCTTCATATACACTGAAGAGTTCATAGGGCATGGGGAAGGAAGCTTGCACATCACATATTAAAATAATTTTAATAGTTATGCATGCCAAGCCTTTATTTTGTGGCTATTCTTCCTCTGATTATGAATGACATGAATGGAATTCTGTTCTTAACAGCAAGATATTACAAAACATTTCTAAATCCCTCCATGTTTTCAACTATAAAAGAAAATGTTAATTCTTAGGAATCTAGTCCCTGAAGCTTGCAAGTATGTATCTTTTCATTATATTGTTCTTGCCCTTTTTTGTCATGGGCAAAAATCTGCAAATCATCAGGAGTCTATCCTTATTTTATTCCTGGAGAATTCCTATATTACCCACTGATAGGCAGATTTGTATCAGCCTTATGAGATCTGTATTAATCTTCAGACAAAATAAAGTACTTATGGAAAAGAAAAAAAGAATTTAGTCTCTATTTCAGTTAAATATGTAACAAAGACAACATGTCTGTGGTACCATAGAAAACATGCTAAATTTGAAGTCAGAGGATTCCCAATTGTTCTGCTTCCAAGCTGTGTAATAATGAGGAAATCATCTCACCTCTTGGATCTCAGTTTCCTAATATAGAACATTTTTGGACTAGAGGACCTCTAATGTTCCTCTGGCTTTAGATCAGATTTGATGGTCTTGCCCAAAGATCATGGGTTGAGAGATGGAAAGAACTTTAAAGATCACCTGGCTAAAGACTTACTGTTTAATAAGTATCTTTCATCTTTTCCACCTTCTAGAACTAATGTAAGCCATAAGACATTATGTGTGCATGTACAAATATATACACACATATACATGTATGTAATACATGTCTATATATTTATACATAATATACTAACATAATTTATATATAAAATATAATATAAAACATATAATTATATAACATATATCTCATTAGATATAGATATAAATGGGCATTTGACTATCCAGCAAAATTAGTGTATCATATGAAAAGTATTATTCTAAGGTTAAAATCAGAATGAATTTCCTATCTCTGAAACCATGTTTAGATGCTATGTGAAAGCTAATTATGGACTAATGGAGTAGTAAAATAGGATTTAAAATGCTTATCACTGGAGAAACTATTTTAACATTATCAAATTGTCTGGAATAGCCAAGCAATTATGTCTGTGGTTTATGGACTTAGGATCATGTGAATAGTCTTAGAAGGAGACTTTATAATTTATTTGACCCAACTCACTCATTTCACATACAAAGAAGCTTAGGCCCAGAGAGAATAAGTATTTGTGCAGAATCACACTTCTGATTAGCTAATATCAGAAATAGTATTAGTAGACTGTATGTCTTCTAACTTGTCAGTTCTCAATCTCATCACAGTCTTTCCCAGTTCCTACTATGTAATGTGAAGTAAAAAAAAAAGATTATCAAGCTATTGTTTTAATTGATGCCAAGGAGAGGCATATGTGTATGAAAGTGTTATATATATATATATATATATATATATATATATATATATATATATATATATATATATATGTGCCCATAATATATAAATGTATATTACCACCATATATTTCTTTGAATACATGTGTTTACTTAAATATGTATATATTATAGATTATTAACAAAAATATATTATAAACACATGCAAAAGAATGCACAAAGAATATTGAAAGAGGAGTTCAATGATGCTAAGGAATCATATTTCAGATTTCAATCCAGGAAACCCAATACCAGGCCTTAGTTAGATACCACAATGTGGACACAAACTTAAAATTTGTGACATAACTTAAAAGGACATATGGTACAGTAGGTTCTCTATAAAGAGGAACACAAATCAGTCTTGGGATCAATTACATGAGGAGGAAGAAGAAGAAGAAGTCTAATGAATTCGAGATGTAGATCTTGTCTATCAACTGACTCTTGCCTAGTTCTAAATCCATCACAGGTGTCAAGAATCCACTTGTTTTTTAAAAGCTTTCTTTTGTGAGATCAACCTACAGCTCCACACTGGAAAGCATAGATGTAAAATAAACAACAATAAACACCTAAGCCTTTGATGCATTAAATGATTGTTTTCCTAAGCCTGTGTGTATATATAGACAGATAAAACAAATGCCAGATAGACCCTCCAGCTAGAAACCATCATTTCGAGAAGTGGATGACATACTGTCATATTTCTCTTTAAGAACTCAAGAGAGGATTAGTGAAAACCACAGCTTCTTTGGAGAAGGCAAGGATAATGTAGCAAAAAAAAGGAAAATTCATTATTTGAAGTGAAATCCTCTATATTCCTAGATACAGAAAATAATGATTTGTTGTTTTACCTATTTTATGGCTTATTGATAGAAAGGTCATAAACTATGATAACACTTTAAAGATACTATGACCACTAATGGTGTCTGCTATAGACAAGGCAATTTAGAATAAGTCAAAGAAAACAAAGTATTTGTTTATTTGCATCAAAAGAACATTAGGTTCAAGATACTGCATTATTAATATCTCTAAACATTTTAAAAAGTCAAGAAAAATCTCACTTCAAACCATTACAAATGATTTTAAATAAAAGGGTTTTTTAAATTTTTTTTACGGTTTTTTTTGCAAGGCAATGGGGTTAAGTGGCTTGCCCAAGGCCACATAGCTAGATAATTATTAAATGTCTGAGACCGGATTTGAACCCCAGTACTCCTGACTCCAAGGCCGGTGCTTTATCCACTATGCCACCTAGCCACCCCCCTAAATAAAAGTTTTAAAATTTCAAAACAATTTAAAAATAATAATAATTATGACATTCAAAGGAAAGAAAAATAAATTTGAGTACCTTTCCACATAAGTTAGAAGACTTCAGTTAAAAAAATTTATATCTTACAGTGTTCATTACAAAAATCATTAAAATTTAAAGACATCTTTCAAAAATCAAATATTTGTTTACATTAGTTTCATTAAGTAATTATCTCAGGATTAATTCATTCATTTCAAATCTAACCAAATAAGTATTACATATATCTTTTAATATTTTTTCCTTTACATATTATAGAAAATAACATAGAGGCAGTGGAATGGAGTTCTTGGGAATCAGTTTTCTTATCTGTAAAATGTAGAGTTTTGATTATATGACCTTAAGAGTAGAGCTCTAAATTGTATGATTTGAAAACATAATATACTTCCAATTTCTCATATTAAAAGAGAGGAATATTTCTTTATCAAAAGCATTTTTTCCAATTTACAATGTAACGCTCTAAGATTTTAAGTTTCAGCAAAGATGCCAGTGCTTATTGGTAAAAGAAATTGTTTAAGTGAATTACTGTATATTATGAAATAATATGTTTATGAAATCGTTCTCCTCATTACCTCCCAACTAATGTTTTTAAAAAAGAGACAGGTACATATATATCTATATATCTATATCTATATCTATATATCTATATCTATATCTATATCTATCTATCTATCTATCTATCTATCTATCTATATATATATGGACAATTCAAAATGACAGACAACGAAATCCTCTCTTATATTTACCTTTGGGACATACTATTTAGGTCAAGAAATTAAATACTGTTGCTCTGATGTTCTACACATTCATTCAAATAAAATAGTGAAACTAATTTGCAAAAACAAATGTATAAGAAAACAGGGAATTTTCCATCTTATTCCTTTCCTACTTCTAATTATGCTTATTATATTCATTAATATATTCATATATCTAATGAAATATATATATATAATCTATCATATATTAGTATATATTATATTAGGAGATATGCACATGCACAGATATATACATATATATTTATATCTATATATAACACTCTCAGATCTTCTATTGAACAGAGGAGGTGATTAGATGCTTTATTTATTTGCGAAGGATATATTTAAGGAAGCAGAGATGACAATAAGAAATTCAGAGATTGAGATTTGAATAATCAGAGATTATTCTTTAATTTATGCCCCAAGAGAGTCAATGACTTTCCCAAAACCAGGCAGTAAGTAACAGAGCTAGGATTTGAATTAAGATCCTATGATCTTCAAATCAATCCTCTTTCAACCATTTTCTCCCACTACTGCATATGTACAATTAGAAATCAATAACTAATATAATTTAAAGCATGATTCTATTCCAGGTATTCCAACTGATGATAATTGAGCATTGACAATAATTGTGTTCTGATCATTTAATTAAGCAGAAAATCACATAGATAAATACCAAAACAGATGAGAAATTTAGTCAGTAAGACTTGTTTTAAAAAGAGTAACTGTACCTGGTAGGCTGTTATTCTCTCATACTTTCCTTACTATCAAGAAAAAAATGTACTAGCATTAAATTATTAACATTCTATGTGAAATACCATTAGCATAGATATATTAAGGAATGATTTACCACAGGATGAGCTGAGGCTATGTAGCCTAGTCACTTAAAAAAAAAGAACTTAGTAGTAGAGTCACAAATATCAAGATAATATTGTTTTTTGGAAATTATTACAAAAACATAAACACTTACTGTTATTTCCTTGCAGCAAAATCTATATCCACAACAGCAGCTGGAAGTTATTGCCTGTAAAAAAGTCAGAAAAAAAACATGAATATGTTAATGTAAAATACAATGCACTTTGAATTGTAACAGCTAATAAGCTTCTTTTATATTAATAAATAAGAAATATAAGGACCATAATGTCCCCATTTTAGTTTCTTTGCATGAATTAAGAACTACAAATGCCAAATGAATATTATGTCTGGATGCACACCATAACTTGGAAAATACAATTGAGAAAACATAAAAAAAACTTTCAGGTTTATTTTTAAAGAGAGAAAACTTTTTGCTAGAACATGAAAACATATAGAAAACTAATCCCTTCCCTCACCATGGTGATAAATAATCTGATATTCAGTTACCTTGTGTGAATTTAGAATACTTTAAATTTCATTCAACCATTTTTTAAAATTTTTCTTGATTAAACAATTTTATTAAATCAATGAAAGTAATTTGGAAAACAGAAAATAATTAGGATTTTATTCATTTGGAGACACTCTTACTTTTTGTATGCTCAAACCATATGTTCAGTTAGATTTCATCACATTTGGCAATTGTTTGCAGATAACATTGGGGAGTCTTCAATTGTCCTTAAGTCTTTTCATTGTACATAACTTGAAATGGTGAATTAAGTGAATAATTACCTAGAACATAAAGACCAAAAGATAGAACAGGCAAGACAAAAACAAAGCAAAGCAAAAAACAAAAATAAAAAATAAAAAACTGGCTCCTCCTCCCCAAATTATCCCTTAATTATTAATTTTAATAAAGGGCATTACAGAAATGTCTAGATTTTGTCTAGATTAAGACAAAATCATAGAGAAATTTTTGCAATGAATGATAATAAACATAACAAAAACAAATAAAATCCAAAGCTCTGACAGCCTTCCACCTTCTGACAGAAAGGGGAGTTAAGTGCTGTAGTGTATGGAACAGTGGACCAGGAGTCAGGAAGATGAGAGTTCAAATCTGACCTCAGACACTTGTCATTTGCTAGCTGTGTGACCTTGGGCAAGTCACTTAACCCTGACTGTCTCACATCCAGGATCTTCTCCAGTCCAGTCATATCTCACAACTATTCCCAGATGACTCCAGAGAAGAAAATGAGACTGGTGACTTAGCACAACACCTCCTCATTCAAACCCAATTCATGTACATGTCATGGTATCAACTCCTTGATATTCTGGTCTTTTTCAAGAATAAAGGAGAAACAACAACACAACTCCCTGTTCATGAGTATCACTGAAAAAGAAAAAATCTTGAGTTTGGAATGAATTAGTAATAATTTAGTTTAACCACTTCATTTTTTTAATATAATTTATTGGGCAGGGCATTCCTTTGGAAATAGATTTCCCTCCACTGATTCAGATCAGCAGCTTATCTCAGAAGCCCTTAGAGTGTTCCAGAAAGCTATACTCAATGGGGTGGGAAAGGGAAGACCTCTCAATTTATGCTTAGCTCCTTTAGAACTGGGGGCTAGAAACTCAAGACTCTTTTAAAAATTTTATTGCATAATAATAATCTATCATAAAACTTTTGCCTAGTAGCATACAGATTCTGAATTCATAAATAAATTCTTAAAAAGACCTTTTTACCTTTTTATTTTAAATGAGTGAAATTGGATTCTTATGATTTTAGGGAAGGGAAGTGTGGCAAGTTTGAAACAAAATTTGAAACAAATTTGAAACAACAGAAGACCTTTATTTACCATTTATTTACCATTTATTAAGACCATTTATTCAAATGCCACCTCAATTATTTACTATTTGACTCCAAGTCACTTAACTATTCTCTATTTTCTTCATCTATAAAATGAAGAAATTAGAATAAATGATCTCTACGATCTTTATTTATCTAAAATCTTCTATCTTTAAATCTATGATCTTATGTTCATGACATTGTATATCCATTTGCTAAATATTTATTTCTACTTTTGAAAGTGAACAAGTTTCAAATTTATATATATATATATATATATATATATATATATATACACATACACACACATTTACACACACAAAAAAATATATGTTATCTAAATACACACATACTTGAGAAAAGTGACTGGAAATTTCCCTTTCATAAATCCTCCTATTGACCAAATTAAGTAAAAGAGAGGAGTAGGGGAGGCTCAACCAAAGTACCTCCTGGTAATTAAACCAATGGTAAAACAAAACAAAGGGTTTGCCTTCTAATCAAATCAGAAGCCCCTCTAGATATATAATGGCCTTGATGGTCTTCTAAGAACCTCCTCTTGGAAAGTGTTTCCATCTCTTCTCATCCACGACCCCACCCTTTCCTGGCTTCCCTCCACCTCTTCTTGCACCTTGCTCCCTACCCACCCTACATCGGTATATAACTTGTATGTATAATTGTTTAGATATAGACTTCTTCATTAGACTACAAGTTCCTGAAGACCAGAGACTGTATTCTTGTATTTCTTTATTTAATAAATGTGTATTCATTGACTGATATTAAAGAAGTATGGAAAAATTGGTGGAATTCAAATTGTATTTCCTTAGATAGGAGCTGGAGAAATTTGTATTTTAGCCTAGGAGTTAACAGTTGTCCTTTAAAATTCTACATTAGAGAGTAATGTGGTCAGGTCATTTTTTTTCTTTAAGTATCATCATCTTGGTATATTATTCTAGAGGTCATGGGATAGATACAAGGAGACTAAACCAGGGATCTGGGATATATTTGGTGAAAAATGAATGCGATCAGAATACTAAAGAAAGTTCCAAGATTTTTTTTAAATGTTATTTTTATTTTATTTTTTTGGCCACACAGCTAGGTAATTATTAAAGTGTTTGAGGCCAGATTTGAACTCCCATGCTCAGGGCCGGTGCTCTATCCACTGTGCCACCTCGCTGCCCCAAGATTGAAGATTTTGAAGGAGATCTAAATTTTAGATAGAAGAGAAAGAACAGGATACCGAAAGAAAGAAAAAAGAAGAGCCCATAGGATATTTGTTATAGAAGAGAATGATTTGTTTAAATAACTTACATAGTTTTACATAGTTTTAAATTTTGCAAAACACTATAGATAGTTAAGACAGGCAGATAGATACTCAGATCTGATGGAAAAATATTAGGGAACTATTTGCATAGCCTTTCCAGTAATATTAAGGAACTCTAATCAATACTTGCCTAGCATTTTCTGTGGATCTCCGACCTCCCCATTTTTCAGTCTACTCTTCTGAAATGCAAGTTCACTAAGATAATAGGAAGTAATCTCAACCATTTCTCCCTACCCCTCCTCTACCTCTCTAGCACATAGCCTGCCAAAATGTATGTCTTACTATAGTTATGTCCAGAGGGGTTACTCCTTGACCCGTCCCCCAACTCCTCCCTGCACAGTAGGTGAGGCTAGGCACCCTACAGAGTTCTGCCCACCCTTTTTACCAGACTGGATCCATGTTGATCCCAGTCTAGCCACCAGTCTTGTGGCTGTTCCCTTTTCCCTTTCCCCCTTCTTAACTGTCTCTGATATTCTCACCAGCCCAGCCATAGCTCTTTCTTCTTTGTTTAAACTTTACTATCATCCTAAAATTCTCTTTCTTTATCTTGCTGCCTCCCTAAAGAACTATGTGAATTAACTTGTAACTCTTTGCAGTGACCTTTTCTCATTATCCAGGTGCTTGCAAGTCTCCTCCCAAGCAATTCCCCCAGCTACAGGTAGGTACACATAGACATATAAGCATTTATATCTTAGGGTAAGCTAGGTGGTGCAGTGGATAGAGCACTGGTTTTGGATTAAGGAGGATGAGAGTTTGAAACTGGCCTCAGACACATGTCATTTACTAGCTGTGTGACCTTGGGCAAGTCACTCAACCCTGATTGCTTTGCATCCAAGGCCATCTCCAGACATCTTGATTCACAGCAAGTCACTGAACCCAGATAGCTCTGGAAGAGAAAGTGAGGCTGGTGACTTAGCACAGCATCCCCTCACCCAAATCCAATTTATGGGCTTGTCATGGCATCACCTCCCTAATGTCAATGTCTTCTTAGAAAATGAAGGACAATAAAAATATACATGTGCATATGAATGAAAAAAATTTCTTTAAAGAAAGTGAAGGATAAAACATTATTAGGCATTCATCTCTCTCTATTTATGCCTACATAAATACATATGTTCATATCTATATATGGATATCTTTTTATCCTTACAACTCTTGGAGAGAGATACTATTTTATCCTCATTTTACAGATGAGGAAACTGAGTGGTTAAGTAACTTGTCTAGGGTCCATACTAAGAATGGAAGCAGGATTTAACCAAAGTCTTTTTTTTTTATTTTTTTGCAAGGCAATGGGGTTAAGTGACTTGCCCAAGGCCACACAGCTAGGTAATTTATTAAGTGTCTGAGGCTGTATTTGAATTCAGGTACTCCTGACTCCAGGACTGGTGCTCTATCTACTGAGCCACCTAGTTGCCCCAATCAAGATCTTGACTAGCCTAACACTCCATCAACTTTACCATGTAGCTGCCTATTTAGCTGGTTATTTGGGATTAACATGACTTTAAAATTCTAAATCTGAACCTGGATGATTTAAGTACTATTAATTGATTAAGGTAACCATCCCTCTTTCAAAACCTATAATTCTTTTTTCTGCTCCCTTCTCTCTCTCTCTCTCTCTCTCTCTCTATATATATATATATATATATATGTATGTATACACATTTCCTTTTTTTGATCATTTAGGCTTAAAGTAGAAACAAGATTATTCAATTTGGGAAGAAGTCTAAAATAATCTAGGGTGAGAAAGCAAAATCAATATTCTATAAACCACTTCAGGACATCTGGACACATCTTCAGAATATTTTTATCTTTTTTGTTGTTGTATAAAACATACCTCCAGTTTTTTAACTCTGGCTAATGAGTTGTTCTATTATGAATTGGGTTCCTAGGTTAGAGAGTCAATATTTGACCTCCAGAATAATTAATTGATCAACTGACTGTTCATGAAGATGGCAGTGAAATATATAAGAAGCTGAGCCATTGTTAGGAACTCTAGGGGTCACCCTTGAACAACCCATTAGACTATATTACAACTTTAGTTCATTCTAATAATACAGCTCTGTTTTTCAGCTTGTTGGGAATCTCAGGCCAGACCCAGTCAGTCAGCTTGCCAAGACATGCTGCTTTCCTGGTATGGTTTTCTAGTTCTTTGCTATTACTGCATAATTTGACAGTATGCTGCCAAGGAAACAGAATTCATTAAGAGCTTTCGGTTTTGTTCTGCCAATGAGCATTTTTGGCTACATGTAGGGCTGGCCTCTGAAGATTGATCCATAATGTTTGTCTTCTAAAGCCTTGTCACCTTGTAACATTACTGATGCTACAAAATAATTTATAATGAGCCAAGTTTTCTCAGTGTGAGCTACTTTCTGTGAGTAAGTTAGATAGCATTAAATTCACTATCATCAAAATTGGGTGCTTTAATATAAAATGAATGAAGGTAGATATATTATGCAGTCTGATAATCTAATATCCTACCATAAATTTTTTTGGGGGAGATTTTGGCCATATTTTGGGGGGTTGTACCATTATTTTCTAAATCTAGATTGTTGTGGGTAGGAATGGGGTAGGTTTGATTAATAGAAGGAAATATCAATTGCATTTCTCAAACTTCTTGTCCTTCCTGGTCCCCCTTTAATTTTAGTACTTTGTATCTCTGAGATTATTTCCAATTTTATGGAAATATATTTGAAAAGTTAATTTTTCCCCATGAGATTGTAAACTTCTTGAGGACTGGCACTATTTTTGCTTTTCTTCCTACTTCTAGAAGGAAGTTCTGAAAATATTTGTTATATAGAAAGCCCATAATAAAAGTCTATTGACAATCATAAATTCATTGAATAAAATTAAGATAATTCTTTGATTTTTTGCTCTGATTCTAATGTTACAGGATTTAAGTTTGACTTTTGACCTTTAAATTCAGATATATAGTCTACTTTCTAAATAAAATTTTCTTTACAAACTTTCTTTTTCAGGTAGGTAAAAATTTTATCTTGGAATTCTTGTGGCACATCATCATTGGTCATTGGGATGCTGTTTATGAAGATAATTTATGTTCAGATGTTAACTCCAGTTTCATTTATCTTCCCTGACTACAACATCAAGCCACATTCCCATTGAGTATTCCTGAAAATAACTATGCTATGCTATGTCCCCAAAGGACCAAGTGACAAAACTATGGATGGATCACTACAAATTTGACATGATGCCTGGAAAAAACATGGTTCATCATACTCCCTAGTGATAGTAGGGCAGTAGTATCAACTTTGATATACAGCAAAAGTCAAAGGATTATGCATAAGAGTTCCTATCTATGTCTTTATAAGGGAACACTAAAGAAATTTAATTGTTTATAATTATTTTATTGTTTATAGCATATTATTTGTGATTCAAACAGCAAATGAAATGTCTTTCTGAAATCTGAGTAATATTTATCTCTAAATAACTGTCTTTTATTTTTATAGTCTCATGAAACAAAGTGAATTTTACCACAGAATAAAATTAGTCAACTTTGAAGGTCTATAAATCTCTTGTTATCTTTAGTTTGAGTATTTTACTATATGCAATAATATTTTACTATTTTTTGAGTGGTGTTTCTCTGCATCAAATAACAATTGACAAATATTCCAAAGAATTTTCAAATTTCCAATGAAGGGCAGTCTGAATGTCTGTGTGTGTGTGTGTGTGTGTGTGTGTGTGTGTGTGTGTTTGTATGTGTGTAGAGGTTTAGTCTGGATCAAGAATGCCATCTCTGCCAGGAATTTTTCATGTGAGTAACTCCCTCTAGTAATCTAGTAATGGCAATCAACAACTATTAAGTAAATTGAAAGAAAATTAGTGGTAGACATATTCTTAATATGTAATGGAGGCAAGATTTTTAATCTGAGCCTTCCTAATTCCAAGGCTGACTATTTATTAGACAACTCTGCATCTCCAGGCATTTGGTATTTACATATATCCACATTGTAGATTTCGTAGGGAAATAGATACTGGGGCACATAATTTTTTCTTTTCCTTTCCCTTTCCCTTTGTTCACTTCCCCTGCTCTTCCTTTTTTCTTTTTCCTTTCTCTCTTTCTTTCATAATCAAATGAAGAAATGTTGATAAGAAAGAACACAAACAAAAAAAGTATTTGCTGTCACTGGTTGAGATTAGTAGACCAAAGGCTGCTAGTGAAATTTACAATTCAGAGTATAAATAATCTAACAAAATTAGCCAGCTGAGGCCTCTGTTTAACGCAAATATTTTTCGAACTTAAATGGGGCACCTTTGCCTTTTTTTTCCTCTAGAAAACATTTCACCAAAAACGGGACATATGTATGTGTGTCTGTGTGTATGTACAAATATAATATATATATATATATATGTATATATATGGATAAATATATGTATATATTTATATAGGAATTAAATAAGTAAAATAGGTAGATGGATGCATGGTAGACATTTATATACATATATTACCCATCTACAATATTAAAAGAAAAATTATAGATTTTGTGACCTAAGGGTTATGCCCACTTTTAATTCAGATCCATACATCTTATTCAGTTCTATACCAGAACAAATTATATTTGTAAGCCCCTAATTCTTAGTTAAAACTGTGCATAAACTTTCCTTTTTTTTACTAACTTTTTCATCCAATAGGAATTTTCTTCACTTTTCAATCCTACTGAACAAGCATTTTTAAATTCCTATTACTTGCAAGTAACCATGTTAGATACCAGGGATAAATGGGAACATAAAGGCTTCCTATAGGAAGTAGCACTTGAAAGGGGATTTGAGAGGTGGACATTAGGAAGGAGTGGATTCCAGGAATTAATAGAATTGATATATAGATAAACATATATAGATAGATATGTATATATTATGGTACTACAAACATATTCATATATTATATTCTAATGTTCTACTATTGTTATTAAAATTGTCTACATATAAATCAAGAGAGAAAATGGCTTTAAATTATAAATTTAAACTGAATGTTGTTACAGATAATGAATTCATAAGCATTAAATACATTATTTGAGAAGAAAAAAATGAACTTTATTATTGAATTTGATGGCTAAAGATGTATGGATTTGCCTGATAAAAGAATGATACAAAACAAAATAGTGAAATTCAATTGAGTTTTCATTATTACTGCCAACATGTTCTCTTGTTTGGGGATTTTTTTAGGTTAATGGCAACAAATTCAAATTGAAACATCCTTCTGGTTATATATTTTATTCTGCTAACTCTAGAAAAGAGGCAAATTTAAATATGTCATGGATATTGCTTATAATTTAGGAGTAATAGCTAAAATTCTAGATTAAAACTAGAACAAAGAGTTGATTAATATGAATGTTCAACCCACTGAAACACTCATCTCTCTACAATCATTGATCTGTGGTCAATGTGATAATATATCTCTGGCTTAACTAGGCTGATCTTTGCAAAAGATAAATATAAATCCATACTGTAAATCTTCCCAATTCAGTAGGACCACTCATGTCCAAAAAAGAAAACATTATGTTTCTCCCATAACCTTTCCATCTTCCTAAATTCTTTATTTTTGTAGAGGACATCATGGTTATTCAAGGAACTCTTGAATTGTTCTTTCGTCTTCACCTCTCACATCAAATAAGTTATCAAATTTAATCAATTCCACCTCTACAAAATATCTCCCATTCTTGTCCTCATTCTCCATTCACAAAGTAGTTTAACCCCAGTTTAAGTTGTAGTCACCTTTCTCCTTTATTACTATAATAACCTTTTAATTGATCTCATAGCATTCTCTCTCTCTCCTCAATGCATCCTCCACAAAACCACAAATTGTTATTTCTTCAGCAAAGGCTACTTCCCTGCTCAAGGATCTTCAAGGGTAAAATAAAATTCCTCTGTTTGATTTTTAAACTCCTTCAGTTTCTGGGTTCAAATTAGCACTATATGCTAAAGCATATTATTTTTTCCCCTCACAATCTTCCTTTTAATCAAATTTCTTTGTTTCCTATTACATTTCATTTTATTTCTGTTCCTGATCTGTGAAAGGCTGTTAGTATGATCTGAATGTACTTTCTCCTCACTTTTACTTCTCTAAACCACTAGCTTCCTTCAAGCCCACCTCAAGTGCTATGTTCTGATCCCTTCTGCTACTAGTGTCTTCTCCCTAGGTATTATTTTGTTTATGGTTTATGTTTAAGTTTTCTATGTACAAATTAGAATTACCACCTCCACCACTATCATCATTATGTGTATATATATATATATATATATATATATATATATATATATATATTATATACTACTGCAAGGTTTCAAATAGCACTTTTGAAAGTACCCATTTTTAAAATATCTATTATTATTATTCATTTTAAGTTCTCAAAAAGTCTTTGAGGTACGTGCTATTATTTTTCCCATTTTAAGAAAAAAGAAAGTGAAATACAAAGATGCTAAGTAAATGGGTTCACACAGCAAGTTAATGTAAAATTTTCAGGCCTGTACTCTCTCCACTCATTGCAGAACTGTCCAAGTGAGTAGAATGTTGGACTTGAAATCAGGAAAAATTGGGTTTGAATCTTTCCTCAGACATTCACTAAATGTTTGTCTCTTTGGTAAGTCCCAAATTCTTTTGGGTTCAGTTCCCTATATGTAAAATGAGGAGACTGTATTAGGTCAATGGTAACAAATTCAAATTGAAACAGATCTTTCTGGCCATATATTGACTTAGAAAATCACAATTTAACACCATCTATGTTTCATTTTATTTTAATTTGTTGTGTTAAATATTTTCCAGTTACACTTTTTCATCTGGTTTGGACCTCACTGGGGAGTCCCAAGGAGGTCATGTTTGACAAATATGGATCAGATGATTTCTGAGATCATTCAGGTTCTCATGATTACTATTATTTCATAATATTTGTTGATTCTACTAAAAGATAAGACCTTTGAGGGCAGGAAAAGTTTTGTTTTTGTCTTTGTGTCCTATGTAGTAGAACTTGATAAAGTTCATTGAAAGAATGAACTTATTTTAACTGCAATAGTTTTGACTTTGAATCATCAGATAACTTCATTGTAGGACCTATATAAAATCAGATGTAGAAGGGATCACTTTCAGCTTTGTGGCTGCAGGAAGGTTTATTGAATTACAATTTATTTATTTATTTTCATATTACTACAATAATCTTGTTGTTTAAGAAAACATAATCTCCTCCCCCCCCAACACACAAAATAGAGAAACCTCAAGAAAAATAAAGTGAGAGGGGAAAAAATAGTATACTTTAGTCTGTGTTCAGATACCATTGATTCTGTCTCTGGTTGCATTCTTTATAATAAGTCCATCAGAAAAACTGCTTCAATATTTTTTCCCCACAGTTGCTATTTTTAACTATAATTCTCTTCATTCTTTTCTTCCCACTCTCAAATATTCTCTTCTCTCTCTTCTTTCAAATTGTCCCTCCTGAAAATTATGTTGTATCTGACTACTCTCTTCCACAATCTTCCCTCTCTTCTATCACTACACACACACCTTCTCCTCCCTTTGCCCCTTTCTCCCATCACTTTCTTCTCCTTTTTGCATTAGGATAAGATAGATTTCTATACACTATTGAGTGTGCATGTTATTTCCTCTCTGAGTCACTTCCAATGAGAATGAAGGCTCACTTATTCAGGGGGCGGCATTCTTGAAGTGAGAATCACAACAAGAGAAATTTAAGGATAAAAGCGAAAATCATTCCTTATACCAGGAATCATGAGAACAAAGATAGGAGGAAGTTGGATATATGTGGAGAAACAAATTAAGTTCATTTTGGTCCCTTCCTTCCCAAGTCATTTTTTGCACTCATAAATAGAAAATAAGATAAAATTTAACATCCTTAGGGTTATTATTATTATTATTATTAATAGTAGTAGTAGTAGTAGTGGTGGTGGTGGTAGTGGTGTTGGTGGTGGTGGTAGTGGAGTTGGTAGTGGTAGTGGTAGTGGTAATAGTTGGTTGTTTTTTTCCCTTCCTTAGTGAAGAAGATCAAAATAATAAAACTATGTTAAAGATGAATTAGACACTATCTGACTATGGCTGATCAGACCAATACAAGCTTGGAATGTCCTTTCACAGGTCAGGAACAAATAATTCATATGAGCACCTGGGTATTTATTTTAAGCTTACATATCTCATGTTTCCTTTCAGTTACTCAATTCTGCATTGCTCATAGAGCACAGCACTCTCTCTGATGAGGGTATGCCATTCTGGATGTCTCCCACAATACACAATCAATTCCAAAGTTTTTAAGAGAGACCTTATTAGTTGTGCTCTTTGTAGTAACATTTTGAATGCTTGGCAATTTAACTTGAGAAAGGACCTCAGTGTCTGGTATCTTCTGCTAGGTGATCTTCAGAATTTTCATAAGACAATTTAAATGGAAGGGATTAAGTTTCCTGGCATGGAGCTGGTAGAGTATCCAGATTTCAAAGGCATAAAGAAATGAAGTTAGCACAATGGCTCTGCAGATCTTCAATTTGGTAATCAGTCTAATGTCTCTTCTCTCCCACACTTTCTTTTAGAGACTCCCAAATACTGAGCTAGTTCTTACAATGTGTGTGTCAAGCTCATTATCAATATGTACCTCTCTGGAAAAGACACTGTCAAGGTAAGTGAACTTGTCCACAGAACTCAAAACTTCTCCATTTACTGTAATCGATGGTTTCGAATATGGATGATATGGTGCTGGCTAATGGAGCACCAGTATTTTCTTCTTGTTTAATTGTTAGACCCAACTTAGCACAAAGTAGCAGAGAATCGATCCATGCCTTGTTGCATCTCAGCTTCAGACACTGCATTGAGTGTACACTCATGTGTAAACAAAAGATTATGCGCCAACACTCCCTCACTTTGGTCTTGGCTTATAGTCTTTTCAGGTTGAAGAATTTACCATCAGTGTGGTAGCAAACCCTGATATACATAGGTTTATCCTCAGTGAAGGTATTTGATAACATAGCTTAAAATATCATGCTAAAATGCATAGGAACAAGGACACGACCTTTTTTTTCACTCCATTGGTGACTGAGAAATCATGAGGGCATCATCCATTATCCAGAATCCAGGCAAGCACACCATCATGAGATTGACAACTTCTCAGAGCAATCAAATTTTGATATAATTTTACATAAACCTTCACTACTGACTGTCAAAGGCTTTGGTCAGATCTACAATCATTGTATACAGACCTTGTCCTGCTCCTGGCATTTTTCCTGGAGATGTTGGGGTAGAAAATACCATCTTTGAAGCCAAGACTGACTCTAATAGAAGTGACCAACTTACAGGTGAAGGATCAGTCTATTGAGAAGAATTCTGGCAAGAATCTTAGGACAATGCCTAAAAGAGATATACTCCTGAGATTGTCACAGGTCAATCTATTTCCTTTACTTTTAAAAAGATGGGCAAAAGGAGACATCCTTGAATACATGGGGGAAAATCTCTTCATGTCATATAATATGGAAAATTTGTCAGTTTTTAGTGGAGCACTTGACCCCTCCCAGGCAAATTGCAAATATCAGCTGGAATAGAATCAGTACCAGATACTTTGCCACATGAAAGGAGTCTAATGACATTCAAAAAACCTCTTCAGTTGAAGTTTCAGTTAGGGACAGATTGGCTTCAACTTTAGATAAATGATCAATGGCTTCTGTACTGACTGATGATGGCCTGTTAAGAACACTATGGAAAGGGGCAGCTAGGTGGTACAGTGGATAGAGTACCAGCCCTAGAGTCAGGAGGACCTGAATTCAAATCTGCCCTCAGAACACTATGGAAGTTCCACAATTGATGAAAGGTTATGAATAGACAGTTTTCAAATGGAGAAATTAAAGCTATATATAATCAATTTAAAAATGCTCCAAATTAATACTGATTAGAGAAATTCAAATTAAAATGAGCTATCTCATACTATCAGATTAGCCAAGAAGAGAAAAGGGGAAAATGATCAATGTTGGAAAGGTTGTGTGGGAGGATTGGGACATTGACGCATTGCTGGTGTAGGTGTGAATGGATCCATCATTTCTGGAGAGCAATGTGGTACTATATCCAAAGAGTAATAAAACTATTCATACCCTTTTACTCAGCAATTCCAATTCTAGATCTATACCCAGAAGAAATTTTAAAAAATGGGAAAAGTTCTACATGTTCCAAAATAATCATAACAGCTCTTAGTAGTGCCAAAGAATTGGAAATTGAGGAGATGGCCATCAATTGGGGAAGGACAAAGCAAGTTATAGCACATGAATACAATGAAATATTATTGTTCCATAAGAAAACATAAATAGTCAGACTCTAGTGAAGTATGGAATGACTTACTGGATCTGATGCTGAGCAAAGAGAATACAATCAAGAGAACAATGTATACATTAACAACAACAACGTGAGATGAACAATCTTGATGTAAGCAGCTCCTCTCAGCAATCTAGAGAGCTAGGACAACTGTATTAGACTGGCTATGGATTATATTATCCCCATTCAGAGGAAAAAAAATGAAACAAAACACATTAAAAAAACCCCAACCTTTCAGAATCTGATGAACACTTTATAAAAATTATCTTTTATGCATCTCTTTCCCATAATCCTAATTCCTCATATCAAAAACTACTAATCTATAAAAATGTTTATCAAAATATGTATGTACAATGTTAACCTGACTGTTCTCTGTAGAAGGGAGGGGGCAGGGAAGTGAGGGTGGAAGGATGTTTTGTAACTTAAAAATATGCATATGGTTGAAAATAAATAAATAAATTTAAAATAAAAGAACACCCTGGAAGTATTCAATAGGATCTTGTCCCTATCACTAATCAATGTTTTTCCAACATCACTGAGTAGTTGAGATGAACCATATATCTTTGGTCCATAAATAGCCTTCAGGGCATCATAAATGCACTTTGGATTATTACTATCTCCATATAATTGAATTTCATCTGTCTTCTTATTGAGCCAAGAATGTTACATCCCTTCATGTATACTATATTTCTGATGGAATTAAATGCTTCCTTCTTAGAAATGGATGAACTATCTTCCTGGTAAAGCCTGTGGAGTTCTTGTTTTTCATTTAACAGCTTCTTTATTTCTCATCATTTTCATCAAACCAGTCTTGATGTAGTATTAGTAGTAGTAGTAATAGTAACAGCAGTGATAGTAGTGGCAGCAGCAACAGCAGCTAACAGATCATATCTACATTTCAAATATTGTGTTAAATACATTACAAATATTTTTTCCATTTGTCTTCACTAAAATCCCGAGGGGTAGGAGTTATTGTGACTCTCGCTTTACAATTGAGGAAACAAACAAATTAAGTTATTTGCTTAAGATCAAACAGCTAACAAGCATTTAGGAACAATTTTGAATTCAGGTTTTCTGCAGACCCAGAGCTCTATCCACTATGCCATCAACAGGGAACAAACAATATATGGTAGAAAGGGTACTGAGTATAAGCAAATATTTTGTAAACAGGCAAAAGGAAGAAGAAAATATTTTCAAACATTCCCTGTCATTTCCCTTTTGACTCTTGCAACCCAAATCCATTAGGGGAGCTAGATGAGTGACTGAAAAAGTTTTTTGTCTATTCTATTATTAATATATGTAACAAAGGAAATTGCTTCTGCAAAAAATAAACTGATAAAAATACTTCAATTTATCTTATAATGTAAATAATAACATTAATTATTATTAGTCCTAAATAATATGCCTGAATTTTTCTATGCCTTGGGAACAGATCTATCATTTCTCATATAAGGGAAAAATGGATTTGCTAATACAGATCAACAACTTTTCTGCAATTTACAGTTTTCTAGTGTGCCTGGGCCAGTGACCTGGCAGGCTCAGTGGCCTGCCTAGGGAAACACAGACAGTATGTATCAGAGGCAGGGTTTCATGATTCCTAGGCCATCTCTTTATCTACTACACCACACTGTCTATGTTTGAATTCGTTCCTTAGATAGCCTTAATGAGCTGACATAGAAACCTAACCACTTAATAGAACATATCTTCTGTGGAAAACTGTTCTAAATTCCAAACAATCAACTTATAATTAAATTTTTGGAAGCCAGAAATAAGGAGGGGATGGTATCTGGCACATCCATAAAATTAATTTAATAACACTCTGGAAAAATGGATTTAGAGGGTTTTTTTGCAAAAATCCTATTTGAATTTTATTAAATGTGACTAAAAGTTGTTGAGAATAATCTATGTAGAAATATCTTTGCAATTTCAGTAAAAGAGAAATCCTGCTGAGAAGAAATCATCTTCAGCTTTGAGGACCTTGGATACAGATCTGAATGAGTTATTGTGTCATAAGCCAAACTATCTTACAATTTTCATTTTAAAGTCACATGAGCCTAAGCCAAATCTAGGCAAACAACAGAGACACCAAAAAAGTACTAAGGTAACTCTTCTTCCTGAAAGAATTCCATTTCTAATTCTGGATGACTTCCCTAGATGGTAGTTAATTTCCCACCTCTCCAAGAAAATGAAGGCAGAGCAAATTAGTATATATTTCAGGGCACCTGCAGTTTTATCACACAGGTTTTTGACTATCAGGTTTTATTTATTGCAGACTAGGTTTATTTATTGCAGAACTAGGTTCTGTCTTTTTAAAAGTATTTTAATGAAAATAGAAACTAAAAAGATATAAACTATAAAGATAGTTGTTTTGTTTTTAAATTTTATTTTTCATTTTATTTTTTTCATTTTATTTATTTTGACTTTTACAATATTTTCCCTTATCTTACTTCCCTCATCCCCCACCCAGAAGCCGATTTGCCAGTCTTTACATTGTTTCCATGGTATACGTTGATCCAAATTGAAGGTGATGAGAGAGAAATCATATCCTTAAGGAAGAAACACAAAGTATAAGAGATAGCAAGATCAGACAATAAGATATCAGTTTTTTTCCTAAATTAAAGGTAATAGTCCTTCGTCTTTGTTAAATTTAACTTTCAAAAAAAAAAACAGAACACATCCATATGCACAGAACAAAAACAAATGATTGTGCTTTTCTGAAACTACAACCATCCATTTCAAAATGTTTGGACTATTAAGGTATATCATAAGTAATACAACACAGGTTATTATTAATTTGAGGGAACTGTGGACCCTTTTGGCAAAGCATATGAACTCCTCACAATGATGTTTGATGCACAAAATAAAATATACATTCTTACAAAGGAATTACATTAAAATAATATTGTTATGTTCTTAAAATCCAGTTTATGGACCCCAAGTTCTACACATTGTTTTCAAAACCGTCTTATCATCATTTCCTTCTGTATTTTCTTTTATTGCTTTCCTTGTATTTTTTAAATATTTCAATGATTCTCTTTTTAGCATCAATATTGCTAACACCTCCTTCTCATAATCTTCTAATCTCTCAAATAAAGAAAGAAAACCAAATAAGAGAAAGAGAAATACTCTAAGCATTGTCAAGCAAAATGCGTTCACCAATTAGCAATGCTCAAAAATATATGAAAGACACATATTTGTGCTTATAATTATATTTTGTTCCTAACTAAAGTTATAATTTCTACAATTGGTTTTCCCCATCCCCTCTCTCCTTTTAAACATTTCAAATCCTAAACAAAATCAAGTACCTAGTTCATTCAGGAAAAAATGTAATTCTTTTTCTTCATTTTTTGACTGTCTTATTCCTTTCCTTTATTTATACATCAGACGGAAAATTCAAATGATTCATAGAAGATGCAACAAAGACTATTCAAGCTCAAATAAAAACTACAATCTATAAGAAAGCAAAGTTTTCAGTTATCTTTTCATAATATCAATGAAGATACTATTTATCTAATTAAATTGATATAGAAGACAGATAAAAGTCTTCTATAAGAAATTCATATTGACCTGTTCACGCTAAATTTCAAGTGTTAATATTATTTTCCACTTAGGAAAAATATTTTTAAAAAATAATTCTGTGCTATGAATTAAGACTTCAAAATTAAAAGACAAAACTGAAAATAAAGACACTAAAGGAATTCGAAATAAAATTCTAGTAGTATTGTGTAGTTATGAGTGTTTTGCTTTCCAGATAAAATGTCAAGAAGTCTTTATAACTCATACAGAATTTATACAAATGTTTCAGTGCTTTATTAACTGAAATACTTTGAGTGGATCCAAGAATTCACTCTAGTTTACCATTCCAGTAGCATATTGGTTCAAATATCAATGACCGATAACTGATACACAAAAAAGTGGAAAATAGTAAGGTTCTCATCTCCCTCAAATAAAGACTGGATGCTTATAGGTCAGAGAGAATTTTGGGGGAAATTTTTTAAAAGATAGTACCTGTTCAGTTATCTGTATTTTTTCAGTGAGTCTTGAAATTAGAATTAAATAAAATAAGACAACAATCATCCTGTTACTGTAAAAAATTACCAATATCCCATTGACCACAAATTCTTACCCATCATAATGACAGAATCATACAGCTAAGTATGTGTCTGGATTTGAACTCAGGTCTTTCTGATCCTGGGACAGACATTCTATCCACTAAACCACCTAGTTGCTCTTGTTTAAAAGATAGATACAACTTCTTTAATCTATCTTTCAGGTGTTGGTGGGAAAATAATTTTTTAAAGTATTAGACTGTAGATTCCTTGAAGGAAGGTATAGTCTTTTGCCAGTTTGAGTATCCCTACCCAGGAATGTTATTGTGAAGTCAAATTTCAGTGCCCAGACATGTGATCCTTGGGACTAGGGATAAAGGTAATATCTGGAAAAGGCTGAAAAACATAATGTAACATACTTCTCTGGAGCCAGATGAGGATAATTCTCTGCTTCAAAGTTGTCCAAAGATCTCTGATGCCTTTTTTTTAAGCTAAAAGAGTTTGTCACCTTTCTCTGCCTGACCAATCCTTGTACATATAAAGGGCTCTTGCTGGTTTTATTTATCAAGGTTCCTGCTGTCTTTAATAGGAGTACATATGATCTTAAAGGGAATCAAAATATTGTGGGATTTAGAATTCTAGAATTCCTATCATCAATTCCTTCCAACCCCCATCTCTTTTTATTTGCTGTCAGCCTCCATTGGTAGAATAGAGACTCTGGTCACATCATTGAAGACTTCTGAATGGCATACTCAAAAGAGTGTTTTAAAAATGTAAAGGGTAGATTAGGGAATGTCCCATTCAGCTTGATGAATATTTAATAGTTTTTATTCCAAGACTGCAAGATGGGGTCTCCCACTGCTTTCAGGGCAATGTCTAATTGTCCTGATTTATATTTTGTTAGTATATCAAGATGCTCCCGAAGGGGAAAGTCAGTCTAGAGGCATTGCATAGCCCTCCTTCACTTAAATCCAATTCACTTGCAGGTCATGGAATCACCTCCCCATTGTCATGGTCATCTTTAAGAATGAAGGACAGCAAGGTGAAGCCAAGATGGTGGCATTAGAATGGCCTTTGCTAGGAGCTCTCTCAAAAATATTCCAAAAACCTTAAAAGTATGGCTCCAACTAAATTTTCAAGAGACAGAACCCACAGAAAGATCCAGTGAGGCAATATTCCAGCCCAGGAAAACCTGGAAAAATTATAGGAAAGCTCTGTTCCATGGTGGGTGGAGGGGGCAGCAGCACAGCCAATAATCGCACCTGAGTGAAGAAGCTCCAGTCTTCTGGGAACAGCTAGCTGGGCACCTAGATGCCTGGTTCATGGGGAACTCTGGCTCCTGGCAGCAAAAGCAGTTTCTTGACCTAGCAACCCAGAGAACACCAAGCGCAACTTGGAAAATCAGCAGGAAACCTCTTCCAGAGTGAATGGGAGCCAGCATGGCCTTCAGCTCAGCCAAGGCCATCAGCATAGACATGGCCCTCAGTGCAACCCAGATCTCAGGAAATGGAAGCAGGCACACAGAGCTGCTCAGCAACTGCTCCCAGAGCATTCAGCCCACAGAAGGTAAGGGGATGGGGGAAGACTGTTGAGGTCTCTCCTCTGGCCCTGGGACAGGACTTTTGTGCTTTGTCCATATTCAGACCCTGGTCACGGTTTGGGGGCCTCCTATTGCCATCCACAGAATAGAGCACAGACAGGCAGGAGAACATTCAGAACCTCACATAAGATCTTGAATGAACTGAGGTCATTTCAGAGTGTCCCAATAATACTCAAAAGCTCAGGAAGCACCCCAAACCAGGCACAGCCTGGGGAAGTAAGTAAACAGAAAAAAAGGAACCTGACTATAGACAATTACTTTGGTCCCATGGAGGACCAAATCACACAATGAGAAGATGAGAAAGTTCCAATTTCTGTATCTAAATCCTTCAAGAAATATAAAAGTTGATCTCAGCTATTTCAGAGCTCAAAAAAGATTTTGAAAATCAAGTAAGGGAAGTAGAGGAAAAATTGGAAAGAGAAGTAAGGGAGATGCAGGAAAAACATGAAAACCAAGTCAACAGCTTAGTCAAGGAGATCCCAGAAATGCTGAAGAAAATAACATACTAAAAACTACTTTAGGTCAAATGGAAAAAAAATCAGTTTAAAAAGTTAATGAGAGAAAAATACCTTAAAAAGTAGAATTAGCCACATGGAAAAGGAGATAAGAAAGCTCTCTGATGAAAACAAATCCTTCAAATGTAGAATGGAGCTAAAGGAAGCAGATGACTTTGAGAGAAATCAAGACACAATAAAACAATATGAAAAGAATGAAAACTAGAAGAAAATGTGAACTATCTCATTGAAAAACAATGGATCTGGAAAACAGATCCAGAAGAGACAATTTAAAAATTATTGGGCTACCTGAAAGTCATGATCAGGAAAAGAGACTTGAGTTCATTTTTAAAGAATTTCTACAGGAAAACTGTCCTAATCCACCACTCTCCTACTGAAAGAGATCTAAAATAAACAAATAAACAAACAAGCAAATAAATAAATTAATTAATTAATTAATAACCCCCAGGAATATTATAGCCAAGTTCCAGAACTCCCATGTCAAAGAGAAAATATTATAAACAGCCAGAATAAAACAATTCAAATACTGTGGTGCTGCAGCCAGGACTACCTAGGACTTAGCAGTATCCACATTTAGGGCTCATAGAGCTTGGAATGTAATATTATGGAAGGCAAAAAGACCTTGGAATGCAACCAAGAATCAACTACCCAGCAAAACTGAACATTCTTTTCTAGGGTAAATGATGGACTTTTTTTTAAAGCTTACTCATCATTTTATGGTATAAAAATATACACTTAAGGCTCTCAAAAAGGTTCTTGTATAGACTTAAAACACTATGGAGTGAGGATGTATTGTGTCTATAGTGTTCACGTGGCACTTAATACATTCCTGGTTGTTGTTTTTTTTCTTTTTGTGTGTGGGCCTGTAGTCCATCAGTGTCCATCCATCTTCATCAAGAAAACAGGCCTATTTCTTGACAAAAAGCACCTTTAACCACTCTTGACAGAAATCCATTGTTTATTTAGATTTTTGTCAATTTTTGTAGAACTTTTGGGTCTCATCCATTCAGTCAACCTTTTATTATTTTTTTGTATTGGTTTTTGTATAGTATACATTAGTAGTTATGTATCTCACTGGTGTGGGTTTTTCTTCCTTTGGTGCAAATTTAAAGCTATAAAAAGCTTCTCAGTATCTTCAATTTTTGATCCTGTCCTTCCCTGAGTATCTTACTTAATGCACTCAATGAATTACAATGTGTCTTTTAATATTTCTTGTGAAACTCATAGTTTTTATCTTTCTCTGTCATTCCATTGCCCTGGTATCGCTTCCTTTTTAAAGAAAAGGATCCAAGAATCATATGAAAATAACTTGCCTACTTCTTTTCTGGTCACCTCTCATGCAAAGATTTTCTTTAGTAATATGTTAGTTTACTTGTAACCAGAAATCATCTTTCTTTTAACCTGTGCAGCTCTGTATTTTTATAGCCCTTTGCAAAGCACAATTTTTATAACAATTTTGTTTTATTGAAACTACTTGTTTTTATGCTACAGTCATTTCCAGATATGCTTCTCATTCAATTATCCTCCCCTAATGAGGCTTCTCTGTTAACACCCATGGATGTGCATACATAAACACACACACGCACACACACACACAGACAATGGATTCACATACACAGAAAGTTAAACAAAGTCAACTGATAGAGCTAGCACACCAGTAGAGTCTGTAACAACCCACTCTCTAGTTTTCTATCCATCCAAAGCAAGGAGGGAGATATGTTTCCTCACCTAATTTCTGAAACCAAGAAAAAAATCTAATTTTGTTTCTTCTGAGAGTGGTGTTTCATTTTTTTATGGTCACATTGCATTATTAAAGTAATATTGTTATTTAGATTGAGTTGATAGAGAACTGCCACCAATAAGAATATACCTGAGCAAATGACAAAAAAGAAACATTCAGGTGTGTGGGAGCTATAAGTAATGCTCTCTAAGATCACTTAGAGCTGTCTATGGTCTGTTATGGCAATTCAAGCTGTAAGAGGTTGTTTCCACCTCATGATGTTATTAAGGGAGGATTTTTTTTGTTCCACTTGGTGGTCAAGGAAGTCTCTCCACCTTATGGAGAGGTAGTCTTGCAAATGGAAATAAATGCTAGATTCAGAATCTTTCAAATGACCTGGGTTCCTATCCTAGTTCATTATTTTCAAGTGAGATGAGCATTGGAAAGTCATTATTCTCTGGACCTCAGCTGTCTTTTCTTTATAATGAGGGCTTTGGAACAGATGAACTCTACAACAACTTCCAGCTCTAGAGCGGTGATATTATAATCCTGTGATGTTAGAGCAAGATGTTAATAATCAGATCAGATTATTCCAGTTGATGTAAAGCCTAAGAATGATGGAGAACAGGTTTGAGAGTCACCAGCTCTAGGTACCTTCAATTGATTTTGTAGCAGCCATGACAAATCATTCTGTTTGCTAACATACAGAAGAATGATCTTTACAGACTCATTACTGTACTGGTGTCTGCCTCGGCAAAGTGAAGCAATCTGTGCTTAATGTGAGACAGCAGCAACTGCCAGCACCTACCACTCAAAGAACTAAATCAGCATAAAAATTCCCTTGCGAACACCATGGAGAGAAACTAATGGTGTGTGTAGGGAAATATTTTGTTTCTTATGAGTGCTGGCAATGCTACTTTCAATGCAGTCAGTGCCTTTGATGAGCAACTAGCATGTATGCTGACATAATGATAGCTGTCAATCAGTTCCTAAGAACTCAGTTGGAAACATTTGCAATTCTGATATGACATGCAGTAGTTGCAAAACATGCCCAGATTTGACCTCTACCAATCTTCTTAAAGAATCCAAATAATTAGATTGACATGAGAGTAGCTGATGGACTAAACTGTAAATACTGGTCATTAATGGATGATTTTAGTGGAATTTTTTTCAAGTCATTTAAGGTGGCAAAGTTATATGAAATGCAGTAAATGGATTGAATTTTGGCATGGAGCAGGAGTTGCAAGAACATTTATTAGCTCACATACAAAATATATGTTAGCTCACATACAAGGAAAACTTCATTAATCTGGACTCTGTTAATTTGGAATTTTGTAGAGATGAAGGCTATAATGAAGTTTATTGTTGAATATTTCTAAAGTCACTTCATATAACTTCTCCTGACAAAATATGACATCCAATTTTCCACCTCCAAATCTTTAAACAGACTGTCTCCTGTACCAAGAACAATAAATAGATTTTATATAATGCCTTATTAAGCTATGTGAAGCATATACTAGTATGACAGCCCTGTGAAATAGGTAATGTAATTATCCCCATTTCAGAAATGAGACACTAAACCCTAAGAGTAGTCAAGTGGTTGACCTAGGATGACGCAGTTATTAAGTGTCTGTGACATAATTTAAACTTGCATTCCTGACTCCAAGTCAAATGTACTCCACTCCTTGCACTCCCTATTTCCCTCCAGGGATCAAATCCAGTTCCACTTTCTACACCTCTTTATAAATCTTCTCAGTTGTTTCATCTATCTCCCTATTTCCCCCAGCTACTATACTTATCTGTGTATAAATTGTTCTCTTGCAGAAAAGTATAAGCTTTTTGAGGACTCTGGCTATTTCATTTTTCTCTTTGTGTCTCTAGTACTAGTACAGAAGAGTTAATAAATGTTTATAAATTTTCATATATATATAAAATTAGACAGACTTTAACAAATTATTGGAAGTAAAGGAAACTTTTTCCCCTTGTAATTTTCATATGGAAATAGGATTTCAGTTTCTGCTGTCATTCAGACCCTTCAGTATTGATATAAAGACTATGCATGTGTATAAATACACCTATATATTCTTTTTTTAAATTTTTTGCAAGGCAAATGGGGTTAAGTGGCATGTCCAAGGACACAAGGCTAGGTAAATATTAAGTGTCTGAGGCCGGTACTCCTGACTCCAGGGCCAGTGCTCTATCCACTGTGCCACCTAGCTGCCCCTCAATTTATATTCTTGAAGAAATAGGAGTCTATTTTTATGAGTAGCAAGGAAGACCCAGGGAAATGACTTGGATTAATTGAGGTATTAGGGGTGAAATTCTGTTGAGAACAAGTCCCAGGATAGACTAATTCAGTTCTTCACTGAAAATGTAATTCTTAGATTCTCCAAGTTTCTCTATGACCAAAAGAACCCACCTAGAGAAGAATTTTATATATATATATATATATGTATATATATATACATATATATATGTGTGTAATATTGATTCTCAGATTTTACTGCACATAAACATTCTAAAAATCAATAATTCCTCAGGAACTAAGTATAAGCGACCATAATGTTTGAGTGAGAAATGAACTTCATCAATCTATTTCCTGTTGTGAAAGAAGATAGATGTTGTCTAACCCCTGATAACAGAAAACAAGCATAATCACTGAGATTAGGTGATTTCTGAGACTTTCTAACTCTGAGATGCTCTGATTCTAGAATTCATTGACAAACCTCCCCTTTTCTTCATTAGATTCTCAATAGTAGGGGTGTCAAGAAGTTAATTAAAATATATATTCTAATAGCTATTTGCAACAAAGTTGATTTTCTTTGTAATCCTGTGAATTTTAATTCATTTAAAAATTTTTTGGTAAGAGTTCCACAGACTTTATTAGAGGTTAAGAAATCATATTCTATAGATAATTTCTCTCAAGATGTCATCATTATTCAAATAAAAATGTTTATATGGTTATTGAATAAAAATGTAATGCACTTACTACTTAGTCATTCAGATTATAGTACAGGAAATAAATGCCAAATATATTCACTTTACTAATTATTTCATTTCTCATCAGGATTACACTGCTCTGTTTGACTTTTCCTTTAAGGCTTTGAAGCTTTTAAACCTCATTTATTGGTTTTCTTGATAACTTCATATTGCTGATACCAAGGCCCTTTAGGCAATAAAAATTCAAAGATTACTTTACTAACTGAGATCATTAGGGCACAAGTTTATTAACTTCACAGGACAATTAGTCCCTTGGCAAGATTTCTAGGCCATTTCCTTGGCTACAGTTTTCATCTTAATTTCCTTAACTGGTTTTAGTTGTCATACCACACTGATTTATTTGCCTTGTCAAAATAGAAATGAAGGCAATACCCCAAATTTGCTCTATTGCTCAGTTGAAATATTTCTACTTAATTTAAAGTTTCTAAATATGACATCTACAATCATCTGGTGGGCCTAAGAATAAAGACAATATCTTATATGTAGTAGATGATCATTAAATATTTATTGAATTAAAGAATGATGAAAGATTATTTAATCCTATTATACCATAAATCTGAAATAGGTAAACATTACATTTGTCTAGTCTGTTAGCTTAGTTGTTTCAAAAATTGTTATTCAAAAGGTCAAGGTTATGGATTTGATTCACATAAAGACCAATTAGTTTTACTCATAGAACATCTCTGTCCAGTGACTAAACACTTTAATTAATTTTATGCAACAGTAACCTTTATGCATTCCATTCATACAATAATACATCATTTTACAATATATAGTCAATGACAAAATTATCAATGAAGTCTATCTGTGAGTTAAGTCAGTACCCAAAAGAATACCTACTCATATCTCCATCCACAATCTCTATATTAAGTAAGCTTTCTGGTCTAGCCATTCTAATATTTAGTTTCTAACAGTGGTCCCAAAAGTTGGAGAATTTGGTTGTTTCTCTATCATTGACCTTAAAGGTTAGCTACATACTCTTGGCAACATCCAAATTTCCTTGACCTTTTTGGCAACAGCACTTTGAGTTGAAGTATCCAAGAACCAATTACCAAAACATTCTAAACTTCCTTGCTATGGTTGTAACATTTCTGGTTAAAAGTCATTCATTTCATGAATGTCACTTTATTATATATCTGTAAATGCATTTGTCAAATGAAAAACCATCTTCCACATTCCTCTCTATTGGTAAATCACATCAGAGCATTTTTCAAATTGTAGTCAAAGATCCTTATGGCTCTCATAAGGGTGTCTTCTTTTTTATTTTTGGTCAAAGATATGAGAGTGGGAAAGAAATATCTTGAAATCTTCCAAATAAATAAGTGAATTTTTACATTCTTAAAGCACCTCCTAACATATAATCAGCTTAAGGTATTACTATATAGTCTTTCCTGGGATTTCCTGGGTTTTGACATTTTCACAGCCAATGGAATTAACTAGTAATTGAAGTGGCCAACTAGATGACACTGTGAATAAAGTGCAGGAACATCTATCTTTCTTAGTTCAAATCCAGCCTCAGATACTTACTAGCTGTGTGATCATCTATAACATGAATTGGAGAAGAAAATGGCTAACTATTTCTTTGCCAAGAAGCTCCAACTTGCATCACAAAAATTCAGATATCACTAAAAATGATTGAACAACAAGTTACTGAATTATTAGCATTAACAGTATTATCACTTATTTAATAAGAACTTCTATAGTCATCTATCTGTATCATACAGTTGAAGAGCCAGGCTAGTATCCAGGAAGATCTTGCTACCCTTTTACTGAAGGTACTTAGAATGGATAGGGAATATAGTTCTTTATATGAAATAATATTCATATTCTGTCACAAATTGAATATAGATTATTAAATTTATAAATTCTTGTTTCTAGTACTAACAGATAACCATATTTTGAAAATGTCATATTTTTATTCATTTAAAATATTTATGAAAGGTACTTCCTTAATTTTCTTTTGAATTTATATATATTCAAAGACTAAGCACTATTTTTTTTTATTTTGGGTAATCCAATTAATATAACATCTATACCCAAGTCTATTATTGGTCTATCTTTTCCCCTCCCTATCTACTTCTGCCATCAGACATGTAATAGCTATGTGCCCCTGGGCAAGTCACTTAATCTCTGTTTGCTTCAGTTTCCTCATTGATAAAATGGGGATAATAATCACACTCTACTACCTGGGGTTTTTCTGAGGATCAAATGAGTAATAGTTGTAAAGTCCTTATCACAGTGTCTTGTAGATAGGAAGCATCACGTGAATGATAACTATTATTATTGTCACTATTTTTTACTTCATTAACCTATAACTCAGAGCCTTTAAAAGACTGATGACATAGGAAATTGATTCTCTATTTCACTGATAAAAACAAAATGACCTTGAATTGTTTCCTTTTTAAATATGTGAATTATTCCAATCACTCACATCCCAAGGAAAAGGCAGAGGTCATTGCATTATGCCTCCATCATTTAATAGCATTGGCTTTTCTTAGCTTTATCTTGGTTTTTTCTTGATATTTTAAAAAAAAGGAAATCAAGGTTCATATACTTTGAAGATCAATCAGAGCCAAGAGTATAGTTAGGAAATCTCTGCAGACTGATTGTACTTCCAATATACATTCATGAGACTCTCCTAGATAACTAACTTTCAAAACAAACATCTGAGGATCAGATTTTGAGATCAGAGACCTGCAGTACTTAAGATCATATTTGATTGCTGTTCTCTAATTTAAAGGACAATACACTAGTGCCACCTAGTTGTTCAGATATGATGTGCTACTTAATTGTTCTAAAAGTAGAAATTTATAGAACAAAGGTCTAAAATTATCATTGTTTTCTTATGTTTGGAGAAAGTCTGATGGATTAATCAATACAGATAACTACTTTGTACAAGTCATTGAGATGAACCAATATTGTCCTATGTACAATTCAAGATAAATATTTCTACAGATTTAATTTAAAAATGATTTTTATAGTTTTTCCAATATTAACTTTCTAATAATTGTTTTAGTTTTCTTATTTAAATTCTAATGATCATTTAATTAAACTATTTATAATAATTTTGTTTATTATTATAGTAGTTGTAAGGTAACAGTTTTTCCCATAGCATTCTTTTAAAATTAGAGCAACTATTTCTAGTAAAACTAAAGTCAATTCAAGGCATTTTCTTTCTCAGTCATGCACCTCATTTGGGGATTTCTTGGCAAAGATACTAAAGTTATTTGCAATTTCCTTCTCCAGATCATTTTACAGATGAGAAACTGAGGTAAACAGGGTTGAGTGACTTGTACAGAGTCACACAGCTAGTGTCTGAGGTCAGATTTGAACACTGGAAGATGAGTTTTCCTGACTTAATTCCTGGCAATCTTTACAGTGTAGCCCCCTAGCTGTCCAAAACTGAAAAAGAGTTTATATGTTACATTTATTTTTTTCACAGTCTCAGCATCTAACCAGAATCTAAAACATTGATCTTCTCTTTCCCTTTCTCATAAGGGAGCTATTCAGTTTCTTCTTGTAGACATCATATTCCAAAGGACCCTACTGCATTTTTTAAAAAATCTAATTCTTAGGAAATCATTTTATAAAATTCAATATAAATTATAATGAAATCTGTTTTCTTGTTAATTTCTATCCATTGATTCTACTTATGACTTGTATAGTCAAATAAAGTAACTTATTTCTCTAATAAGTGGCATCCCTTTTCAAATATGTTATGATAGTTATTATTTCTCATTTAACTCTAATCACTCTCACTTCCTTCACTCTGGATACTTATGTTTCAGTTTATATATTCTGAGATTAACTTAGTTTTTATTTCTTCCTTCTTGATATATTGAGCTTGATACTCATCAAAAACCTCAGATATATTTTCATAAAAATTGTCTATGAATGACCAATTCTGTATGGATGTAGTTGATTTTTCAGCTCAAATAGAGGACTTTATCACTCATAATCTTAAATTTGAGACTGTTAGGGGCAGCTAGGTGGTGCAGTGGATAAAGCACCAGCCCTGCAGTCAGGAGTACCTAAGTTCAAATCCAGCCTCAGACACTTAATAATTACCTAGTTGTGTGGCCTTGGGCAAGCCACTTAACCCCATTGCCTTACAAAAAAACCAAAAAAATTTTGAGACTGTTTATTGTTCCAGTCTCCATAGATAGTTTTGGATTCTTATTGTGCCATTTGCTCAGAGTTAATTCCAAATCTGACAACCCTTCTACTATGTCGTTGTATTGCTTGAACATGATCACAACTACCATGATGGTTATATTAATATATATTATTATACTGTTATATTTATATATATATATAATACTATTATATTAATATTATATAATGTTAATATAGTGCTTTAAGACTAGAAAATCACTTTATATAAAGTACCTCATTTTATCTTCATGAAAACCTTGTGATGTTATTATTTCCATTTTTCAGATCAAGTAACTGAGATTCCTCCAAACTGGATCATCTCCTTCAGTTCAGGCAAATAATTTATGACTAACATTTAAAGATGAAGATAAAATGAAAAAGAGGGGGTCAAACTGGATGATTACTAAGGTACCTTTATATTCATTAAAAGACATAGATGTAAATTATGTATATTACAAAATTTATAATGTACTCTTATACAGCAGTCATTTAGATTAATCCATTGATACAGCACTGTTGGACAGATACAGGAGATGCACATGATCTTAGGCCAAGAATGAAATATAAAATAGGAGACTGGATTTAATTTGAGAAATTGTGGGATTATTTCAACTATATTGGGTTCTCTGTATTACAAAAGCCTATCTTTTGATCATCAATATTCTCTATTTGATTCAATTTGACCATGACTTGAAGAACACCATGATGTTGGAAGAATCAAATTGTAGATCTGCCACAGAGCAATGGAAAGGCATATGGAGGATTTAAATAGATTATCACATTTTTATCAACTTTTTCTTTTGCATGAAAAGTGCTGTATTTTATCAATAATGGGCTAGTCTTTTAATGAAAGACATAGGGGAATTAAAGTGAGACAAAAAATTCAATAGTACACAATCTAGATCTTCTCCATAGTATTTATGAAATATGTGGAATTGAACAAATGAGAAAGCATGGGTGGATTTCACTCTTACCAGTAGACAAAGTTCCAGCTCTGGTTTATAAGAATTAGAGAACATCCTTAAATTTAGTCTTTTAGAAAGAAACTTAACAGAATATGGTTAAATGCATTTGTATCATTGCAAACATATTAGTTTTTATAACATGAATAATTGTGTAATCTGAAAGATGGAAGTGTTAGCAAGAGGGCATAATATGTGCTTATTTTCATTTTATTTCTTTCAATGATAGTAATGAAATTTAAGCAGAATGAGATAACCTTTTCCACAAAAATCTGTGATGGTGTCAAATCATTTCTATGAATTTGAGGAGAAAAAAACATTTATCTCTTTAGATTCAGTTCCTTCATCTATAAAATTCTGCCTGCCAAACATACATATATACAGTTACACACAGACAGACACATACACACAGAGACACAAACACAGGCACAAACACCACACAAATATGCCTGTTTTTTTAAATTCTGATTTTCCTAGTTTAAATACACATGACCTTTTCACAATAGAGTTCTATTTTGAATTTATATTTAATTGAACCCTTAATTTTTTGCAAAAAAAATTAAAATCAATTGAAAATAGATATTGGTTTTCTATAGTTTATAATTTTTCAAATTAGAGAGAGATGTCAGGTAATTTATAAACTACAGATAAGATTCAAGCTTGTATTATTTTCAATACCTGTTATACTTGAGCAATTTTTATATGTGTATTTGTATGCATTTCTTTTTTATAATATGTATTATAGACTATCAAAGCCTGAAGGGTTCTCAGAGGCCATGTAGTCTAATTCATAAATGAAAAAACATCATATTCCTTTAGTGAGAGCAAGCACATTCAAGGCAACTCACTCCACTTTTAGAAGCACTAGTTATTACAGGGTCCCCTAATATCCATCTTGAAGCTTCTTTTCTAAAACTAACACCTAAACAGAACAAATATAATATCCCTTCCTTTTTTAGCATTTTACACACATATTTTGTTAAACATGTTTACAAATGAGTAATTTTTGACATGAGGAATTAAGATTAAAGGAAAGAGATACATAAGAGATAATCTTTATAAAGTGTTCATCAGATTCTGAAAGGTTGTCTTTTTCCCTGTATATGTTTTGTTTTGTTTTTTTTTCTTCCTCTTGTTGGGGATGATATAGTTCATAATCAATCAGACACAGTTGTCCTAGCTCTCTGGACTGCCAAGAGGAGCTGCTTCCAACAAGGTTGTTCAACTCCTAATGTTGTTTGTTGATGTGTACATTGTTCTATTGGTTCTGCTCCCTTCACTCAGCATCAGATCCTGTAAGTCATTCCAGGCTTCTCTAGAGTCCAAACATTTATGGTTTCTTATAGAACAATAATATTCCATAGTATTCATGTACCATAACTTGCTTAGCCATTCCCCAATTGATAGGTATCCCTTCAATTTCCAATTCTTTGCCCCCAAAAAGAGCTGCTATGAATATTTTGGAACATGTAGGACTTTTCCCATTTTTTATAATTTCTTCTGGATATACACCTAGAATTGCAATTGCTAGGTCAAAGGGTATGAAAAGTTTTATTGTTCTTTGGGCACAGTTCCATATTGCTCTCCAGAAAGATGGATCTGTCTACAACTCTACCAGCAATGCATCAATGTCCCAATCCTCCCACAACCTCTCCAATGTTGACCAGCTTCTCTTTTTCTCATCTTGGCTAATCTAATGAGTTGTAAGATGCATTTCTCTGATCAATAGTGATTTGGAGCATTTTTATATGATTATATATAGATTTAATTTCTCCATTTGAAAACTGTTCATATCCTTTGACCATTTATCAATTGGGGAATGACTTGTAATCTTATAAATTTGATGTAATTCTCTATATATTTCAGAAATGAGACCTTTATCAGAACTCCTGGTTGTGAAGATTGTTTTCCAGTTTTCTACTCTTTTAATTTTGGTAACACTGATTTTATTAGTGCAAAACATTTTTAATTTAATACAGTCAAAATCATTCAGTTTATAATCTGCTCTAATTCTTGTTTGGTCATAAATGTATCCCTTCTCCATAGATCATATAAATAGAGTATTTTTTGGTCTTTAAATTTATCTATGTTATCATTCTTTATGTCTATATCCTGTACCTATTGTGACCTTATTTTGGTATAGGGTGTGAGATGTGGATCTATGCCTAGCTTTTGTCAATCTATTTTCCAGTTTTTCCAATAATTTTTGTCAAATAGTTCTTATCCCTGAAACTGATGTCTTTGGGTGTTTTAAATAGTAGATTGCTGTAGTCATTTACTGCAGCTTCTTTTAATCCTATCCTAATCCACTGATCCATTAATCTGTTTCTTAACCAGTACCAGGCAATTTTGATGACTGCTGCTTTATAGTGTAGTTTTATATTTGACACATAATATCTCTTCTGCAGGACTAACCTATCAGATAGCAGAAGAGAGCAACTCTTACATCTTTTTTTTCCTACTACAAACATTTGTGTTCTTCCTTCACCAAAATTAGATACCACTCTGAATACTATTTATATTAGTGATATCTTGCTTAAAATGTGACACCAAGAACTCAATATAATACTCCAGAATTGATCTGAATAGTAGATGGTATAATGAAACTATCACATCCCCAGTTTTACACTCCATCTGTAAATTAATTCCACCTTACATTGTATTACATTGTAATTTGTACAGTTTTGTAATGCAACATTTCAGCCTCAATTTCTTCATCTGTAAAAATTACACACACACACACACACACACACACACAACCTGTGTAGATATGCCTGATTTTAAATTTGGATTTTCCAAGTTAAGTACATTTGACTTAAATTGTACAAAATATATTATATTTTGACCTTATAACATTTTTAAAAATTTCATTTTGAGTTTTCAGTTTACTGAAATTCCATCCTACCATCTGCTTTATACAAAATGTTATCTAATCACACATCTTCTCATCCACTAGATACTTTTTCAGTGACAATCCTCATAAGTAATATAAAAGTATAAATATATACAGCACAAAAATGTGGGTAATTATAATGTATATCAGATACAATAAGAGTATAGTAACAGGAAGCTATATCATAAGCAGTATCATTCAAATAGGTACAAAGAAGATAAAGTCTGGACTCAGGCTGAAGAAGACCTGAGTTTAAATTGGGTTTCAGATCCCTACTTGCTGTGGAAGCCTGGGCAAGTCATTTAACATCTCTTAGCCTTAATATTTTCATCTGCAAAATGGATAATAATAGTACAAACCACCCATTGAAGATAAAAAGATAATTGTAAAATTTTTTGCAAATCTTGATGCCTTGTTTATTATATGGTTTTACTCTTGTGATTTTAGGAAATATAGAAATATTTAGAGGAAATGTCCAGGTTCTTAATTCTTTATGCATCACTGGGGAAGTCAAAAATTGCATTGGTAGCAGCAGCCTTTCTGTGCTACCTTTGCAATTCAAACTCAATTCACCACAAATTATTTGACCTTTACTCTCCTCATGTGGTAGTGGTAATCATGAGAGGATGGGGTTTCTAGTATCATTTCTCATGAGTCCCCACTATTATGCTAACTATTTTTCAGTCATTCAAACTATTTAGTTTTTATAAAAGGTATTTTATAATAAAATATTAAACAATTAAAAGAAAAGTATTTAGTTAAAAATAACAACCCAAAATCTAGAGCACATAATTAAATGTAAGGCTATGGAAAAGTTTGTTCAAATTATATAATACATGTGACTCAGTCAAAGAATAAACTCAAAATTCTTGATGAGATTTTCTTGAGTCCATCCATTTTGTTTGCCATAAGTGATTATATCAGCTAGAGCTGCTTCCTCTCTTGGGTACCTATATTTTATTTTTTGCTCCACTTGATTCTGTATTTGCTCATGACTCTCTTATGTATTACTAGTCAAAGTTTCCTTCTAACAATAAAGACCCTGTTTCTAGCAATTTAAGAATTCATACCTCATTATGCAATTAATATTCCTAGATATTTCAATGTATTTTATATTCCTTGGTTCATGTCTCCTCTGTTCTGGATACTATCATCTAATATAGGCAAAATGGTCTGCCTCTTGAAGGTTCTTAGTAGTCTGGAATCCCTCACCACTTGACTGAGTCTGATGTTGAAACTCCGCAGTTTAATATATCTGAGGAATTGTTAGCTTCTTTGATTAAGCAGTCATACCTTTCCCTCATTAATTAAATTAAAGAGAAGCTCACACCTCAAAAAGAGATGTGACTTTGGGCAAGTAATTTAAACACAATGGGTCCCAGTTACCTTCTATAAAATCTTAATGGAGGGGTATGTTTCAGGTTCTTTTTGATTTAACTCTTTAATCCTATAATTATTCTTTCTTCAGAATTCTTTCAAAAGTTGGTATAACTCTTAAGTCATTATGCAATTGATGTTACTATTAAACCAAAGTTTTAATCAATTATAATTTCTGTTAAATTCTGTTAAAATCTAAGAAAATGTTAAAAAGTAGTTAAGATTATGTTTTACATAATGGCTTTACATAGTAGTATTGTGGTCCTTCAAATCTAAATTTACCGATTAATTTCAATGAGGAAAGGGCTATGCATATAGAAAAGAAGTCTTTTTTGCTTTCTTTTTTTATTTTATAGGTCTGGCCAAGAATTTTAGTTTGAAAAAAAATAACAGGATACCAAGACTGTTCAGTCTCAGTAATGAAAGTCAAAAAGAAAAACAGTAGGTTGATTTATATATGCACACTCAAGAGTAAGCTAGTGTTGAACAACAACATAAACGTAAAAAATATCAGTTTGACTTCTGAAGCTCACATGGAAGAGTTGAAGGGATATCACTAATCAAATATCCCCTCTATTTTATTTATGAAGAAAGTCACCTTTACAACACTGGAGAAAGAAAAGATTTTTTTGAGTAAATATTTGTTCTTCTTAGATATAAACCAATATAATTACATTCTCCTCTTCCTTTCTTTTCCTTTCCTTCCCTGTCTTCCCCTTTGTCTTCTTTTCTCTTTCTTATAAAAATGTTTAGGAGCTTGAATAACCCTAGGAGACCAGCTATGGACAATGCTATCCCCACACAGAGGAAGAACAACAAAACAAAACAACAACAAAAAACATCCTTACAGAATCTGAATGAACACAGTCACTTTTTAAAAATTTCTCTTATGTATTTCTTTCCTGCCTCATGGATTTCTTTCTATTTCCTTAATCCTAATTTCTCATACCAAAAATGACTAATCTGTAAACATGTTAAATATAAAGGTATATGACAATATTCACCTAACTATTCTCCACTGAGGGGAGTGGGGTAGAGAGGGAAGGTGGATGGAAATCATGTATTTTACAAATATGCACATGCATGTGGATGAATGTTGAAAAACTTTCATAACATATTTGGGAAAATAAAAAAATATCAAATGGAAAAAAATAACTAATGAAAAGTTGAGAAGATAGTGGGGAGGGAATTGAGGGGGGAAAGCAATCAATAGCATTTGGCAAGAAAGAAGAAAAATTTCAGAAAATCAGAAGATAATTCATTTAGTATGAAAAGAAGTTTAACTTAATTCAAAACTTTTCAGCATCAAATAAAAAGATTTTGTTCCTTCAAAAGAAAAGAGAGAATGTTTAGGGATAAGGATAAGGGTCAGGTGTTTAACTCCTTGGTCTTTAAGTATTCTCTCCTTTGGTAAGAAATAGTAACCATTGTAAGTAGCCTTAGGAAGTTCAGCCTAGAAAAAAAAATCACTCTAAAGAAGACATTTAATAAGCCAAATCAAAATAATCAATCCCCTGGGTGATCTCACTATCCATTCTCAGCTATCTGATCAATCAAGACATAGTTCTTCTTATAGTCACAGATAAAGAATGCAAATCTTCAGTATTATAGGGTCAAAATAAAATCACAGAAAATGTAGGTTAAATATGAAGTTTTATTCTCTAGAATTTACCATAAGCCTATATAGGTGGAGGCCATCTGTCTAAGATGACGTCTCAAGTTGAGGGAGACTGAAATAATTCTAGAGGAGCATGGATAAACAACAAAACCTCCCTGGAAGCCTTTCTATAAGGTTGCACAAAATCTCAACAAACAGTATGACCCTTAATGCTTATCTAAGGGAGGTTCCCATTCTTTCCTAGAATTACAGTACTAGGAGGACAGGACAAGTATTCCTTTCTATTCTAAAGGAGGTCTTATTCCATCCCTTATTGGAGGTGAGAAAACAACTTTTGAGGAGGAATAATGTTAAAAGTTTAAAAAAAACTTATACTTTGACAATTAAAAAAGGAATACAGAGACAGGGAAGAGAGAGCCAGAGAGTAACTATTAATCAATCAATAAACATTAACTTAATGTCTACTATGTGTTATATACTTGCAGATGCAAACAGGGGCAAAATATACAGAGATATATAGAGTAGGACAATCAACAAGTCCAATGACAACAAAAGCTAGTTGTCACAAATTATACACATAATCTTAAGGGTAACAGAGCTTTAACTACCTGTTCCTTGCCTCAATGCATAGTGGATAAGAAAAAGATTCACTGTTTACAGGGATTTATTTCCTTCATTCCTAGAACTGGGCCAAGCTGTCTGGCTAAAAAAATAGATAGATAGTATCTTATATTTGTCTCATTCACATATAGCTTTAAAGGACTAAATGAAGAGCACAGCTTTTAAAGTTCAAAATATGTATAGATTGGTAAGAATTGGGAAAAAGTGACTCATGGAGATAATTCTTAGACAAATTGAAAATGGACTAATTAAGAATGTTTCATATTTTCTTACAGTCTCACATTAATATATAAGTAGCTCTTCATCTATGAATTTGTTCTACCATTTTGCTCTTTTCACTTCAAAAACAACTATAAATGCTATAAAAACATCTGGTTACCATGAGGATTACAATAACACTAAATGAACTACAGGCATCGATTAAGGTAAATTGGTCCCTCAAACTATAACAGAAGGGGTAAAATAATCTCTTAAGCATTTGAATTAACCTGGATAAGATAGTATCTTATTCTTTCTGACTTAAGTGATTCTTGGTACTATCACCATCCATATTATTTTACTAATTAAATATCTTTTACTACATTTTGAGCTCTCTAGCCCTTCCTCCCAAGTCTGAATTAATTCCAATGATCTACTATTCTATTTCTTAGTCAGTACTTGATAGTTTGGATAATTACTGCCTTACAATACACCTTAAGTTCTGATACAGCTAGACCTCCTTCCTTTAAAAATCTTTTTAAAATTCTTTCTTTCTTTCTTTCTTTATTTATTTTTGCAAGGCGATGGGGTTAAGTGGCTTGCCCAAGGCCACACAGCTAGGTAATTATTAAGTGTCTGAGGCTAGATTTGAATTCAGGTACTCCTGATTCCAGGGCTGGCGCTCTATCCACTGTGCCACCTAGCCCCCCCCTTTAAAATTTTACATTAATTCCTTTTGTAGTTGTAACCTTCTTTCTTCCAAATGAATTTTATTACCTTTTCTAGCTCAGTAAAATAATTTTTGATAGCCTAATTGGGAAGGCACTGCATAGGTAGATTAATTTAAGTAAAATTTTCATTTTTATATTGACTTAGCCCACCCATGAGCAATTAATTTTTCTCCAACTATTAAAATATCTTTTGTGTTTATGTTCATATAGTCCTGAATTTACCTTTGCAAGCAAAATTCCAAGTATTTTATATTGTCTATGGTTATTTTAAATGAAGTATCTCTTACTTTTTGAAGGACTTTGTTGGCAACATTTAGAAATGCAGATGATTAATGTGAGTTTATTTTATTTTCTGTTATTTTGCTAAAATTAGTAATGTTTATTCAAATATTTTAAGTGACTAAGATTTTGCAATTATACTACCATATATCTGCAAAAATAGATAATTTTATTTCCTCAATGCCCATTCGGATTTGTCATTTTTTTGTCTAATGCTATAGCTACCATCTGTAGTACAATACTGTAAAAGAGTGGTAATAAAAGGTATCTTTATTTCACTCCTGATCTTCTTGAGAAGATCTTTAGCTTATAGATAATGCTTGCAGATGATTTTGGGAAGGTGCTTCTTATGATTTTTAGGTATTTATATCTATTTTATTTATACTATTTATACCTATGCCACCCATACTATTGATTAGTATTGAGAGGCAGTGTTGCCTAGTTGATAGTCAAGCTCCAATTAGAAAAAGCAAAATCCAGCCCTTGAATCTGATCCAACCATCTGGTGATGCTGGGCAACCTTCTGAAACATTCTGATTCCACCCAACTCCACCCAACTAAATGAATGTGGAATGTCAGTCTCCTCACTTTGAGTTCCCTATAATAATGTCAATCAGTAAACTAATATATTTTTTTAAATTCCAACTAAATGGAAGGCACTGTGCTGAGTACTGAGGATAAAAGAAAGGCAAAATTCCTGCTCTGAAGAAACTTTTGGTCTGATCTAATGGAATCACAGATTTAAGTCTTGTTAAATTGAATTGAGTATTTTAAGTTTTGTTTTGTTTTGGGTTTTTTTGCTGTTGAATAAAGGCAGTCAATACTTTCAAACAACAGATTCCTTTACCTTCTAGCATGAGTCATTCTAGTGTGAGTCAGACTGATGAATTGACAAAAGGGTGAAAAATGTAAGGTAACCAATCAGAACTAGGAAAATAATATATATAATGATGAAATCAATGAAGTGAATAATGGGTAACAATGAGATTCAGACAGGTTTGCAACTCCAATTTCCACCCTCTTTCCACTACAACATCATGTATTCCCTATGAAAAGAAGGCAGTGACAGAAGGCAAAGAGCACCAACTCTGAAATTAGAGCCCCTGCATTCTATGAGGGTGATGCTAGAGAAGGAATTAATATTCCCAAGTCTCAGTTTCTTTATTTGTAAAATGAGAAAGTAAAACTAGATGCCTTTTGAAGTTTCTTTTAGCTCTAGACCTATCAGGTGTTTGATATTTTTATGTTAGAAAAACCAATTGGACAATTGCATCAGAAAAAAATTAGAGAGGTGGAGAAGGCTGGAGTTGGACAGAAGGGATTGTCCAGATGAAAGGAAATGAGGACCTCTATGATGGTCTTTGTTTCAGTGGAGAGGATTGAGGGTTGTGGGATGGAAAAATATTGGATAGGCAGTAGCTACAAATCCAGGTAACTGCTGAATATGTTGAATGGTGCCTTAAATGTCAGACACTTAATATATGTTCATTAATAGTTGACTGGACTGGGTCATTTGTCTGATTGACTAATATTTTTTTTAAATATTGAAACAAATAAATTTGAGTAAGTTCACAAACTAAAATCAATACACAGCCTTAATCAATTAAAAAATAAATCATAGCATATAGGTATGTTATTTAATGTCCTGAATAATGTTCAGATAGAAATTGAATCCTCAAAGGGAAGTCCATAACATACAAAGAAATGAATCCTATTAAAAGTAGAACAGTAGCAAATCCATATAAATTAGGGTTATCATTTGAAAAGATATATGATACCATAAATCCAACTTGAATACCCATTCAGTACAGTGACTCTTTACTGTCTAAACTTTAAACTGTAATGTAGGTTAACACATGTAAATTAATATGGATATATTTCATCTGAGATAAGTATTTACTCAGTCAAATCCACAAACACTTATTCTTATTACTATATATCAGGAAAAATGGTGAAGGGATATAAAGAAAGAAAAAACAAAAGCAACTTTCTCCATCCTCCTGTCACCTATCTTCCCCCCAAAATAGCCCCTGCCATCAATAGAACTCAACATCTAATGGGAGAGACAATGCAAAACAAACTCTATGTAGAATAAATGTGGAGATTATCAAGTTGGGGAAGACATGAGCATTAGAGTATTAGGAAGGGATTATTTTAGAAGAGGGATTTTAGCTGGAATTTAAAGAAGCCAAGGAAATCGCTGACTCCTTTTTAAAATAGAATGTCATAAAAAAAAAAAAAGAAAACATAGGGTTTAGATAAATCATAGTCCCTGTCCTCAATCTGCTTATAATATTACTAGGGAAAATGATAATAATATATATAACTATAATATACTATAATTTACAAGGTGAGTGCATTGCATTACAGAGTTTTATTAATTATTCACCTTTTATAGCACTTTGAAGTTTATTTCTCACAACTTTGTAAGACTGGTAGTGAAGTGTTACCATTTTTCCTTGACACAGGAGGAAATTGAGGCTCATAGAGTTTAAATGACTGGCCCAATGTCATATAGCCTGTAAGTTTCATTCATCATTAATCACATTCAAGATAAGGTTTTCTGATTTTAAGGCTAGCATTCTTTTTATTACATTATGCTACATAATATTATGCTACTAAAAATAATACATGAGGGATTATTCCCAAAGGGAAGTTTTCCCAATAGGAAGATCAGGGAAGCTTCATGGAGGATGTGATATTTCCAATGGTTATTATTTATTATTAAATATGTCATGGGTATATCTTGTCTATATCATGATACAGCATTGATACTAAGTTTTTATTACTATATATAATATACTTTTGAATCAGTTGCTAAAGATTATTCCTTATCTACCATCAGACAAAATAGGTATTTTATAATGACCATGAAATTCTATTCTATGGAATTGATCAGTCAGTCAAAAAGTTTTTATTCTCATGTCATTATAGAGAGTGTTTGTCTATCTTGGTAAGTAATGAGAAAATCAGAAGATCTGCCCATTCACATTCCAATGAGGGAGATGAAAGTAATTTCTTTAATGTACATGATGAAATGTTATTGTCCTTTCATATCAGCAAGAGAGAAAAAAGTGAAATGATTACAAAAACACTACCAGCAAAAAAAAATGACTTTAGTCACATACAGTCAAATACAAAAATAGGTAGTATATTGTGTGTCTAAGGAACTAAATGGACTCTTACACAATGTCAGATTAGGAATCACATTCTAGCTATGTAGGTCATTGAGAATTAAGATTCTAGCTTATCTTTAATTTCCTTCCTAAAGTAATTTTAGAACATTGAGATATTTTTCTAATCATTTTATCATTTTCTGTTTAGTTGTTTTTTAATCCAATACTTGAGTAGTACTAAAAAGTCATTTCCAAATCCTTGTGTCTAGATACATTTAGTCAAGCCAACATGGAATCTAGTGGTGACATAATTTACTGGGTCTGCATGCTATGATGTCTATCACAGTCCTTTGATAGTAGATTACAAGTATTATTTAGTTTAAGAAAATGAATTTAGATCATCAAGAAAAGCTGGATTCTGAGGGCTTTGTTCAGAAAGAAGAGCATTGATTATGAAGCACATAGGAGGAACAAAGGATAATGAAGACTCAAAGATAACAGGCTTTTGATTGAGAGGGAAAGGATTGATCCATAAAACTGTGTTGTCCCTTAGAGCAATGAAGAAACTTTTTAGGAGGGGAAATTTAAGAAGGATGAACTGAAATACGTAAGAAAAGGTAAAGATCATTAACAAAAGGTTATTGAATGGAATCCAGTAAACAGAAAATTAGTAATCATAATTCTTGTAAATGAATGCTCTTCATATTAAGACCACCTTAAAACAAGGAAGTGGCATTAATAAAGATGTTGCCAGTAGCTTGGAAAGATAAGTCATATAACTAGCAACTGTGCCCCACTTTGATTTTCTATGTTTTTCTTCCCCTCTTTATCTCACCACTCTGGGCTGTTTCTTTCTCTTTCTCTTTTTCCTTTGATTTCTGCCAAATTGGATCATCAAATTGCTATAACAAGGAGTAAAACCTTCCTCTCAGTAGGAAGCCATCTAAAAGTTTGACATTTGGTTTTGAAAGAGTGAATCTGATGTCTATTTTTTGTAAGTCTTTTTAACAATTTTTCTAACACTACCCTTACTTGTATTTTATATCTAGTAGCAGAAAACATCAGAGAATGACTTTTTTTTTTTCACTCAGGTAAAAAATACTTCAGTATGTGCAATCGATCAAAGATCAGGGCCACTGTACAAACAGGATCAACTGTTTTCAAATAAAGAATACAATTATATTACTTAATCATTCATTTTCAGAGGGCAGGGGTGGAACTGAGAAAAGGCAAAATATTTCATATATATGGGTGGAATCTTTATCACTAGGAAGATTGGTCAACTTATTTATAAAAATAAATCATTGCAAGCAAGCTTCAAAAAAATTCAACCAACCAAACCCCAAACATCTATTATGTTCTAGCAACTATGTTAAAAAGACAAATGAGTAAATAATCTTGCCATTAAGAGTTTATAATCCCACTGCAGGCAACAATATTATTCCTAATAGGTACAAAGAACAAAGTGCTTCATCTTCTCAAATTTTTATCCATGAGGATGGAAAAAAATTATGAAGATTTTTCTGCTAGAAAAAAAAAATCTTGGTTGTCACATTTAATTCAGATTTGTAAAATATTATTGACTTAATGAAAGAAAATGTTTTAAATGTATGTTTTCATGGTCAAAGAGTTTCATAATGTAGTATATGTGAAAAAAGACAATAAAATAGTTGTATTTGTACATATATTTCATGCTGAAGATCAATTGAGCAATCTAATAAATCTTAGTCATTAGTGTGCTACCAAATTTCCATTGAAGCTGTACTCTGCAAAAAATAAAGGAGGAAACTTGAATAAATATTTCTGTTTGTATGTGTTGGCCTTGAGCCAGAATATGAAATGTGAGTCTCAAGTATCCAAAACAAAGATACTCAATCTGGTGTTCTCTTCATATTCTTTATAGAACTGCACATCTACTCTGCAGGCAGAGTTCCCACTGATTTCAAAGGCATTTGCACAGCCAGAGGGGCTATGTGGAACTAAAAAAATATCATTTGACTATATTATGTCATTGAGCTAAATTTGTGATGGAAAAAAGGTTTTAATTAACTGAAGGTCAACTTAACAGATATTCTGGATTCCCTTCCTTTTTATCATATATCTTGAATGTACATGACACCATATTTCTCAAATCAGCTGTAAATATTTCTTCTTTCAGAGTTGAAAGAGAAGTTCTGCCAACCTCTTACAACTAATATACCCTGAGTTATCAAGGCCCTGTGGGTTGGAAATCCCAGTGGGGAGCACCTCTCTCCTTGGCTTCCATTAACCTCTTTCCCTAAGATACTGTAGCTCCCTGTTCTCAACAAGGAGGCAGGAATAAAAAGCAGCAACATTGTTATTCATACTACTTGGATGAGCTGGTGGTAACCATTCAATGGGAAAGAAACAAGCCCTATCAATGCCTTCTCTGTACCCTACAAATAACATCACAACTGAATCCTAAATCTTCTAGGCCATAGTTTGCTTTGATGCTATGTTTCAGAGACCTTTACTCTGTCATCTCACTTGTTAGGATACCCTAAGAAATACTTGGCCTTGCTAAATACCTCTTCACTCTAGGTTTTTCTAGGCTTTTCCATAAGTTCTACAAATAGAATTCAGGTTTTACAAGATGAAAGCATGACAAGAAATGTCAGATTACTCTAGAGAATGTATGCTTCAGAAATCTAATTTCTCAGGAAGGAAAATTTTAACTGGCCTGCTTGATCCATCTTGCTTAGTGAAAGAGCTACAATCTAATTGTTTAGAGTACAATAATACTGTTGCTTATTTTGTTTAACTTTTGAAGATGTGTGAGGACTAATTACTGGTATTAACAAAAAGGATGTTCAGGATTGCCTTGCTGCATTTCTAAAAAGATGGAGGGGGGAAGTGAGAGAGGGATGGATTTCTGTTTTAAGGGCTCCTGTGCATTGCATATAATAGATGCAATAAATACCTGTTTCCAATTTTTGCTATGATAAACCTTGAATTCAAATTTAAAAAAAACAAAGGAAATAGGTTTATGAATATGCCACTCAGAGATTAAAAGTAGTCCTAAAATGTAAATAAAATGTGGATAGCTTCATCAAAAATATTTTTCAATTTTTTTCAGTTTTGAAAGAAAGATTGAACAAGTTTCACTTAGTACATCTAAAAGGAAATGACAATACAATGGTATTTTCAAATTTAAGTCTCAGAATTTAATTAAAAAAACCAAGACCAAAATTCTTTTTTTTTAGGGTTGTTTTTTTTTTTGCAAGGCAAATAAGGTAAGTGGCTTGCCCAAGTGTCTGAGGCTGAATTTGAACTCAGATACTCCTGACTCCAGGGCTGGTGCTCTATCCACTGCTCAACCTAGCCACCCCAAGACCAAAATTTTAAAATGCTCATTCTGCATCTTAGTATTATCCTGGGTGGGGGGGGAGCTCTAACATAGGTGCCTTAAAGGAGAGTAATTAAAATAAACCAGAACAAGCATGCCAAACATTCTACTCTTAGATTACAGACACAGCTCCTATATTTGCATTACAAAAAACTTGTCTCCCAACATGTATCTCAAAAAGAGTTCCCTGTAATATGGTATAAAAAAATTAACATAACTGAAATTGCTTTAATGTAAATGTGCTTATTGCTTAAGTATGCTCCCACAACATAACTACCTTGAGAAAAGCTGAAATTGTTTAACAGTTATAGGTTTATTAAACTTGGTTGTTACATCCTAAATGAATGTTTTTCTGTTTTTGAAAATACTAAACCTGAAGTTTTTAAACTCATCCTGATTTCACTTATAATAGGCCTACACCACAAGTTTATATAAGAGAATTGTTAAACTTTTTGCTTGTTTGTTTGGATTTTTTCTTAAAAAAAAAAAACTAGATCAAGTCAAAATGCTCATATTCTGTTCACTCCCATAGAGTGCTACGATGTAACATCTGATTGAGAAACTACCAGTTATCTTGTAATACTTGATCATATCTATGCATATGTTTCCCCCATTTCTTCCCCATTGCCTCTTGCAGTGAAAATGGATTCCTTTTAAGCAGGTACTGTCTAATTTTTTCCATTCACATCTTCAGCAGTTAGCATAGTTTTCATCATGTAGAAAACACACAAAAATAAATAAATAAACTCAATAACATTTTAAAATAAAAAGTCTAACACAGATGTATCAATTTGAGTTCCACAGAACTAGAATATTCATATATATATATATATATATATATATATATATTAGAATAGTCAGTCTGGTTGCTCTTACAGTAGCATGTGAATTAGTGTGTGCATGTGTGAAAAGAGAAGCAATTTTTGTTAGTTCTAGTCACGCCCAACTCTTCTTGACATCATGGGCCTTAGTGTCCATGCAAGAAGTAGTTTGCCATTTCCTTCTCCAGTACTTAAGGCAAATAGAAGTTAAGTGAATTGCCGGGTCACACAGGCTGAGACTGTATTTGAACTCCAGTCTTCTAGGCTCCAGATTCAGCACTTTATCCATAAGCTACCTAACTGTCCCTACCCCAATGATTTCAGACAAATGATTGTGTTTCAGTGTAGTGACTTCATGCAAACATTGCCTCATCACTGAATGCTTTATACTGAGTGCTTTGTGATCCTACTTAAATAAATCATTACCATTATAGTTGTATATTTTCAATAGTATTAGCCCTTTTCAACTACGTTTTAAATTCAGTGACAGTCCTTAAGTCAAATAAATCCAAGTAGAATGATATCCAACTATTGGATGTATCTAATAAGGGAACACAAAAAGAAACACAATAGTCAATTGTTATCAAAGCCCTTATTGCTTAGTCTTTGGGATGTCTGCAGTATATTTTGAACCTCAAGTTATTGTTACTTTGATACCAAAAACTTCTATGCTTCATCACTCATTGGTAAAAGTGATATCTTTTGATTTAAAACAATCAAAATATAATTAGAAAGATGTATCATTAGTAAAAACAAATATAAATAAGCTAAAAGGGTATATTCTAAATAGAATCTAAATAGAATATATAATAAAATAGATCATAAAACTCAATACAGTTAATATTTGGTTTTTCTTCTCTAGTTTCACAACACTACTCCCATTTATTAACATTAGAAATTTGGAGTAAACTCTTTATCTGCTCATTTTATACATACGTGTATACACACACACACACACAGATATAGATATACTGAAAGATATATATATATATATATATATATGTGTGTGTGTGTGTATCTCTCTCTCTCTCTCTCTCTCTATATATATATATATATATATATATATATATATAGCTAGCTAGCTAGATGATAGATAGATATACTATAGACCAGAATTTCTTAAAGTAGGGGGTCTAAGGCCCCATGGAAAGATTTCAGGAGGTATGTGAATTTGAATGGGGAAAAAACATCTCTTAATTTTCATTATTTTTTTTTAGGTTTTTGCAAGGCAAATGGGGTTAAGTGGCTTGCCCAAGGCCACACAGCTAGGTAATTATTAAGTGTCTGAGACTGGATTTGAACCCAGATACTCCTGACTCCAAGGCCAGTGCTTTATCCACTACACCACCTAGCCACCCCAATTTTCATTAATTTCTAACTGAAATTTAGCACTTCTCTCAATTATTTAAAAACACAATTCCTAGAGAGGTTCATAGAATTTCCCAAATTGTCAAAAGGGTCCATGATACAGAATGACTAAGAAATCCTAAAATTAAAGAACCATGAATTTTTTCCTACTTAATATAGAATATTTGATAAATATGTGATAATCTCAGATTAGATTACACTTTTTGTCTGGGTAATCCTTATGTTGTCATTGCTGTTGATTATCCTTCATTCTCAAAGGGGTGAGTCCATGACACACAAGTGAATTGGATTTAAGTGAGGGAAGACTGTGCAAAGTCACCTGCCTCATTTTCTTTTCCAGTCATCTCGGTCCAGTGGCAAATTTGACGTTTTGGAGGAATTATCCAAAATGTCCCCAGGGTTGTCAAAGGTGCCCATACTTTCTTGTCCTTGGCTCTCCTCTAAGATCCTTAGCTCCTTTTTGTATCTCTGAGTACCTAGCATATAGTATTAATTTAATAATTACTTGCATTGATAACTTGGGTCTTATTTTAGCTGTTGTTTTAATCTGTTTACATTAATACTCTACTCTTTAATGTCACAAATCACTGACTACAACACTGCTTTTTAAAAGTATTCATTAGAAGTTCATAATTTTCAGGGGTGGGTTACAAATGGGCAAAAAAAGATGATCCTTGCCCTCAGGGGCTTCTTAGTTTCATAGGCAGAAGCAATACTTATGGGGAGAAGAATAGTGGTATAAAGGACATAGTGAGTGGGTGGAGCAGTAGGGGAAACTAAATGATGTACACTTTATTTAAAATTATTTTTATTTGTTTTTACTTTTTCAATTAAGAAGCATTTATTTTCTCTTCTTTCCATATTTCCCCTCTCCCCAGACACACACTCTTGGAGAAAAAATGTAAAAAATAAAAATTAATGCCCTTCCAATAAATTTGACCAATCAAGGAAAATAAATGTCCACATTGGCTATGTTCAAAAATTGTCTCATTCAGCACCTTTCAGGAGGTATGTAGATAGTATCAGTTCTCTGGTATTGCTACTCTTCTTGATAGACTCTGCCTTCATTTTTTTTTCTGTGATATCAAAGAAATGCAAGAATCACTTTCACTATGACATTTGCAAAACTATGGTACATTGTTTTGTTTTTGAACAAAGGTTCTTTGTTCAGCTGCCCATTTGATGCTGAATGCTCTTTTAAATGTTTTGTTTGTGTGTGTGTGTGTGTGTGTTTGTTTGTTTTGTTTTGCAATGCAATGGGATTAAGTGATTTACCCAAGGTCAATGCAGCTAAGTAATTATTAAGTATCTGAGGCTGGATTTGAACTTCAGTCCTCCTGACTCCAGGGTCCCTGCTCTATCCACTGCTCTTCCTAGCTGCCCCTCATTTAAATGGATAATGGTCAATAAAGTCAGCTCTTTATAATTTGCTTCCCTTTCCTGTATGGGACCCCCCACTCTCTATTTCTCAGGTACAATTTAACTGGCTAGCAAATTATACATGGAGTAATATCTCAATAAATACTTTTACATGAAAGACAAGCTATACTACTTTAGAACCTTTGAACACACTCAAGAAAAACCTTTAATAAAGATTGTGGTTTATAAGCTTGACCTGTCTTTCACAGTATACTAAGTCCCTTCTATTGAATTTTTTACTCCTCAATCTTCTCTCCACTTAGAGTTCTGGCAGTCTGTAATCAAGGAGGAAGGTCAGATGTACGGTAACTCTGCACTTGTTGATCTTTAACATTTTCGAGAATGACAGATTCATTTCCCATCAACTTTATCTGTAGAGACTATTAAAAAAGATCCTAAAGATTTATGCAGCTCCACAAATAATATCAGCATATTAAAACAAATGACACCTGTCTACTAGGTAATAATGCTAGATGATTAATGTCACATCATGGTGGGTTGGGGGTGAGGGTTTTGCAAAAAAAGTTAGCCATCATTTTCCATCTTCCTGAAGAGCCCTGGGAATGTCAGTGTTGAACTTTAATCACATCTCTGTGTTCTAAGTGAGCAGGTTCAAAACCATGCCACTGAATACCCTATCTATTGAGTATTGCCACTGAACTATGAATTTTGACAAAGGATAAATATTAAGGCATATGTGCGGTATGTACTTCATATCACATCTTCCAGAGATAGCATACCAGAGGATATAAAGAATGCTTTCCTCTGCATACCTTTTACATTCAAGTAATTACCCTTAAGTAAAATAAATGTTATATAGAAACTGCCCTTATTAGACATTATTTTTCCATTAAAAAAGTTCTCTTAATGTATGTACATTAATGTATGTAAATGGGAAGAGTTAGCCAATGGCCACAAAGCAAATGCTAAAAAGATAGTACCAATTAAAATTTGAGATGCTAATTTGTAAAGTGACTTTTAGGAGTCACTATGGTTAGGAGATGATTCTTTATTCTCAAATGCCATGGTAAAGACTTCACAAAATGGGACAAATGAGCCACTGAGTTTTTGTATTTGAAGACCAGTACAAACTGGGAAAGAATGGAACTAGATGATCAATTATTGTTTAAACCACAGGAAGCAGAAAACTGCCTTTCAAGGTAAAGAAGGATTCCAGAAGTACTTTGAAAAACTAACAATCTATATAAATGTCACAGTATTATTGCTTTTTTTTTTCCTTTTGCAAGGCAATGGGGTTAAGTGGCTTGCCCAAGGCCACACAGCTATGTAGTTATTAAGTGTCTGAGGCCGGATTTGAACTCAGGTACTCCTGACTCCAGGGCTGGTGCTCTATCCACTGTGCAACCTAGCCACCCCTACAATTTTATTGTTAATGAAAATACAGATCCTTGTAGTTCCTGTGGAGTCCACTAGAAAGAATGCTGATTTCCCTGAGTAGAAATATTTGGAAGAATCTTAATAGACTCAAATAAATATGTATCATGTGATTCTCTGTTAAGCATTAAGGAATATAATGCTGCAGTCATCTAGTCATTCCAATTACCTGTTTCCTAACCCCTACCCAATGCGGAATCTCTAAGGATTTGAGGTTGGATTTTATATTGGACTTGATGCTAATGGTTAAGATTTGAAAATTTCCTATTGATTGACATGTTAAAAAAAGGAGCAATGACTCTTTTTAGTGGGTTGGGAAATTAAAGCTCTAATTAGAAGAACATATTCTAAGGGGGACATAATTATATTATATGACAAGTTGGTTGACACTATTGAACTATTTTTTTTTAACCAGACCTGTAATTTTATCAAATACATGCAGTTCCTCTGAGAAAAGTTCTATCAAGGCAGGTTAGCATCTGCTCTGCAACTGAGAGTCTTGGAGAGCTTAGGGAGAAGAAGGGCAAGAAGGAAGGAAAGTGCATTTTTTTCCTATCTTTATTAAACAGGAAAAGACCTGGAGACAAGATGGACCACAGACTTAAATTCTATATTCATTGTTTGAGGTTGTCTTTGATTTTGAACCCCCCTAGATATAGCTATTTCTTCTACTAGTTCCTCAATGAAATTGGCTAACATGTATTATAAGCTTCAAATTTCCCTCAAAAACAAGATTTCATCCTAGTCTTGGTCTAGAAGGATATGAATTCTCCCTAAAAGAAGGAGCATGGGGAGAATTGAGAAGCTAAGGCATTTGCCCAAGGTCACATAAGTCAATTTATCTCACAGCAAGATTTAAACAGAGATCTTCCTGAATGAAAGGTGGGCTTTCCATACTCTCAACCCTGCTGATTCTCCCTTGAAACATAATTGAAACTCCTTTTAAAGTAGTGTATTATATTCTTCCTTGGTGCTTCAAAGCATCCCTGCTTCTTCTCAAAGGCATATCAGTCTGGATTTTCTGTTCATATCCTTCCCTCTAAATCCCAGTAATTCATTTATTCTCTCTGTGTGTATGTCTCTGTTTCTTTCTCCATCACTCCCTTGTTCTCTCTCTCTCTTCCCCAGCACCTCTCCTTTCATTGTATTACTTTGGTTTTATTCCCATTACATTATATCCTTTTAATATATGTAAACTTCTTAAATGTGAGGATCATTCATTTTTTAATCTTTGAATACCAGTATCCTGACATAGCCTTGTGAGTAATAGTGCTTTAAAAAGGTTATGTTCTTTAATTGCATTAATTTTTCTTTGCTGAGGATCATATGATGGTTCGTGTGTGTGTGTGTGTGTGTGCAAAGGTAAAATAACTAAAGGATTAAAACCAAGAATGCTCACATTAAATATGTCTTATTAGAAATAATTTTTTAAAAATTGTAACTTCCCACAGTGGAATGGAATCCAACCATTTTGTTTTATATGCATTACAAGAAACTTCTGACAAGGACTTAGAAACATTTAGTTACCAATGTGCCTATCTCCAGATGTCTTTTTAAAAGATGATTTCAGAAGTTGTAAAAAAAAAAAGGCAACAATTTATTATAGAGAAAATGCTAATTAAACTCCTAATTCATGCATTTAAATATGCAAAAACAAAAAATGCAAAAGTAACATTAAAGCTAACAGATGGCAAAATGGACTTTTCTAAATTCAAAGCTTTTATATCCAGTTGAATTTATGAGAAAGGACAAAACATGTTTTTTTTTCCCCTTTGGTCTAAAACAAAAACTTTCTTTGACCTGTGAGAATTTATGTGTCATTTAAAGTCTCTGGGCCTTAGTTTGCATATATATATATATATATCTATATATATATATATATATATATATGAATTGAAAAGATTTTAGTAGATGATCTTTTAAACTTCTTCCAGCTCTAAATCTATGACTCAAAAAAAATTGGATATGATGATAAAAACAACTAAGAATTAAATTATAATTTAAATTATTAAACATTCCATGTATTTTAAAAAATGGTATAAATTCAAAGCCTTCCCAAACATAATGTATGAGACATTTTTATTATATTTCTTAATCTGGAAACATCTGCATAATGAAATATATAGAAAAGGCATATAACTCCCATAAGAAAACACGTGCATTTTATATCATATATGAATAGATAAAATTATCATCCTATAATGTACATAACTGCTTTATTCCTTATATGTGAATTCATCAAAAAAACATAACTATCTCATTTTACTCTTGAAGGATTTTTCAAAATTCAGCTAATAATGGCAACCATATAGGGGTGGCTAGATGGCACAGTGGATAAAGCACTGGCCTTGGAGTCAGAAGTACCTGGGTTCAAATCTGGTCTCAGACACTTAATAATTACCTAGCTGTGTGGCCTTGGGCAAGCCACTTAACCCCATTTGCCTTGCAAAAACCTAAAAAAAAAATAATGGCGACTACATGACTTCAAATCTGTAATGTCATTTCCAGTATAAGAATATATATATATATATATGAATTATATATATACATATACCTATATATACATATATGTACATAACATATACATGTGTATATATTATATATATAATATAAAAGTCCCCTTGTACTTAAACTATTAATTATTAATAGCATTAAATGACATGTTTCACATTTTCTATTGTCATTCAAATAATCAAGAAAAGTTCATATAAAATCTATACATGAATATGCATATATATGTATATATATATATGATTATGATTATGATGCCTAGTAAGTTTTCAATTCATCTCATTCAACCTGTTCACTAAGGCTAAGAAGAATAATGGAAAACACACTGGATATAGTATAAGCAGATCTTTCTGAGACTCATTTCTTAATTGAAAAATGAGGGCAAAGATTAGAATACATGAATTATATGATCCCTTCTCATTTGAAAACCATAATCTTGTCCAATATAGGATTGAGTATAATTTAAAATCAATGTAAAACAAGGTAACCTAGTCTTAGAGTTCAAAGAGGCCTTAGAACTCATGTCTTCTTTGAAAGATAAATATAAAAATGAGGCAGACAGGATGTGAAATGCCCAGAGTGACTCAAATAGTCCTGTGGGATACTTTGAACTCAGGTGTTTCCCAATCCCAGGTCAATCTATCATATCACACTGCCCTTCAATTGTTTTACTTTCTATACCAATTACATTTAATACTGTATTATTTTACCACCTTTACTACCAACTCCAAGTTAAGTCCAAGTTCTTTAGCTGCCCAGTAGGGAAACAAGAGAGGGATGGAAAAAGGAAATTACAAGATGAAACTATAAGGAAGGGGAAGATGCAGCTTATAGGTATCCATTGGCTGAGAATCAAAGAAAGTGTAATACTTTCCCAAAGCTTTTCTTCAGTATGGTTAAAGCACCAAAATTATGAAAGTAATCTTAGGATTCTTTCTGAAAAAATGGGATCAGGTTAGAGACTAGAACTAGTGATGAAACTATTAATAACTATTAATTCATATTGCTCTTTTGAATATATATAGTCTTTTTCCATAGTCATTAAAATCAGGTATTTATACCATTAATGACATATTTACATGCTCTATTGCATTTCCAAATAATCAAGAAAAAGTCCATATAATTTCAAATCATCAAGCATCAACATGTCTACTTAAAATGATATCCTCAATTTCTCTTCTTTATGTACAAATTCTTCTACCTTTAAACTGAGGTTGCACCTGAGTGAAAAATGAGAAAAGAAATCACTCAGTTAAAATTAATTTCCACTTCCCCCTTTCCCACCTCCTCAGAAAAACTGTCTTAAAAGTGCCAATTATATCATTATTACTAGATTGATCTCCAACCAAAATGTTGGGATTTTTATCTTGTGAATGCTCTCAGTAGGGAATTATTTTCTCTTTTTCTCCCCTTGTTAATGTCTATTTTATAGGTCTCTCATAAGTTAACAAGCCTGTTGCTGAATAACAATCTCCTGGTAGGTTTATTCTTCTAAGCACAGTAAACCTTAATTTAATCACAGCTTCAAAATATCATACAATAAAACTAATTTAATTACATTTAGCAATGGCCACTAGACTCATTAAAATGTTAATGGAGCTTATAATTATTAAATTGCTTAATGATTGCTAATCGGAATAAATGACAAAAATAAAACTTAAGCACAAAACAAAAAATGCCCTCAGGTAATTTTTCTCAGCAGCAATCCCATTTGACATAGTTACTTTTATCTTCTTAGGAAATGTAGTAGATTTGAGACTAAATGATAAAGTATGTAAAACAAAAGTGTAATGAATTGGATATAGATCCCTGCGCTGTGAACCAGGAGATAAGGGTTCTAGTCCTTGTTCTTCTACTAAAAAGTTTATAACTCACTTTCCTCATTTATCAAAATATATGGCAGACTTAGATAACTGTGAAATTTTCTTTTAAATAATTCTATGATTTAAGTACTAATTCAAATATAACTTTTTCTCTTTACTTCTCTCTGTTTTTTTAAATAATATCTCACTGTTTCTCTCTTTGTCCTTCCCTTTAATATATACATTCTTTGACATCAGTAACTTTCGGTGAACAAACTTTTTTCACTGTAAATCAATATTTGCTCTTCAATGTATAGTTTTAAAGAATTGCTGGGACACTCGAAGGTGAAATGATTGGCTTGGGATCACCTGTCAATCTGTAACATAAGTAGAGCATTAATCCTCATCTTCCAGTTTTCAAGATTGTTTCTCTATTATAATAGGTTCACTTAATAATCTTTTGACATGAATTTGCACATATTTATCAGAGCACATATTTTTAAGAGGTACTATCATCATTTGACTCAATATTCTTAGATCTAAGAATAACTTCTACATAAAAGACAAGTTATACATGTTCCTTAAATTGTAGTTTATTTATATTATATGGCACTATAGCTATTTTATTTATTATCTTTTAATACCCTGAGGAATCCATGATTTTTATCACATGTATATGCCCTCCTTTAAGGCAGACTGTGCTGTATCTATATTTTGTTTTATGTGTATAACATGCTAAAAATTAATGAAGTGATAGGTAGCACTAGTGATAACACCGAGTGATAGAAACAATCTGGTAAGAGTTGTGGCTTTGGAAAATTTCATCATAAAGAACTGTTTGAGAACAAGTAGATGTTCACTGCTAAGTAAGGTATTGTTGTCTCCCCCTTTTTTAGATTTGTTAGCTCACTGAGAGCCAGGATTGTCTTTTTTTGATTATATTCCCCAGAACTGAAGCATAGTTCCTGGTATGTTGAAGGCAATTCATAAATGTTTACTGGGTTGAACTGGATTTCTTTAGCAGCAGTTTGTTTCATTAACATGAAGAGACAGGAATAGAGGCACATTATATAAAAAGTTGAGACACATTGCCTCCTATGAATTACATTGATCCAACATTCCTCTTCACTAACATTAAATTAATATAGTAGAATATTAGAATTGGAAGTGATTTGAATTAAGGCATTTTATATTTACTTTTATCTTCTTACAGATAAGTAAACACATGTCCATAAAGGGAGACTGTCTGCCTCAGTGTCTCACAGCTTGTTAGTGGTAGAGATAGGCAAAATATGTGGTATTTATTTCAGCATATTTCTCTGATGTTTTTCCTTCCAGAGCATATTTCCCCCATGCATTGCTATGGCATTGGAGATCAATTTTTCCTTTCAAAAGACAAGTATTGTCTTTGAGGGAAAATATGTCACTCCTTTTCCCTTGGAAAGGCCCTGAGATACTGGGATAAAAGAGACACATTTTGATGGAGGCAAGGAGGTTGGTAAAGAAGTAGAGCATTGCCCTGGGATTCAAAAGAAGGTGTGGGTTTGAGTTTTCTCTCTACCACATTCTAAGTTCTGTACTTTGGGACATCAGCTTACCTCGGTGACTCTTAGGCCAAATTCTCTAAAATCCTTAAATATACAAGGGAGCCCAAAAGTCTTAGTTTTTTCATAAGTTAAGAAAAAGCTAGCAAAGATTAAAATTGTACTAGAATTTTGGACAAACCTGTTTCTAAAAATCTGCCCCTGAAGAAATCCCTCCCTAATGTACTGAAGTAATGGTAGGAGTACGGGATATTCTCCAAATGGAATTACTAAGACCAAGGACCATATATGAACTGAATCCTTTGGAAGCACAGAAATGGAGAATAGACTGTTGATTTCATTAGTATTAGGAAGCCTTGAGTAGGAAATTCCCTCTATCAGTCCATCAACAGAGATTTATTCAACTAGTTTAATGAATCACTCACTGGGAGTTAAAAAGAAAATAATGTTTCTGTCTTCAAGTGTACATTTTAATGAACAAAACAACATACAAACAACTATACATGCATACAGTACAAATGGAAGGTGAGTTCAAAGGCAAGATGCAGAGGTAGGTGGAAGGAACTGACTAGGAAAAGTTTTCTGACAAGTGTGGGATTTGAGATATCTTGAAGATAGCCAGGGAAGTTTGGAGGGGTGAAGGTACGGAGAGATAGTATCTGTAAGCACTAAGTCTGCAACTGAAAGTGTCAGAAAGTTGCTTAGATCACTGAAAGGTTGTGACTTCTCTACCTAAGGACACATGACCATTATGGGTCAAAAATAATACTTCAGCTTAGGTCTTCCTAGTTCTGAGGCTGGCTCTTGGTCTCCTCAGAAAACTGTCTTTTATGAATAGTATGCAGTGGAGGGAGGGAAAGAAATTAGGAAAGGAAGAGAAAAATTCAAGAGAGAGAGAGAGAAATATGCAAAAACACTAAAGACACTTTCTCTCCTTCAGTTTTTGTCTTGGCCTTTCCAAGTGGTAGTTATCAAAAGTGCTAAACTGGGCTAGCTCAAGCAAATATTTCTACAAAACAAAATGTATCATGCAAAATGGTTATATATTGAAAGAGAATTGGAGAGATGGGTCACCAACTACAACAAATATGACCTGCTTAAGATGTTAAGGATTTGGAAGAGATGTGGGAAATCTGGGACACTAATACATTATTGGTGGAGCTGTGAACTCATCCAGCCTTTCTGGAAAGCAATTTGCAATTACACCCAAAGGGCAAAAAAATGTGCATACCCTTTGATCCAGCAATACCATTGCTGGGTCTATACCCTGAAGAGATTATGAAAAAGGGTAAAAACATCAATTTTACAAAAATATTCATTGCAGCCCTGTTTGTGGTGACAAAGAATTGGAAATTAAGTAAATGTCCTTCAATTGGAGAATGGCTTAACAAACTGTGGTAAATGTATGTCATGGAACACTATTGTTCTATTAGAAACCAGGAGGGATGGGAATTCAGGGATTCCTGGAGGGATTTGCATGAACTGATGCTGAGTGAGATGAGCAGAGCCAGCAAACACTGTATACCCTAACAGCAACATGAGGGTGATGTTCAACCTTGATGGACTTGCTCATTCCATCAGCGCAACAATCAGGGACAATTTGGGGGTTTCTGTGATGGAAAATACCAACTGTATCCAGAGAAAGAATTGTGGAGCTTTACCAAAGACCAAAGACTATTACCTTTAATTAAAAAAAAATCATTATCTTATTATGTAATTTTACTATCTCTTATACTTTATTTTTCTTCTTTTTCATCACATTCAAGTTAGATCAACATATACCATGGAAACAATACTAACAGACTTTCTTCTGTGGGGGGGTTGGGGGGAAGGAAGCAAAATTAAGGAAAAAATTTTAAAATTCGAAATGAATAAAATCTTTCTAAAAAAAGATGTTAAAGATATTTTATTTCTGTTGGCAAGTTCTAAGCCTATATAACAACATCAAAAAGGCAAAACATGAAGAGACTGGAAGGATATGGGGATTTTGGCATAGTGGCTGAACCTGAAAATAACCAAGACAGAATGAAGGGGAAAAGCAAGTGATAAGAATGAATCAGACACATGAATCAAACTTGCTCAGAATCATAAGGCTCATTCAAATTCATTTTCTGGGATGAACCAAATGTTCTTTTTTTATCTCTTTCCATCTTCCTAAATTTGAACTTTCCTAATAAATTCTCCCTTTCAATCATTATGAGAAATGATGACTGAGAGTTAATATTCAGTTTCTTTGAAGAAAGTAGATTAAGCTTGAACCAGTGTGAATAGCAAGTGAATGTAATTTTAGTATCTTATTCTCTCATTCCTTCCAAGTGAGAAATAGAATTAAAGGCTCTAGTCTAGACCATAAGCTCATTGAAGGCATCAACCCATTTTTCACTTCTGTCTTTGTATCTCTAGAACCTAGCATAGGTCATGTACAGAGGAAATGTTTGCTGAACTGAAAATTATACAGGGTCAATGGAGATAATCAAAGTAGGGTCAACTTCTAAGATGTTAACTTAATTACTATGTTCCTTGGTCAAAATTTTTCATTCTATGCCATTCTTGTAATATTCTAAAATATTTCTTAAATTCTCAAAAGATGGTAAAACATGTTACTAGTGTCTATAAAGCAATCCAGTCCCTTGACACCTGATTGTATGTTGGTATAGATCATTTCTCAACAGTAATTATGATAAAGATGATATAATAACTACTTTTTATACGGCACTTTATAATTAACAAAGCATTTTACATATATTCTCTCTTTTGATCCTCTCAATAGTCCTTTGAATTAGATTATTAGCCCAATTTTAAAGATAAGAAAACAAAGATTGAAATGATTGACTCAGGAGGGCATTGCTAACTAGGTGTTTGAGATCAGATTCAAATTTAGACTTTCAAAGCTCTGTTTGCTCTTTGCTCTTTGTTTCACACTAGAAACTCTCAGTTAAATCATCTTTTAAATTGCAGATCACAAGGTAGACCAAATCCTAGAGTTTGAATGGATCCTTACTAACTCATTGCACTTCCCTAGGGGTGGGTGGAGATAGGGATTATTTAGGGACTACAAGAAGGTCAATATTAGGACTAGAGAAGAATCGGATGATCCCAATCAAGGATGGGTGGAAATCAGAGACTAGCTGAGTAAATTAGGGGATCACAGGTAAATTGTACAGTTAAGGAATGGATATTAAAGTGGAAATTTAGATTTGTCAGGAAAGTTCAAGCTTCACAAATATTTTCTACAGATCATGAAGACAAGATTCTAGTTATCACTAGAGAGAGGATGTGGTAGTTAAACTCCATGAACCATTAGTAGATGGTCTCCTGCCCTTCACTGCCAGTAAGGAAGCTATACTTGCTCATTGACTTCATGAATTATTTTTCACAACTGGTATGAAATGGGATTTTTCAAAACTACTCCTTTTGTTGGGTCTCTGATGATAAGGAGTTTTAATTGCTATTAAATTAGCATTTTTGACCTAAAAATGATGTCTTTAAATCTTAGAGGGATAGGTCACATATTTTTGAGGAGGCAGAAAGATTTTTCTAGAAAGAATATTGCATCTAGAGTTATTAATCATAATCCAGAGCTGGGAAGAACTTCAGGAATCTTCTAGTCCAACTCCTCTCCTGCCCGTTTTAACAGATAAGGAAAACTAAGGAAATATGGAAGGTAACTTAACCTTGATTCTAATCTCAACTCTGAAACTGTTCTCTGCAAGGCATTTTAGTCTTTCTGAGCTGAGTTTCTCATTTGTTAAGTGAGGATCATTGGATTAAATGGCTTCTGACTTTTCAGTTCTAGAATTATCATCCTATGATTCCTTTTAATAGCTAGATGAATTCTACATATTTGTATATATGAATACTCATACCCATATACATATATATTGACTGCACCCAACACAACATAAATCTCAATCCCTTCCTGGTTTCTAGACAGATAATTTCTACTTCCTCCTTGAATATATTGTGAAACAGTTTCAATAGTTTCTGTCAGGGAAAGCATGGAAGTTTGCAAGCTATTTTGACTATATTCTTTCATATATATATATATATATATATATATATATATATATATATATATATATATATATAAAGAAGAGAGGGGAAAAAATGAAAAATGCCCTGGGAAAATGGGGGGGGATGACAGTATAAAAGGATATATAAAATTAATTATTTTTATTTGTTTTCAAATACCAACATATTATGTGGCATAATGCAAAGAATTTTAAAAATATGTGGGACCTGCCTTAGGGAGCTATATTCCAAATTAAAGAAGCCATAAATAATATATCCAAGAGGGAAATACATTTAATTCTCAAAGGAGCAAAATTATTTAGTTTTTTTATTATGGTTAAAATATGAGTTGGAGAACAGCAATGAATCTCCTAAAAGTGAAACAAGAGTTTAAGTTTTATATAAAAAAAGAAAAGTAAATTTATTTTACTCAAGAAAGAAATTTTTATAGAAAGACAGAAAGTCATTTTAATAGAATTCTTTCTACACTGAAGAGGAATAATGATTATAACCACAGAATATCATTCTGCATTTTAAACTGTTCCCATAATTAGAGAAGAAAGAAAAATAATTGAAGGACCAATAAATACATCTACCACTGGGGTGTTGACTGGTAATTGCCCAAACTCATCACCTATACTATCTCACAATAATCCAAGTAATCTCTTTGTTATCAACATTTAAATGCAAACCAATCTAATCTAGCAAATAAAGACAAAATCTGAGAAAGGGAAAACAGTTTGGAATAATTTGAAAAGGATCCTTGCTTGGAAACTACTGTCATTGCATGATCAGAAAAGCCATTCTAATTTGTTTCCAGCTGTGAGTAGGGGCATCATCCCATAATGGAATCAGAAGAAAAGTGTGCATTCCCCCCCCCCCCATTGTTACCATGTTAAAGAATAGCTCTTGAATCATGCCAGCACACGCATATGCATATGTACACATTGCTTACAAAAGGGAGATAGTAAGCAATATTGGCTAAAAAGATATTTTGTAGTAGAATCAGGAACAGCTGCATCCACTCTAGAAATGACAGCTATCATAGAAATGTTGCAAATGTGTATGAAGTTAAAGTCTGTTTACATGAGCTACAAGGCAAAGAGTAATACTAATATACCCAATCTGCTTCCCAATCTCTGAAAGAAACCCGAAGGAGAGGAGAAGACCTTTTAATGAGACACTGTGGAGCCTCAACTACTTTAGGCCAGATGAGGCAGATTGTTGTAATTCCCCAAATCCCTGTTATCTCTTGCTGCTAACTGCATACTCTTTACATTCAGGGCTGCCAAGAGAAAATGACAGGCTGAAAATCTATGCCTCCTGCAAAAAAGGAATGCTTCATTTTGTTAAAACTGAGCTTGGGCTAGGAAATAACACTAGGAATCATCTCCAGTCTTCATCTCTTCCAGAGAAAGGAACAGAAAAAATGTCAATCATACTTTGAGGTAAAAGTGATAAAAAAAATAATGCATAGCCATGAATCTATGCATCTATGTTTATAGTAAAGATCAATACACAGTAGATTTCAGGTAATTATAACTGAGAGCAAAAGGTGGGAAGGGACAGATCCCAAGATATTAATCTGTTTTCTTAAATTGTCTTGGGCTTTTTTTAGATCATGGAAGGTACCCGGAGTCAATCATTTAAATTAAAAACACTCTACACAGGGTTGGTGAAACAGATGGATCGAGAAGAGCCAAATGACAGGAAGTTGGAGCATTGATGGGGCTGATTTTGACAAACAGAAGGCTGAAACTGCATTGGGTAGTACTATCCTCCCACAAGAGACCACACAAGATGAACAAATTCATAAGACCCATGGATGGAATGATAGGACTGAGCACTGATTTGTTTACTTGAAATCAAACTATGTTTCTATAATAAAATTGCAGGGACCTTGTGCTTCATCCTTGTGCTTCACTTTAAACATCTGTAAAATATGGAGATTGACTTTGAGATAACTTCCAGACTTAGAACTCTGATCCATCAATTATCTAGTGACTGAAGTTCAGAGAAATAATCAGTTTTACCTCCCCTCCCCACATTGCTCCACCAAATTTTAAAATGGTTCTTACACCGTGGTTAGAAGCCCTACCCCTTTTCCCTTGAACTTTAGAAAATAAGCAATGCATACTTCAAGTCTGACAAACTTGTCAACCTATCCCATAAAAAGAGGATTTTCTTTTCCCTCAGTTTCCATATTTTAGGTAGGAGGGCCCTATCTTCAAATTTCTTCTATTCACAAGGAGTACCTTTATTAGCAAAGACCTAATATCTGCAACTTTACTTGTATGCTTCACTTGAGGTGAATCCCTGAGGATTTAACCAGTTACAACTTTAATAGGCAAACTCATAAACATACACAATAAGGGAAAATTTAATTAATCTTTCAGACTGTTTACTATCCTATATCCTATCCTCAAACTATCATTGTAGAATCTTTAAGATTCAAGATTTTACCATATTATCTTGGTGATTTTTTTTAATTACAGTAAAACATTTTAGTTGTGTTAGTGAAAGAAGCTGATTTCTAGTCATATTCCCCTTCCTTTTGTTCTTACAATTTCAGGAAAGATGCAAGACTTTTGTTGGATTTGTCAGATGATCTGGATTCAAATTCAATCATTTACATAAATAACCGTGCAATGCCAATCTATTAACAAGCAGGTACTGTATTGGACAGTGAGGATATGGAGAAAACAATCAAATCCCTGCTCTCAAGGAGTTCACATTCTTTTTGGAGAGAGGACATTTTCAAAAGTAAGTATGTATAAAACTCAAGGTAAATTTTGTGGGAGGTGCATATTGAAGTGGGGTTCAAGAAAGACTTCATCAAGAAGAAAATGCAAGATATATGAAGAAGCAAAGGTAAGAAAAGAACATTCTAGGAATAAGGGATAGTACAAAGGTATAGCAACATGAGGAGTGCCTGGTTTAGTGAAACACAATGCTCTACAACCATTTTGCATGAACTGGAAAGTATGAGGATACTGTAGAATCACAGTTTGCTAAGGGATGTTGTGGTTAGATAATGAAGGCTTTAAACATCAAACAGAAGAATGAAGGCAAAATCAAATCAGTTAAATACACTGGATTCATTTTCCTTGTCTGTAAAATAAACTGTTTAACCTAAAACCCCTTCCAGATCTAAATCTATGATTCATGAGTATTTCATTTACATTTCAATATAAAGAGAAAAATTTAGTTGAGTTAAAAAATCTCCTACAATTTGAAGCAAAACCAAGGACAAACAATTAAGATATAGTAATGAACACTGACTGAATGGTTTTTCTCCCTAGAGAACACACTAATCATTCCATAACTGTAAAAAAAACAAGAGACCTTAATGATTGATTGTATGAAGGTCTACTCAAATCCGCTCCAAATACAACTGCAACCATCACAGGTGAAACCCATTAGCTAAACAAAGGTGTCATTAGTTCCTCTTAATGTACTTGGAATAATTCACCAGCTAGCACTGTTCACCTGTGGCTGTTCTCAAATGAAATCACTGTGCCCTCCCCTCCAGCAGCGCATCTGCTAAGAAATTTCATAAACACAGGCTGATTTTGCTGCCCAGAAGTTATCAGCACAGTAAAGACATTTGGGGTCATGATCCTGCAGGCAAATGTTAAGAAACAATTTTCTTTTTGCTTTTCTAGCAATTTGTTGCAGTAAAATTGAATTTAAAAGGGTAAGAAAAACACCAAAGTTTCAACAACTCTCTTACCTGGACAAGTGCCCAAACCTAAGGTGGAGAGGTGCTGAATCATATTATCTTTTTACATTCCCCAAATAACATGCAGGCAATGTATACATTGCACATTTTCCCTCTGCAAAATGGAATGGTTTGATAAATTTAGCAAATGTCTTCTCTCTGGCATTATTTCTAGGGATTCAGCTGGGTGGAAAACTCAAAAAGTCATGGCATGATTGGAAAGGAGCTGTGAAGGGGTGCTGAGTTGCTTAGCTTAATGGGAAGGAAGGAAAAGGTATTGAGTTGCTGTTCCAATTCTGCTCGGCCAGAAGTACAAACAGATGTGAACTTTACTCCAAATGACTTTGAATAGAGGTTTTTTTTTGAGTGGTAGAGGCAATTAGGCCCTATCTCCTAGAGAGGGGTAAAATATGTGTTTATGCTTTTTAGAAATATTTCAATAGAGTAGCTGTAACATATGAAGACTTTCTTTGAAAGGATTGATTCAGATAACTTCAGTGATTTCTTTCTCATATCTCCTGGGAAACTTTCCTCTTAGGTATAAAATAAGCAATATTCTTCCAACCTATTAAAGTAACTCTAATTTTATCACTTTTATATTTCATAGAATCTTAACTGTAGTAATTCTTTTCTGGTGTTTAAATATTTATGTCACTTATTAGCCTGTACACTGATTTGGAGGCCTTAAAGCACGGAGAAAGATAAAGTGTGTAAGTTAAAGTCATAAATCTACCATCTAATCTAAAATCAATTGTTTCAAGGTTTGAAATGCTAATCTTTAAAAAGTAACTCTTTCACAATGTGTTTGTTACATGAAGTCTTTCTTGATTCCCATAAGGATTTTTTTAATGATTTTTTAAAAAAATTACAATTATCACCATGACTTAAAAGTTAAAAAAAGGACATATCCATGATGGGGAAACCTCAGGGTGCCAAGAAGGTAGGAAGAGAAAGGTCATGAGTTAATGTCCTAGTGGAGGATAGTAAGTACTTGTAACCTGCAGACTGTCACATCCAAGGGAAGGTGCTAGTCACAAACAAAATTCAGCACTCTTAACTGAACAATAATCTATACACTGATGTGGTGCACTTGTGTCACATTCTTTCAACCACTGAAGACAACCAGAATGAACTCTAGAAAATCTCTTCTTGACCAATCCATCATGACAAGAAACATGTTTTCCCTCTCTTTCTCCACTGAATTATTTTCCCCTTTTCTGTCAGATTTAGATTTTGAACTTAACGAATTTTATACAGAATCTACAGCATTGTTAGTGCTTGATAAACTCTCTTCATTGATAACAATACTGCTGATTGCCTGCCATCCTTAGGATTCAATTGTTCCATAAGAGATGCAAAGCTAGTTAAATCTCAAGAAAAAAGCAGGTTGTCTTTTTCCTCTGTGTGGAGACTTTTTTAGAAATGTGATTTCACCTCATATATCTTTCCTGATTATTGGGAAAAGAATAATTTTTCTTAACAAGAAAGGGAGATGGGACAAGGTGAGAGAGAAAGAAAAAGGATTTTTGTCCATTAAAAAACTAAAAATGTAATTTTAACATAAATCTAACAAGGAAAAAATAGAATGAAGAATGTATCAGGGGCACACAAACAGCTCATGACCTGTTCATAAAATACCCAATTTCTTTGAATTGTCACCTCATATGTTAGCAAAAAAAAAAGAGTGAAGCTTTTAAGAGCTGCAAAAAGGAAAGTTATTTTTCTTCAAAGAGAATATTAGTTCCACAGAAAATTCAAAGAAGGGAAGGTAAGGGAAGAGAAGCAGATCGAGACTATTTTTTTTTACAATTTCTATAATTTAACATAATATTCTTATTGGTGTTAGAAGAATGTTTTTTCTTTTCAGATTAAATCATTAAAAATGATTCTTTACATAGAGATGGTGAATGAGCTTTCATTTTTTTCCTGTAGTTTAATGGAGAGTTCAGTTGTATTAATTTGGTTCTCATTGATTCTGATTTTGATTAGGCTATAGTTTTTGTTATGTATTATATCAAGTCATTTAATGTTAATGCTAATAAAAAAAGATAACAGGGATATTCTTAATATATTTGGGGAAATGCTTACATTCTTTAAAAATTAAATTCAAATTGTTTTGCTTTGTTTTAAAAATCAACATGTCTATGTTATTCTGGGCAAATCACAGCTGCTCTGTAGTTGGAGTAGCTCTAAAGGAATATGCACTTTACAGAAGGTGGTAATCTCTACTGATTGAAATTACTCTATTATTAATGAACTCATAATCCTAATCACTGTTCCTTATTCTTTAGTCCTTTAAAAATCAGATAAAATAATATAGGAAATAAAAAGAGAGAGCCAGTGCAAATGTGCAGAAATGGGAGATGGAGTTGCATTTTTTAATGACAGCAAGGAGGTCAAAAAGGTGTATCACTGAACAAGTGGAGAGGAGTAAAATATATAATCACTTAAAAGGAGGGCGAGTATACATGTGACAATATCTAAATGCCAAACAGAGAAATTTACATTTGATCCTAGAGGTGATGGGAAGTTATTGGAGTCTAATCAATAGAGAGAGAAGGAGGTTGATGTATAGCCTACACTTTAGAAAATCACTTTGGCAATTGAATATGGTATGAATTGAATTTGGGAAAGACTTGAAATAGGGACCTTAAGTGGAACACTATTGCAACAGTTCGTTTTAACAGAATTTTGATAAGGGCTTGAATTGTAGTGGGAAGTAAGAGACCAGAGAGGAGATATATACCAGATACAGTGAAGCAGCCAATGATATAAAATGGCAATAGAATATGTATGTGCTATGATTGAGAATGAGGAATTGAGATCAGCATTGTGAGTATAAATCTTGCTCACTGGTAGGATGGTATTGCCCTTAATAATAAAAGGAAAACTGAAAGAAAGAAAGATTTTTAGAGAAAGGTGGTAATTTCTGTTCTGAATGTGTTGAATTGGAGATGACTACAGAACATCTAGTTTGCAATATCTGAAAGAAAAAGAGAAGCTTTAGCTTAGGAAAGAAAATAAGGATGGAGATATAGATTTGAGCCATCATCTATATTGGGGTGATAATTAAATATTTGGGAGTTAGATTACCAAGTGAGATGGGATAAAGAAGCTGGTCCAGGACAGAAGTTTATTGAATAGCCAAAATTAGTATGCATGGCATGGATAAAGAAACCAGAAAAGTAGACTGAATGAATGATCAAAAAGACAGGAAAAAAACCAGAAATGGACAATGTGGTGAGAAACCAAAGAGAAGTGGAGAGAGACTGGTCAGCATTGTCAAATCATGCAGAGAGGACAAAAAAAGCAGAGGAGTAGGGAAAAAGACCACTAAATTTAATAATTGAGAGATCTTTGGCAACTTTGGAGAGAGTAATTTCAAACTCATGAAATTTATGGCCTGATATATTATTTCAAATAAGGAAAGTCCTAAATTTCACTTTAGGATTTTTTTTTAATTTCATAAGAGACACAGGCAATATTGTATTTATTTGGACTGTGAAAGCAATAACAAACTTATTAATGAATCATTTGTAATTACAGAGTTGATCAGAGTCAGAAAGACCTGAGCTTAATTCCTATCCACAACAGTTCCTATAGTTTCTTATACTAGTGAAGTCCCAGATCTAATCTTTAAAAACAAATGACTTTGTGTGTCCAAGGTAACATGCATTACTAAGACATGTTTTTATTGTCTATCTTGAGGACTAAGGTAAATTGTATTTGTCCACAACTACAGCCTACCTTTATTCTGTGTGTGTGTGTGTGTGTGTGTTTTTGTTCTTCCACAGTTACTTGCTACATCCTTCTCTTTAAGGAATAGGTTTGGAATCTGTCATGTTGAAACTGGGCTATTACTTTAGATATGATGATGATAATATAACTATGGACCCACAGCAGTCAGACTGGGATCTTTCAGAAAACAGAAACCAGATGCTACTTCCCCTCCTGATGTGTAAATTGTATGCTTTCTTAGCAGTAGATGCCCTGTATCTTTTTTTCCCTTTTTTCTCCTTTTGTATATATTTAGATGCTTTTCTATAGTTAAAGGCCAGGCCACATAGTTCACACTCACTCTTCCTCAGTAAAGGTCTTCCTTGTGAGCCTCCTAAGTCATAAGTTGGTGACAGCTCAGCAGTGAAAGGTCAGTTATTCCCTCACCCCTAACTCTGTTGCACTCTCTTCCAGAGAAAACTGCTTGAGGTGTGATCCCTTTGCCAAGATGCAACGAATTCAGAATCTTTATTCTCTACTCCTGTGGCTACAATTCACAAAACCAACCTGAGAGTATAGCTTTAGACTCTCTTCTGTAGCAAGAGCTGGAAATAAACTATTGAGTCATCATGCTCTGAGAATTCAATTTAAAAAATGTTAAGTATAATTTGGATCATTTTGAATTAGTTTGAAAGGTTTTATTTTTTATTTTTTTAAGAGTTAAAACTAATCCAACAAGATAAGCAAGTAAATCAGGAGTGCAACTTTTAAGGGGCAACTTAGTTAACAAGAAGCAAAATTTTGCAAAATCACTGTGCATTTTCAAATGATTCCTGGTAATAAGTTAACTGATTGCATGTAAATGTAGTACTTGAGTGATAAAGGAGAATTTGGGAGCTTGGATGCTTAATAAGAAGCATTCAAATTCCCAAATGTTTAAATGGAAACTCAGTAGCACAGAAAATAGAATGTTATTCTTGGTGTTAAGAAGATCTGAGTTCAAAACTTGAGTGAAGAGTAGAACATTGTATAATTTAGCAGCAATATTGTGCAATGACCAACTATGATAGACGATTCTCAGCAACAATCAGAGACAATTCTAAAAGAACTACGGACTCTGAATGCAGATCAAACTACTTTCATCTTTTGAAATTTTTTTTTGTTTTTTTCCTTCTTAAGTTTTTTCCCTTTTTTGTTTGATCCTTCTTTCACAACATGTCTAACATGGAAACATGATTGTACTTGTATCAGATTACTTGCTATCCTCTGGGGTAGAGGGAGGGGAAGAGTGGGAGGTATAAATTTTACAAAAATGAATATTAAAAATTATCTTTACATATAATTGCAAAATTAAATAATAATAAAATAAAGGAATTACTCCTTATGTATAAATAGCATAGGGTGATATGGCAAAGTGGTTAATTTGCTATTGTTCAGATGTTTCAGCCATGTACAACTCTTTGTGACCCCATTTAATTTACTTGGAAAAGTTATTGTAGTGGTTTGCCTTTCTTAAGTCATTTTACAGATGAAGAAATTGAGAAAAACCAGGGTGAAGTGACTTGCCCAAGGTCACACAATTAATCATTGTCTGAGGTCAGATTTAAACTCAAGTCTTCCTGACTCCTGACCCAGAATTCTATCCATGGAGTTACCTATTATGCTCATTTTTCTGATAAATTTTTTATAGGATGAAATCAGTAATGTACTATTCCATTCCAAAGTTCTAATAAATCTAAAAATTTCCTAGGAGATTATTAGTTGAGAGATATACCTTTGTATTTTTCTCTTACTGATTAAATGATGTAGATAGAATACCCAAATTTTGACAATCTATCATCCAAGTCCTTTTTTTTAATTTGTAATTTACAAATCTACACATGAATATGGCTATACCAATGGAAATGGCATTAAAGAAGGTATAATAATATCTGTTTTTCCTACTGCTGTCTAAGTACTATTGGGCAACTCCATATAATTTATACATGAAACATCCCAAACATGTTTTCTCTGCTACTTAGAACAGATCTTTTTCTTTTCCCTTTCCCTTTTCCTTTCCCTTTCCCTTCCTTTCCTTTCCTTTCCTTTCTCTCTGATCCCCAAGCAGGTGCTTAATAAATGTAGGTTGATTTCTACAAGAAACAATTTCAATTTTCTATTTCATTTTCAGCAGTTAGTAATCTGTGAATAGTATTTGCTCAATAAATGATTTTAATGCATTTATTCATTCATTGGGCCAGAAATTTTAGAGATTATATTAAAATGACGAGTTTTGTTTTATTTTGTGTAATATAAACTAACTTAATTTTGACTGTCAAATACAAATAAAAAATATGGCTAGAGGGGTATCATGGGTAATGAATTAGCCTTGAATTAAGAAAGATGTGGTCAAGTCTTGCCTCTGACACACATTGGATGTTTGACCATGGATTGATCACATAACTTTTCTTTACTCTCAATGAGCTCTCTAAGACCATAAAATGAGAATAAGTACTTTTGCTTTCATTGATAGAAGTTGCTCACTCTCTACTGATACCAAAGATCTAGTCCATTTCCTTGTCTTCTCCCATCCTGCTTAAAAAAATAAAGGTTTTTTCATTTTATTCCAAATTTCTATTATTAATAGCTCACAGTTACATATTACTTTGTATCTTAGAAAATAACTAAATTAAATTGTTATATGCTATAAAGAAATCATTTATCAGATAGTCCATTATGTCAGAATTAATTTTTTTCCCCTGAAGTTTTCCAAACTTTTGACAGCAATCAAGTTGCTATGTCCTAGTCACTAATGATAGAAAGACAAAACAGAATGAGTTTCTGACCCCGAAGAGCTTAAACTCTATGGAAAAGGCAACATGTACACATAGGAAAAGGGACTAGAGCTATGATTTTATTTCTATAATATAAAAATTTCCTTTCTTAATTCAGATAATAACCTTCTCTCCAATTTTTGAACTTGAAGGATTTCATAGATGAATAAGAAGTTGAAGGATTTTTATGGGAGTTTCTTTTTTATTCCATGAGCAGTAGAAGAAGCCCCTGAAGTTCACTGTGTAGGAGAGAGACATGATTAAATTTGCACTTTAGAGTGACCACAATGGCAATTGGTTGGGAAGGGGGAGAAACTTAAGGCAGAGAGAATTAGGAGAGACTAATTAGAAGGCTATTAAAATAATAATGTTGAAGATTCTCTCCACATATATTTTGTATGCATGACTGTGACCAATTCATAGCATTAAGGTTTTATGAGATATGTGAATGTGACATATAAGTTCCCCACAGTTAATAAATGAAATTAGAGTGCAGCTTTCCCAGTCCATTGTGTCCATGTGTTTTGTCTTTATTTTTGCTTTCTTTAACTTTTTTATTTTCCTGTGTTGACTTAATTTATTTATTTTGAAAATGGATAAATAATGTCACACTTATACATGACCCAATCTGACTTTCCAGAAATTTTCTATATTTTATTTCAATGAATTACAGGAGCTTAGGATCACAAAGGCATTGCCAAATTTTCAGACTTTAATTCAGAGTTAAAATTTGATTTTTCTTGAATGATGGAAACTAGGGATGGAAAAGAATATTTAACTTTTCCTCTCTGCACATTCTCTAGGATTTATTCCTTTTTAGTCAGATGAGATTGAGATGAGAATTTTGCAATTTTCCCCTACATGTCTGATAAAACAGGATAATTCCATTATCGCTTTTTCTACTCACTCCCATTAATCTAAATAATTCTTCTACCACCTCCAGTCACTGTTTAAGGTATTCAAATTTCAATTAAGATTATTTGATGTTTTAAAATCATCATTTAGCCATATTGCACCTTAATTGTTTGTGCTGCTCTTCCATGAAATGCTTCCAAACTACTTACTTTCTAATTTTCCTTCAGTAGGGGAGGGGGCAGCATAAAGCATCAAATTAAAAAGGATTATTTGATAAAGAACAGTTACCATCTGCTCTTTAGGTGTCTTAATACTCTTAATAAAGTTATTTTATCCTAGTAACCAAAACATTTCCCACTCCCATCTTCCCAACCCACTTCCTCTCTGCTCCAGATTAGTAAGATCTGTGCTAAATGTTATATGCCAAGTCTTCTCTTCTAAGACAAGAAAATTCTGTTACCTTAATGCATTGTTGATTTGAATTCAGTTTAATATTTCCCCCCCATAATATTCCTCTTCAGTGTAGAAGATTATTTGAATTAAATTAAATTAAATTAAATATTCATCCCCCTCCCCCAAAGTGACCTCCATTTTTTATTTTTTGTGATGTTTTGCTTCTTTTTTGGAAAATTCCAACTTTTACAGCTATAATAAATTTACATACATATATGTGTACATTTCATATGTATGTATATATTTTTATACATACATATATATATATGGACCTACCCTATTTTAGGGATAGTGGGATATGTAAAGAAGGAAAACATTGTTGTCTTTAGGATTTATCAGAAATTAAAACATATTTAAGAAGATCTTCATTACTCTTTAGAGCAACAGTTAAAGGACATGATCAGACAATTTTTGGAGAAAAAAAAAATTATTAATGCTAATGAAAAAGATGTTCAAATTCTCTAATAGAGAAACATAAATTAAAAACCACTTGATTATATCACTTTTACATGAAAAAAATTGGTTAAAAATAATTTTAAAAATGCAAAATTTTAAGAGCTGGTTCTCCAGAGAAAAAACCACAAGGGCTACTGACTTGTGGAAAGAGTTAATGCTTAGGCAATGTACAATGACTTGCTGAATCAATAATATACTTTTGCATTAGTTATTCTATTTCTGAGTCATTATAACAGGAAAAAAGGGGGGGGGGAATAAAAGCTCACCTATTTTTTTTAAATCCAAAAGTGCTTTGTAATAGAGAAAAAACTGTGAAATGGAAAACATATGTGCAGGGATTGAATAATATCTAGATAAATCCAGACTTACTGGCATGCTATTGTTTTGCTATTTACAAAGATAAAAATGACTCCTACAAGGAAATATAAAGCTGTGATAGGGAAATCAGCAGACCAACTACTTTAGCTTTAACTCTTATTGGCATTATTATATTTGAATATCAGTAGGTCCTAATCAATGCAAATATTGAATTTTCTAAATTTGAGTTTGACCTATGTATATCTCCTGGACTGGAACTGATGCAGGGAATTATGGACATAGAGAAATATGGTAATTGGAAACAAATTTTGTAATCTTTTTCTGCACTCTTAAAATTCTCTAAGCTTAGGTATTGAGAACTGAATCTTGTAACTTTCTCTGCATTGTTGAAACATTTCCTTTACCTTTATTTTGACTCTGGCCAGCCATGCCCTCACTAGAGGATCAGCTAGATGCTAGATTACACCAGAGAGGCAGTACCAAGTAAGAATTTGTCCTGCAGTCATACGTCCTAGAGCAATCGATCCAATACAAGACCTGGGCTACTCCCCAAAGTCCACACCTGCCATGGATCCTGAGGGAGTATTTAAGAAGTATTTCTTGCTTTCTCCTACTGCCCTTACCTCACTGACATCTGATACTCGAACTTTGGCTCTCTCTTGATCTTATGGTCTTTAACTTTAAAGAACTTTGATTCTCTTTATTTCATGATTTTTAACTTGATGGATTTTAACTCTCACTTAACCTTATGCTCTTTAGCTTGAAGAACTTTGACTTTTATGATTTTTAACTTAAACTTTGAGTCTTTCTTAACCTCATGGTCTGTAGCCGCCTAATGCTCAAGTTAAATCAGCTGGTGTGCCTGGATTAACTGCTGTGCCCCAAAACACATGGCCTATAAGGAACTCTTATCTATCTATTACTTTCTTTTGTGATGTATTGATGCTTTAATAAATCTGTATTTTCTTTTACAAATGCACATTGGGATCAGAGTTGTGAGTTCATGGAAAACTAGCAAATCCTCCTACAACAGAAGCAATCATATTTTTCATAAGTATGACTTTGAATAGTGTGATTTTGAATATATGCAATCACTTCATGGGATTCATTATTTACATTAATTGGTACTTGATTTTACTATCTTAATAATGCAATATATGTAGAAAAAATGATATAATAGCTAGAATTTATAGATCACTTTTTTCAAAGTGATTCATATGCCACTTGATTTTATTCCCCATTTAAATGGGGAAACTGATCCTAAAAGAAGATAACCAAGATGATATATTCAGTTAATGTTTGAAGCAGTATTTGAACCTAGCATTTTTAGTAGCCAAATCCTGTTCAATAGATAAGAGTTTGACATATACATTTCCTGGAAGTGAATACTTCGGTAGATGGGTAGATTTTTCAAAAAGAAGAAATTTTGAAGTACTAAGAACAAAGAGGGTTTCATTTGTGTGGAATAATGACACCAGAAAAAAGTCCAGAGTCAAAATGAAAATATTGTTCTGGTGACACTTTTGATTGTAGTAGAGGGTATTTATGGTAGCAATTTCCTATAGGTATTACAAGTAGATATCTTAATATTCTTGTTGTAGTTTGCCCTTTAGTTCAAAGAGGACCTTTGACATCAGGAATGTGATGCCATGACATGCAATTGAATTGGATTTAAATGAGGGAGGGCATTGCAAAGTCACCACTCACTTTCTTCTCCACAGTCATTGGATTCCAGTGTTAAGATATAGATCAGGAGAACTGGAGAAGGCATTTGAGAGAACTTGACCTTTTTCCAAATTAAGGTTTTTCTCAGGTCTCAATTTGAGTGAATCAACACCTATTCAGTTACTTACATTAAGTAAGAAATGAGGCAAAGAAAGGTCTCTTTTAGCTATTTAAGGAAAAAATAACAATTTGGGAGGTGAAGATACTCAGAGTTTCTGGACATAAAAGAAAAAAAAACCTGCTATTTCCATTCACTCTGAGCTAATCTGGACAAAAACTGTGAGGAAGGGACCTATTGTAGAGGTTAAGTGAGACAGCCAATAAATGCCTAATGCTGAATTAGAACTTGGGCTTTCCCAATTCCAGGTGTAAAGGCTGAGAACTATTGTTTAAGCAAAGCTATCATGAACAATTTGGGTTTAAGGTGCTATCCTTAAGAAAGAAATCTAGCTTGTAAACTCCAAGATAGTTTACTTTTAGGAATTTACATTCATTTAGACTAATAAAAAAAAGACTAGAGTCTGATTCTGAATAACCTGGAACACCAGAATGATGAATTTAAGCTTATAGAAAAAAGGAATTCAGTGGAAGGCAACATTATCTTTTAAGACTATTATTTATTATTATTATTATTATTATTATTATTATTATTATTATTATTGATATTCTATGCAAGATGAGCTTTGCAAAAATCTTCCTTTTGATATTTCATCATGGTCTGGAGGAGGTTCTTAGCTTCAATGACTATGACTGAAAAATACATGTCCCTTTTAATTTCTATTAACCTAGTAAAGTTTCAAATACATCCTGACACAAGGTCATATTTTTTTTTCTCTGATGAAAAATCTAGGTAAATAAAGTGAAATTTTGGCTACTGAGTATTGGCTTATCAACAAACATAATATTTGATTTTAATGTAGCACTTTCAGAATTTCAAAGTACTTTAATTAAAGTATCTTATTATTATCTATAACAAAAGTCCTGTGGGAGAGTCCAATAGGCATTTTCTTTGCACATTGTAAATGAAGAAATCAGGGCTATAAGATTCATTGATCAATGAATTGTTTTCAGAATGGGATTTCCTTTCATGTCTTCCTGACCCATATCCACTAGAATCAGGCTCTGCAGGGGTTTATATCTGGAATTGGGAAAGCCCAAGTTCTAATTCAGCATTAGGCACTTATTGACTGTGTCACTTAACTTCTACAAGTCTCAATTTTCTAAATTGTAAAACAGGGATAATAATATTTACCTCATGGTTATTATAAAGATAAAATAACATAGAAGTCAAAAGATTAGAGAAAACCTTCCTGCCAAGTTCACAAACATTACAGGTGAGAGCAACTTTTGTTTAAAAATACAAGCTTATTTGTAAAATCTTAAAGTACAGAAAGATGGAAGTTCATGGAACCATTATTCCTCATAAAACTGAAAAAAAATCAGTAGAAAGTCTAAAGAATGATGGTATTTCACAGAAGGTCACAAATTCATTTATACAAAAGTATAGAGAATACACAAAAATTTTCTGGTTGGAAATGTTCACATGGAACTAGAAAAGTAGAAATGAAACAAGCATAAAATTCAAGACTGAGCATATGGACTGGAAAATCTTTGTAAGGTCATCATTAAGTCCCCAAAGGGAATGGAAATTTCAATGGAAAATCAACAAATAAAGCAAAGAGTCAGGAAACATTAAGTAGAGCCAACAATGGAGTGATCAAAAATGTAGGTGAAACCAGATAGTTCAGTGTCACACAAAAAGTCAGAGGAGAGGGGAAAATAAAGAAGGCTGGTATTAATGGGGTCAAATTTTGAAAAAAAGGTGAAGGGAATGCCAACTGACAAAAAATGGTAAAAGGGGAAGGTAGCAGCAATAGAATTTCACTTCCTGATCATTAATATCTATCTAAAATGCTGTTTCAATTGAGTGGTTGAAGGTAAAAGCAAGATTGCAGGAAATTAAGGGGGCAGTGGATGATAACAAAGTATTTTGTAGTAAATTAGTCAATTAGACATTTATTGAGAGACTATTATGTGAAAGAGACTAAGGAGTTGTGTAGGATGCAAAGATGTATAAAACACAGGCTCCTTTACCAAGAATCTTTCTCATCTTTCCTTTGTAGAGCAAATATCATGCAAAATATATATAATGTGTTTAATGAATGTTGTGAGAAGATTTTCTAGAGGAAGTCATAGGAAGGAAAGGTAACCAAACTGTTCAGTAGGAGAAATTTAGAGGATGAAATGCTGTTAGAACATGGGTGGAATTTATATAGGCAAAAGAACAGAGTGGACATTCTGGGCAGGCAAAATTAAAAATACAGCAAAGGAAATGGAACACAAAAGGTTTGTTTGGTATACAGTGGTGATTATGAAAGCTGTTGCCTACAGAAACGTTTTCATGGTCATTCAGGTAATAAAGGTAGAAAATATTGTTCAATTGAATGAGATCAAGCAGAAGATGGGAGACAGCAGTGCTTGAGAATACATTATTCTTGTTTGAGTTCAAGCTGTATTTCAACTGTCATACTTCCATTGGTTTTTGCTGTGGAACATAAACCAATGCTAGTAGCTAATGTCATGAAACAGTCTTGGAAAACCATTCCACAAATCTTTACCTGTCTGCTGCCTAAGGGATTATACTCTCCATGTTCAAGAACTCACAGAAAATTTTTGATAGCAGTACATTTTTGACATTCTCTTTGGAGTTGGAAAAATAGCAGTTAGAACTTTGCCAAAAAAATTTCCATTTGTATTTTCATGAATCATTTACCATTTTTATTTTAATGAGTTTGTGTCCCTTTCACGGCATTTTATTTTTATTGATAGGTCAAACCTATATATACCACAGAGTTTCATGTGGAAGCCATAATTCATTTATGATAAATGAATATTTAGTTCTAATAACTTCTGATTGATACATTATGACAGATTAGTTAGCAAATGTCTAAAAAGACCCAACTTCTAGTCCCACTTCTGACACAGATTCTGGATGCAACCCTAGATAAGTAATTTATTCTCTTAATGATCTCAAGAAACTTCATAAGATGATAAATTGAGGGTTGGTGCTGAATTTCACTGGGCAAAGGCCCTCACAAAGAATTCTCCTACATCCATGTATTCAGAGGCCAAATCCAGTCCTTCTCCAAAAAGGCATGATCCTCCTATTCCAAATTTCTCTATTGTTTGGATGTCTCATAAGTAATACTTCTTATTTTGAAAGTTTTTTTGCAGAAATATTTTTAGGTGAATAGTTGCTTCATCAAGTTTGTACCTGATGGCCATCTCTATGGCACAATGGAAAGGGCACTGGACTTTAAGTTAGAAATATTTGAATTCAATTCTTGCCTTCAATAGCAAGTAGATACTTGAGCCTGACAAACTACTTTCCTTCTCTGGGTCATCTGCAAAATGAGAGTTTGAGGCAAAGTGCTGACCAAGTTCCCTTCCAGCTCTCAATCTCTGACCTTACTTTCTTCTTTTTTTTTTTGGCAAGGTAATTGGGTTAAATGACTTGGCCAAGATCATCCAGCTAAGTTTTAAGTGTCTGAGGTCAAATTTGAACCCAGGGCCTCCTGACTCCTGGGATGGCGCTTTGTTCATTGTGCCACCTAGCTGCCCCTACCATCTTATTTTTAAAGCACATGATACTAACTTTCATATTAACTTAAATAGCAAAGTGATCAATAAACATTTTTAAACAACTACTATGTTCTAGGAATTGTATTGGGTATGGGAGCTATAAAAACAGAGAAGGAAACTTTGTTTTCATGGAGCCAACATGGATGAATATATATATATATATATATATATATATATATATAGAGAGAGAGAGAGAGAGAGAGAGAGAGAGAGAGACCTGAGTTCAAATCCGGCCTCAGACACTTAATAATTCCATAGGTATGTGGCCTTGGGCAAGTCACTCAACCCCATTGCCTTGCAAAAACGTAAAAAAAGTAGGTTGTCGTTTCTTATGTAACTTAAATAAAATGTTGGATAGGGTAATATAGATTGTTCAAAGTAATACATAGTCAGTATGTATCAGGGCAAGGCAGATCTTGATTCCAGGGGTAATTGTCCATCAAGCATCATCTCATATACTAGTGTGTTTATGTTTATGTGTCAATTTGCATACTATATATAGTATATTGTATAGTATGTCTGCATTATGTATCCATCTTGTGTATTATATATTGTATTTTATATTGCATGGTGTCTATATTGTAAATATACATATTTACATACACACACATATATACATACATTCAGATAATACAAAATAAATACAAGGTTACAAGATAGTTAAGAAGAGAAAGGACTGTGGGGGGGGGGGGCAAGAAGATGATACATCAAAGTACCAGAATTTCAATCAACCTTAATTGACCTCACTAACATCCATTAATACTTAAATCTCTTGCATGTGTTTCAGGAGAATTCTAACGCCTGCTATCATTATTATGAATTTCAACTCTTAAGTCCATCAAAGAAAGAGAAAACTTCCTTCTTAATACCTACTTTTCCCTTCTACAGATATAGTTCCTTATCATACTGCTGTAGGAGTGATTTGTTCCTGTTACCTAAATCTCTCTGTCACTGGCATCCATATCTGTGTTCCTTTACCTCTACTCATTGTTCTGATTAATATTTTTTTAAATAGGAAGAGAAGATTGAATATCAAAACTTCAAATTCCACATGTCAAATAAACACAATTACATTGGGTGAAGAATTTATTCTTTTTTTTTAAATAATATTTTTGAGGTTTTGCACCATATTTTACACAAAGAAAATACAGGCTGTGTGATATTAATAGGAATTAATCTTGGCAAAAAACTGATCAAATCTTTCATTTGTCTCTCCTGAGAAAAAGGGAAGTGTCATCAGGATAACTAACTATGATTAATGAAAGACATAAACATCTGTTCACTTCCATTTTGAAAAATAAAACATTTAAAGAAATGGGAATTTTGTTCAAAAGTTTAGAGCAAAGGGAAGAAAATGTCTGATTTTGTTTTATCATGATTCTAAGATGTTGTAGTGGTTTTTCCTCTTCTCTTCTGGTACCAATATTTATATTTATCTTGAAATTCTTTACTTTTGTATATTTGTTTTAATTTAATAGATCTTGAATTGTTTAAAAAATCTAAATTATTTTTTAAGCTAATGGCTTTGTTGGAGTATGTATATTTGCTTTATAAATTTTTCTTCACATGGTCATTTAAGAAAGATTTAAACAAGGAAATTAATATACATTGTTATCTCCCTTCTCAAAGGCATAACTTCACAAAGTACTAATTCATTAGGAAGAGAGATAACAATTTAACATCAGTTGCTTAAATGACATGATCATGATTCTATATTCCTATAGAGGCTTTTTCCCCTTCTTGTTGGTTACCAATATTTCTGTCTTGAACAACATCATGTTTATATCTTTGTCATGGCTTTCATTGATTGGTCAAAAATAGTTCTCAGCCCAAATACCACTTAGGTCATTGTTTGGGCCCTGATTATTTCAGAGAGAATGTAAATAGCATTTTTTCTCTCTTTCAGAAATCCCGAGAATCTTCCTTTCTGTGATGGATTTTTTTTCTGACCAGGCAAAAGAGACCATTCTTTGCCTCATTTCTTTCCTACCTATCCTTAATTACTGAATGGGTATTGCCTCAGTCAAACTGCAACCTTAACTTAAAAAGACCAAGGATACCCACTGCTTCCAGGGAAATCTCCATTCAATCTGATCCACATTTGGCTACTGGACCCAGATGAATGTTAAAGGGAAAATGAGACTGTGACGTTGCATAGCCCTTCCCACTTAAATCCAATTTACTTGCACATCATGGTGTCACCTCCCTCTTGTCATGATCCTCTTTGAAAATGAAGGACAATTAACATTTACATCTTTGTCCTAATATAACATAAAAACAATCGACTTACATTATAGGAGTGTGCTGGAACCATAATTCAAAAGCAAACTTTTTCTTTTCCTTCTTTCTTTGTCTCCCTCTCTCTTTTTTCTTTTGGTGAGGCAATGAGGGTTAAGTGACTTGGCAAGCATCACACAGCTAATAAGTGTCAACTGTTAGGCTGGATTTGAACTCAGATTATTTTCTCTCCTCTACAATCTAGTTTCCTATTAAATTTTCAATATGAGATGTAACATCAGAAATCTTGCAATGCTACATTTGAAAGCCTAATTATGGTTGTTGATTTCCTAGCCTTAATAAAATGATGGAAAATATTAACTATGCACATTCCACTTAAATGGTTCTGTTTACATTTTTAAGAGTCATTGTTAAACATTTTCTACCACAATACTAGTATATACATATAATGAATTGCATATAATTTAGAGAGAATGAATAACTTTTGAGGAAGAACAGGAGTTAAAGATACCAAATTGAAAATGTAAAGAAAGAAAAAGAAAATTGGCTAATTACCTGTTGAGAGTGAGGTATGGTAGGTGGACAGCCCCTGTGCCCTACTGCTTTCTTCCCAAAGTCAGAAAAACATCAAGAAAGGCCTATGGGGGCGGCTAGGTGGCATAGTGGATAAAGCACTGGTCTTGGAGTCAGGAGTACATGGGTTCAAATCTGGTCTCAGACACTTAATAATTACCTAGCTGTGTGGCCTTGGGCAAGCCACTTAACCCTGTTTGCCTTGCAAAAAAACCTAATAAATAAATAAACAAACAAACAAATAAATAAATAAATGAAGCTTTAAAAAAAAGAAAGAAAGGCCTATGGCATTTTTGAGAGAACCCAGATGGCAAACTTGGACAAGAATTACACATGATGGGCAGGCATATATGAGCTCTGATCTGCATCACTGTAAGTAAAGAACACACATTCTGCTAGTGGGGAAAAGAAAATTATTAAGATTAGAGACACATTAAAAGTAATAGGTTGATATATGTTGCATGTGAAAATGCAAATAAGTAGAAATATAAAATAAATTCACTATTCCCTCATCTAAAAATGAAGATAGCATTACACTTTTATTTTAGAGGGTTGTCAACAAAATGTGAAAATCTTGGAGGTCTAAACATGTGAGTCATCAAATCATTCTTCATTAATAATTGGGTAAATCATTTCATCCTAACTAAATTGTATTTTGAGGACAGTCTCACTACAGGATTTGGACAGTGATGAAATCACTTCAATTCCTTGTTTTAAACATATTATCAAGTTTCTTGTTCAACATACAAAGATCTCTGGTGGCACAAATAAATGAAGAATATAAACCATAGAAAAGTTACCAGTTCTGATAAAGACAGTTGCACAAAGGGCAGATGCCTAGGGAGATTCTCAATTGTTTGTAAAATAAGATGTTACTGAGAAGGGAAAAAGTGAACTGAAATTAATTTATTCCAAAAGAAAAGTTTTTTTTAGGAATGGTGTTGCCATTCTCAGGCTTATGCCATTGATATGAAGAAGCCCATGGGCACTAATAGTGCCTTTTTATAGTGTAATTATATTTTATTTACATGTATATGAGATGAAACTTCTTAATATTGAATGTGGAAACACCTATTGTGGTGATCTTTATAGGCTCAAGGGATCATAGATGAAGAATTTGAAAGTACGACGTTATAGGTCATACTCATTGATAAACAAACTGAGGACCAGAAAGTTATGAATACTTAGACAAGATCCTAAAGGGAATATGTGATAGATGGAGGATTTGAAGTCATATCTGCTAACTCTAAATTCAGGGCTATTTCCTTAACTCTTGCTTATATGGCTTTTTTCATTTTCAGCATATTTCTGACATGTGGTAATCATTGTTTTAGCTGAATTGGCCTATTCATGGTACTCTTCTTCCATCTCAGTCCCATGACATTCCATCCCCTGCCTTCTATGACTTCACACTGATTGTTTCCCTATGTTGGGAATGGTCTTCTATCTCATCTCCCCACCTGTTGGAAACCCTCCTTCCATTCAAACCTCAAAACAAGACAATTTTGCTATTTCCCCCATTGTTAATTATCATCCAAATAACTTTTTATTCTCTTATCTATTTCCACATAATCCAATGAATGTTGTAGAATATAATCCCCTTGAGAGAAGGCACTACCATGGTTTTTGTCTTCATGTTCCAGAACCTAATACAGTGTCAGAAACAGCAGGTGCTCAATAAATGCTTTTTTTAAAATTGAGGAATTGAAACTAGTGTTTCATACAATTGATACTTTAAAAGTTCTGCTGGAATACTGAAGTTGCTCTTGGTGGCTAAACGGTCTGCTTCAACAATTTTTTTTTCATCAATTAAGTTACCAATGAACTCTAAGAAGAGCTATTGGTAATTGAATATTTTCATTTAAAGGAAAAGCTACACTTTTACTGTTCAGGGTAAATCAGGACAACTTATATACTCTTATTCTGTAGGCCTGCTCTAGTTAGGGAATTCTGCTGAAGTACATTAAGGTAAGATTAGAGAGGTTGCTTAAATATTCAAATCTTACAGTGGCAATGAGTCTTGAAGAAATAGGAAATAAATGCTTGGTGAATTTTAATATATGGATGCTTTTAAATCAACAGTTGAGATTCTATGGATTGATTGTCCATATGAATAACTTCTCACTGAGATTGTGTGGGAGAATTAAATGAATACAGCTGGCATACTGACTAAGGCAAACTGTCTCTTGAAGTCAATGTTAGGATTCTTAAGTGTGATTTTTACTATGCATTTGGGTCAGTTCATTAAACAGTTTTTCTGGTCCATGGATTTAGAAAAGTAGGAAATACTACTTTGAAAAACACAATAGCTCAAGTTTTAAAAGCGGTGGAGGAATTCAACTCAGAACCTTGTTGTTAATGTGAGAAAACCATAATTACGTTTCTCTGGGGAGGGGAAACATTTGGCTAGATGGTCAGTAAAAGATAGAAATCTTTGGATAATTTTGTGGCCTAGGTGTCTGGCATCATAGGATTTAGTTTAACCCACTTGTATTCTGACCCTGAATTTAGATACATTTGAATCTATTTTTGCCTTTTTGTTTTGTTTTACTTTCTAATCAATCAATTATCCCCAAAGTGAACACAGAAAAAATTTTTAGAATCACAAGAATTAAATGCTGTTTTATCAAAGTCAAAACATTTTCTATAACTGGATGGGACCTTAGAGATCATCTCACTCATCTCCCACCTGACTCCTAGACCCAATTTACAAATGAAAAAAAAAAAACTGAAGCTGAGAGAAGTTAAAAAAATTATTTTTCTAATATCCCACAGATAGTATGGGATGGAATTGATGTTCAAACTCATCCCTCTACTAAAAATTCAGTATTCTTATCAACCTACCTTTCTCATTTTATAATTGAGGACTCAAAGAATTTCACTTACATTCTTAAGATCACACAGTAAATATAGCTGAAACTGTTTCCTCTGATTCCAAATAATGTCTTTTTTGCTCCTTTATTTTTCTAAGCCTGCTTGATATAGTCTAAGATTATGGGAGACACTATCTACTTGGTGGCTTCTACTAAATATCTTTTGAGTAAAATACAAAACAAGCTTTATGGATTGCTATGCTATTTTCTTTATTTTCTTTGTCTTCTTTTTGAGAGTTGATAGAGATAAGTGACTTGCCCAGTGTCACAAAGCTAATATCAAGTGTCCTAGGTCAAATTTGAACCCAGGGCCTCCTGACTCCAGGGTCGTTGCCCCATCTACTGTATCAGATAGCTACCATCTCCATCAATGCTATGCTACTTTCAAGATATTTTCATATATTTTAAATTCACTTGAGCTCAATTTAACTTCAAGTATTTAAAAAAAATCTTCCTTAAATTATTTAGTTTACACAGATAAGACAGGTATTCTCATCTCCATTTTTCTCATAAGGTAATTGAGACCATTTATCCTTACTTAAAATATCACAAATCACAGATAAGCAGTAGCAGAACAAGAACTAGAAATCAATTTCCTAACCAAGTTAGAGATATAACCAGGATAGAGTAAATGGTGCTTTGTCCAAGAAGTGATAACTGAGAAGGATGCTTCTTTTAAACATCACTATGTCACCAAATGTATAGAAGGGTTTCCAGTAGGTTCTAGGATAACAGGGTAGCTAGATGGCATGGTAGATAGGGCATTAGCCTTGGAGTCAAGAGGACTGGAGTTCAAATGTGACCTCAGACACTTGACTCTGGACAAGTCACTTAACCCCGATTGCCTCACATCCAGGGCCATCTCCAGTTGTCCTGATTCATATTTGGCCTCTGATCCAGATGACTCTGGAGGAGAAAGTGAGGTAAGTGACTTAGCACACCATCCACCTAACTCAAATCCAATTCATATGCTTTTCATGGCATTATCTCCCTGATGTTGTGGTCTTCTTCGAAAGTAAAGGACAAACATTAGTATAATACAAGGGTGAAGATAAAATGTGCTAAGAAGATGCTGCTTTGTCACTGTATGGAAAATTATGTCTCCATGTAAATAGCTGAAGGTAAACCTATTGATGGGGGTTACTGTAATTTGATGATATTGAATCCTCCAATCCAAGTTCTCAAACACTGTCATCTGACATTGCACTGGGAACTTCAGTCTCTTATGGGAATTGTCATCCAGTTAAATCCAAAAAAACATTAAGAATCTACTATAGAGGGGGGCGGCTAGGTGGCACAGTAGATAGAGCACTGGTCCTGGAGTCAGGAGTATATGAGTTCAAATTCGGCCTCAGAAACTTAATAATTACCCAGCTGTGTGGCCTTGGGCAAGCCACTTAACCCCAATTGCCTTGAAAAAAAAAACCTAAAAAAACCTACTATAGAGACCAGATTGTGCCAGTTTAGACACAAAAATAAATAAATCAAGATTCCTGGTGTCAGAGATTTCATAATCTAGAAATATCCATTGCCTGAACACAGTTCTAAATGTGCAGAGCACTAACAAAGTATAATTCATGTGAAATGAAGATAAACTACCATCAACATGTTAATATAAATCAATGGGAAAATGCTACTGTTTTGTACTCAGCTGATTTATTCACAATCACTCAAGGACAATGCTAACCCACATTTACCTAATCTGTTAAGCTTCACAAAATACTTTCTTCACAAAAACCTCCTAATGAAAATATTGCAATAATAATGATCTTCATATTTACAAATGAGGAAACCAAGGCTGAAAAAAGCCCATTTAAATTGCCTGTGGTAATATACCTGGTGAGTTTGTAGCTAAGTTTTTCACTCAATACACAGAGCAAATCAATACTTAAATAAAAAGTTTAAGAGAAAGATGCTGAGACCAGTCCTCTGTTTTTAAACGTGGATCAGGTAGACAGAAACATATGCTGTTAATAAAGTATAATAACATCTTCCAGCCAATGTCAGATCAATCATGGAATACTGAAAACTGGAGTACATTAGGTAGGTACAGGTTTGAAGGGCACTTATGACTTCATTACTATGGTGAGTTCAACATTCTTATAATAATAACTAGAATTTACATAGGGTTTTCAGGTTTGCAATGTACTTGCACAAATATTGGCTGATTTTATCCTCACTATCCTGAGAAGAAAGTACTGATATCACACTTAAGAATAGATGAGAACACTGACACAGACAGATTAAGTGACTTATCAAGGTTCACACAGCTAGTAAGTATCTAAGGCTAAATTTGTACTCAGGTCTCCTCAATTGCAGGTTTAATGCTTTATTCACTTTGTCACCTAGATAGATATCTGAGAAAAGTACTATAGGTAAGAAAGTTCATTAAATAACTAGCCCTTGAGAATCTAGCCTATTCAATGATATCATTAATTCTAGATCAATTAAGATTATAAAACACCTTTTGGATCTATTTTAGTGTGTACATATTGATAGTACTCTAAACATGGAAAATTGATTATTTATGAATTCTAGGATGTATACTAATACCAGAAAACACCCTTTCCTTTTTATGATTGAGGGTTTATGGGACTGTATAATGGAAGAGCTGTCGGAAGTTTCCCAGGTTATTTCATTCAATTCCATAATTTTAGATATAGATAAGAAAACTGAGGGCAAGTGAGATGAAGGGATTTGGCCTTTTACCTAGATACTTATAAGAAGAGTTTGAACTAAAAGCCTCATTCAGTGATATAAATGTTTTTCTATGAGAAATTGTCAGCAAGATATTTGGGGATGATGGAGGGAGAAAAAGATTCATCATATCTCCTTCAGAACATATGCAAATACTATAATATACCAGTATTTGACATTTTTATAGCATGAGTCCTTCTTAGTAACAGAAACAGTAAAAAATATCTATTGATTAATATTTAATATTTATCTTTATATAACTGCAAAACTTATAGTTCTTATGTACTATTCATAGAAAAGTTTTAGAGAAAAGGAATTCCGGCATAGTCAAAGAGACTATTCATCTTTTTCTTACAACATTAGAGCACAACTTTGAGTTGTTTAAGATATTTATTTCCTGGAAGGTTGGCAATGGGATAGCTCTCCGGTATTTTTATTTATACTATTATATTTTAGCAATACATATATGTGCATATATATGCATATATATAAAATTTTTTCTGGAGAATTTTCATATATATGAATTGTTCTCTACACATGCACACACACACACACACACACACACACACACACATACACACACACACACACCCCACTCTGATAATTCTCCAGAAAATAATTTGAGGACTTTCCATGTGACCTTTCCTCTAGTTTCTATTTCACTGAACTGGAGGGTTACCATGGTCAGCAGGCATTGTAATTTCTGATGGATACAGTTGGTCATTCATTTCTTTTGAGAATTTGCAATGGAGCTCAAGGGACATGAGCTAAATACCTTCCTGCTACTCCCCAACTGTCACAAATATATCAATTTAATTGACTGAAAGTTTTATATAAACCAATCTTTAACACATTACCATAATAAAGTAAACTTGAGCTGCATTAACAGAATTTCAATTTACATTAGACAAGAAGGAATAATCCCTCTATATTCTGTCCTGGTAGATCGACTTTGCTGTAATTCGTTCCAATCTAGACTCCACATTTTTAAGAGTGAACTAGATAGATGATAGTGTGTGTAGAGCCGGACAACTCTGTTCAGAAAGGGTCTAGATATATATCACATAAGGAATAGTTGAGGGAACTAGACATGTTTAGATTTAAGAAGAAACAATAAATGGAAAACGAGATTAATGTCTTTAATTAGTTGATGGGTTGTCTACATGTGTGCGTTTGTGTATGTTTAACAGTGGCCTCTGATATATGTCATTTTGTAAACATTATTTCACTGGAGCCTAACAATATTATGTTGATGTTATGGTAATTATCACTCACTTCAAATGTAAGGAAACCGAGGCATAAAAGCATTAAGTGACTTGACAATAGTCACATAGTTGATAAGGGTGAGAGATGAAACATGTGGCTGGGTTTTTCTAAATTCAAATTTAATACTCCATTCTCTATGAGATACTTCTTAATATCATTCACCACAATAGCAACAACAAGAATGAACTTAATATTAAGTACTTACTACAAATCAAACATCATGCTAAATATTTTAAATACAATTACAAAAGAATAAAGCCTCTATATTCAAAGAATTATGCACAACTAGGCAATTATTAAGTTGGTCGAATTTGAACTCAGGTCCTCCTCATTCCAGGGCCGGTGTTCTATCCACTGCACCATCTAGCTTCCACCTCTTACCAATTTTTTTAATCGGAACTTTAATATTATTGGAGAACCTGAAGGCATGGATCTGATATCTCCTTTCAAGTTTGCCATGTGATCTTAGAAAGGTTGATTCTCAGAGTAATTATTTTTTTTAGTCTGTAAAATGGGTATATACCCAGTCTGTTTCATTAGACTGCTTTACAGATCAAATGAAGTAAAATGTATATAAATGTTTTGGACATTTAATATTGTATAGGCCTGGATATTTAAAACAGTGCTTTATAGAGAATTTTTTTTTTCCTTTACATAATAAGGAAAAACAAACAAAACTTTCCTAGTTGTATTCTTAATTTCTCACTTTCAAAACAATGAAGTCAATAGTATTTTATCTGAAGCAAGTTCAAAGATATGCATAGTCTATGCATTGTAAAATTAGTCTCTGATCATCATCAAAAGAATATAAACATCATGATGCATTACAACCATATAAAGAAATAGGGGGAGTTGTTAACAGCATTATTCCAATTTGGTATTTCTCAAGGGATTAACAGGCCGTTTACTCAGGCTGCATATGTTTTAACTCAAGGAAATGTCTTCACATTCTGTGGCTTTTAATTTCTCCACTTTAAAAAATTATATATATTTGGCATGCACCATGTCACAACATTCTCCTTCATTGAATAGACAAAACCTCTGCCAAAAGATTTAATTTTTCTCCTGCCTTCTCCTTCTTTTGTATATAAAGTTATTTGAGATCCTTTTGAGTTCATTGAAAAAAACAACCTTTAAATTATAAATCTTACTTGATTATCTCAAGGATTTTTATTTAATATAAATACAAGCCAGGGGAAATAAGATGTACCATAATATTATAATATCAAATATGCAATTTGCAATAGCATTCCTTTATTAAAAACGCCAATTATTATTTCACATAAAATTTAATTGAGGTCATTACCCTCCTGGCAAGTTATTTCAAAATTATTTCTTATAATAAGATTTGTTATTTTAACATTTTCCACATCAATGCTTCTTTCACATCTATATGCTTTTTATCTATTTATAAAGATAATAGAAATCACCCATCATTCAGTTGAATTAATAAGGAAGATATATTTAAATACTTGCCTAGGAAATGTGATCTTTTGTTTCTTTCACCATTAAAAAAAAGTCAATAATATGGTGGGTAGAAGGGATATTTTCACATTCAGAGAATATTTTATAAATTAAAGTGAGCTAAAACATTTATGTGATCTAAGAAAAAATCTGATTTTTTTTGTGGGGAAGGATATGGATAAAATATACATCACTTCTGTAATGCAAATATAAAAACTATACTCTTAATGTCAAAGAAGTCATATAAAATTTTAAATCGAATGTTGACCTAGAAAAAAAATTGGTAGTAAAACAGAATTCAGTCACATATTTTTGGTGTTTCTTCTTAGTATCTTGAACAAGGAGGAAAAAGTAATTTTACTGCTGAAGGTCACAAAACTATGTAAATAAAAATTTCAGTTCCTCTCCACATTGGATGTGAGAATAGCCTGCTGATCAAGACTAAGTCCATTTAAATGAGAGAATCATTATGGCTAACAGGGAAGTAATCAGGATCTTAGAAGATATATGTTATGCTAGCTAATTTTAAATGTTATACTTCTAAAATCATATCCTGAGGAAATAAATTCATATTAAATGTTGCGAGTAGGTTTTCATTTTACCTAATGACTGATTAAAGAGTTTGTAAAGCAGGGGCAGCTAGGTGGCACAGTGAATAGAGCACTAGTCCTGGAGTCAGGAGGAACTGAAATCAAATCTGACCTTAGACACTTAATAATTACCTAGCTTGTGTGACTTTGGGCAAGTCACTTAACCTCACCACCTTGCAAAAACCAAAAACCAAAAAAAAAATTAATTATAAAACAAGAATTCAGTTGACCATGTTTTTGGAGAAATATCACCATGTACAGGAAATTCTGTGATTTTTTGTGGATGTTTAGGAACTCCTAGGGGTTCTATGGATTAGCCTGAGGCACATAAAGGTTAAACAACTTGTATAGGGTCACAGAAAGCAAGCATCAGATCTTGATTTCAAGGCACAACACTCCATCAACTAATCCATCCTGTACCTATCTAACTACATGAACAGAAACACAGAAATAATGATTGTATAACAAAATTGCAAATCCCTGACTCATTTCACAAGGGGTAGGAAAGAAAGGGGAAGGGAGAGGGGAGGAAAAGGGAAGGAAGCAAAAGAAAAAAAAGAAAAGAACGGGGAAGAGAGAAGAGAAAGAAAAGAGTGGGGGAGAGAGTGAAATAAGAGGATGGAAAGAAGAGCAGAAAAGAGGGCAAGAAAGATAGAAGGGTAAAAAAAAGGAGATGGAGAGAGGAGATAAGGAAGAGAGGATGAAAGCAGGAGTGAGAGATGGAGAAGAGAAAGAGGAAATGGAGGGGTTGGGGAAGAGAAGGTGACAGAAAACTTTTGTGGAGAGAGAATAAAGTATTTTTAGAAAAGAAGTGGTTGATGTATTGTTGTTGGATTGGCACAATGAATTAGAACATCACAGCTTTCATAGCAGTTTCTCAACTTTGGGATCTTTTTTTCTGCCATAGTACTCTATAGATCTATGCTCACAATATTTCTTCCCCTGTGCAAGCAACTTGACTGACTCAAAATCAAAACACATTCACTTCACCCACCCCCATTTTGTAACCTAATTTTAAAAGAAATATTTATGTCTATATAGATTAGGCTCAAAAAATATTATTTCTTAATAGATGTTGACTTCTAAAACATAGACTCAACATCTGGGTTGGTCTTTAGAGACAGATTGAGCAAGATCTGCAAGGTTAACTAGATAGTGGCAGCATGGGGAGCAGAAACTATGTGCCTTTTTTTCCCCAATTCAATGTTATTATAACACATACTGACCTAATGTACTGAACAGAAAGAGTTCCTGCTATTCAGGAAATGAACATATCTTACAGTTTGACTTCAGATTCAATACAATGAATTTTTGTCCTTAAATGAATTTCTAAAAATATGGCAAGAGGGGTGGTGGCTAGGTGGTATAGTGGATAGATCACTGGCCCTGGAGTCAGGAGTACCTGAGTTCAAATCCATATTCAGACACTTAATAATTACCTAGCTGCATGGCCTTGGGCAAGCCACTTAACCTCATTGCCTTGCAAAAAAAAAAAACTAATAAAACTATGGAAAGAAAAAGCACTTGGTTTGGAACCCAAAGAATTTGGATACAAGCCCCCATTCAACCACTTACTAAATCTGATCTCAGTTTTCTCAGATGTAAAGGGAAGTAAAACAGGACTAGAAAACCCACCAAGGTTCCTTCCAGGTAGAAATTCATGAAACTATGAAAACTTCTTCAAAAAACAATTTTGTAATTTTAATATTTTTCATAGTATTGGGTTAAATCTTTTTGTGAGAGTAAACTTCAAAGAAAAATAAACAATTATGAACATGTGCAATGGAGATAAATATTACAGTATGTCATGTGGAAAGATTTTCATGTCACATCAGTGTCATAGGAAGATTTCAGAAAACATACTAAAATGAAAATACTCATTTCTATCCTCATTAATTCTTGACTCTTTCCTTTTTCCTATTACTTATTATGCCATACAGTAACACTGGGAACTAAAAGACTTTGTCACTGGAGTGTAAACAGCAGCTCCTAGCAAGTTGGTATTGCACTACTGTGGGGATGAGGAGCTTATCACTATGAAGCTGGGCATCAGGTCATGGGTTCACATGGTGATACAATCTAAAGAAGGCATAGAAAGACTAGAATAATCATTTTGGTGAAGCGAGTAGTCAGACAAGTGAAATTATGGATCCTTTCAAGAATTTCAGTACTATCACATTTATTTACATATTTATTGCCTTGTTGAAATAAAAATATGGAAGAAAAGTCATGGCATGCAAGTGAAAATAAAGTCTGATCAAATGTAACTATCTTATTGAAATGTACTTTTCAGCATATTTTTTCTCTTTCAAAAATCTATTTATTTATTTATTTGAATTTTATAATTACCCCCCTAATCTCGCTTCTCGTGCCCCCCACCCCCTAGTCTTTTCTTAGTATATTTTTTACAGAGTCAATTTCTAAACTCAGAGCATAGTGAAGAGAAGGGTAGTTTTGGAATAGAAAGACAATTAACCCTTCCAGGCTCTGGGGACCAGGGAAAGACTCTTAGGAACATGAGGCATCTCTTGGACCTAAAAATGTAGATGTTCTCCACCTTCACAGAAAGATCTAATAGAAGTATGTATAGTAGATTTTATACACATACACATACACACACATATACAGAGATACACACAAGCATACATATATGTATATATCTCTATATTTTATCTATCTTAAACATAAATTTTATCTATCTTAAATAGTCCTTAGGGTGAGATAAAAAAGGAGAGACAGATAATTTTTAGCTTAAAATGCAACAAAAATTAAATTAAATTTTAAAAAGAATGTAAGTTGCAGAGTAGAATTCATATATATTCACTATTGTACTTCCTATCCTAATGGAAGCATAGGTTCTTCTTAGCAGAAACAATATGTAACTATTTAATTAATAAGGGACTTGTAGTGCGGGACTTGAAATCAGAAAGACCCCAGTTTAAATTATTCCTTAGAATTACTAGTTATGCTACTCCTAAGTAAGTCACAACATATATTGGCCTCAGTTTTCTTATCTGTAAAATGAGAATAACTGCATCTAACTCAAAATGTTACAAATGAGATATTTTTAAAGTACTTTTTAACCTTAAAATTCTATACAAGTATTTAGTTGCTACTGTTAATTATTAGTATTATTATTAATTATAATATTCTGGCATTAAAAAGGTACATCAAATCACATACACACACATAAAGTTTATATATATATATATATATATATACACACACACATATATATATATGGTTCTTTTATTCTATAATAGCCATAAATATGTCAACAAAGGAATAGACACTGAAGACACTAGCAAAGTCTAACACTCCCTCTCCTCTCCCATTCACTTTCCTGTCTTCCCTGAATCCTAGTTTAGCAGGTAATTCTCTTTTTCTATAACTTCCAAACCCAATACCTCCTTTCCTATTCTGACTACTCAGGTAGTTTAAAGCAACATCTTTGTTGCACAGTATTTAATATAATCTGAACTTTAACCTACTATGCTTCAACTCTGATAACATATTTCTTTAATACAAGCACTGATATGTGTCTTTTGCTGATATATATATATATGTGTATATATATATATAAATACGTAAACATATGCTGATATGTATACATATCTATAAAGCAGTGTGAAGACCTCTCTTGGCTCTGTTGGTCACAAGGACAACATTCCTAAAATCTGTTTGGGTTTTCTTTTTTGAGTAGGGTGCTTTCTCACAAAACCAGAGAAGTTTCTTACATTATTCTCTTTCTAAGATTCCATGGCAACTGAGACTGACTTTGATGCTTGAGTTAACAAAGATTAGTGGCATTCTGTTCTTAGAAGAAAGCTCATGGGTCTAAATTGCATCCCCTTGTTGGTCCAAGCAGAGTCCTACTTTCATTATAAGCCATTACCTGTTCAGTATAGACCATGTTTTATTAGAACTTCATAATTTTGTGTCAACATATGCAAATATCTTCAGATGTTCCATTCCAGTGGGTGCGTTATTATAAATTGAAAACGATTACTCTGAATATCCATTTTTCTTCAAAAATCTATCAGCATGAATTCTACATTTGTAAGTAAAAATGGATTATGCAAATTTGTTAACTCTCTACCTGCTGGTCACTCCAGCTCCTTTACCTTCACACACACACACACACACACACACACACACACATATATATAATATATATATATATAGTAGAAATTTACACACTGTAAAATCCTCTTAAGAATTGTGCATTTAAAAGGTTGCCATTTTTTCATTTTTTTGCTTTTTTCTTCTCTTTTAAAAATGTTATTTTATTTTATTTTCAGTGAAGGATCTAGATTTATTTATTTTGTATAATTACAATAATTTTGTTATGAGCAAACATGAACCCCCCCTCTCCCCAAGAAGATGAGAAACCTCAAGAATAGTGAGAGAGAGAAAAAAATGTACTTCAGTCTGTGTTCAGATTCCAATGGCTCTGTCTCTGGGGTGACTTGCTTTCTTTATCATAAGTCCACCAAAAAAGTTGCTTCAATATTTTTCCCACAGTTGCTATTACTAGCTATATTTCCCTCCACTGTATTCTTCTCCACTCTTATTTATTCTATTCTCTCACTTCTGGTCCTGTCCAAAGGTGTATAGTATCTGAGTACCCTCTCCCACAATCTTCCCTCTCTTCCATCACCTATCCCCCCCTTTTCCCCTTATCCCATCCCTTCCCTATCATTTTTCTCTAGGGCAAGGTAGATTTTTACACCCCATTAAATGTGTATGTTATTTCCTCTCTGAGCCATTTCTGATGAGAATGAATGCTCACTCATTCCCCCTTGCCTTTCCCCATTCCACTCCATTGAAAAAGCTTTTTCTTGACTCCTATGTGAAATTTCTTAGCTTCTTCTTTATCTCCTTTCCCTTCCTGCCAATACTTTCCTTTATCAGCCGTTGACTCCATCTTTTTACTATATTATACCATTATACTCCACTCCTTTCTGTGCCTTGTGTGTGTATATATAGATATATATATATATATATATATATATATATATATATGCTGCTTTTTTTAAAAGTTTTTTTGCAAGGTAATGGGGTTAAGTAGCTTGCCCAACACCACACAGCTAGGTAATTATTAAATGTCTAGGGCCAGATTTGAACTCAGGTACTCCTGACTCCAGGGCCGGTGCTCTATCTACTGCACCACCTAGCCGTCCCTATATATGTTCCTAATAGCTCTTATAAATGAGAAAGTTCATATGAGTTATCAATATCTTCTTCCCATGCAGGAATACAAACAGATCAACATCATTAAGTTCCTCATAGTTTGTCCTTCTTGTCCACCCCCTCTATGATTCACCAGAGTCCTCTACTTGGAGGTCTAACTTTCTGTGCAGTTCTGGCTGTTTCGATAGGAAAGTTGGAAAGTCCCCTGTTTCATTGAAAGTTCATCTTTTCCCCCTGAAAGAAAATGTTCAGTTTTGCTGGGTAGTTAAACCAAGATCTTTTGTCTTTTGGAAGATCATATTCCAATACCTACCAGTCCTTAATGTAGATACTACCAGATCCTGTGTAATCCTGACTATGGAGACTCGGTAGTTGAATTGTTTGTTTCTGGAAGGTTTTAGAATTCTCTCTTTTATTTGGGAGTTTGGGAATTTGGCTATAATATTCCTGGAAGTTTTCTTTTGGGATCTCTTTTAGGAGGTTATTGGTGAATTCCCTCAATTTCTATTTTACTCTCTGTTTCTAGGATCTCAGGGCAATTTTGCTGTATTATTTCTTGAAAAATGAAGTCTAGGCTCAAAAAAGTTGCCATTTTAGAGACAGATTTTTTAAATAAATGTTTTAGAATCCTAAAACATCTGTCCATTTTTTATTTATGATTTTTTCCTAATAAGGAATTTCCAATAACTTACAATTATATTCATGTAGCAAATATTGTTCTAAGGTTTATAGGAAAAAGACAAAACAAAGCAAAAAACAATACCTCCCAATCAGGAGAAACTCAAATAGTAAAACTCCATTCCAAATTTTTCTAACACAATACATTTTCAACAACTTATTTATAGCTCATCCAAGCGAGGATTGATGATATTTACTTGTAATCCCTGCCTATAGTGAGCCTAAGGATAAATAACTTGAACCCTAAAGGCTGGTATAGGATCTTATGCCTGGCATAATTTACTTTCATATTATGATGGTAAAAGGGAGGGAGTAGAGGGGTAGCATATTAGGGGAGGAAGTGAAGAAACTGCAGGAGTTGATGGAGAATATAACCCTTAATACTTTGAGACATCAAAATATTTTACTTTTCAGTTCTTGAGATATCTTCATATCTCCAATAAACTGAACATTTTGGAGACACAAAAGGGAAGTACATTTTTCTAGTAATAAATTAAAAAAATATATTGAAAATAAATTACAGGGGATGTTAGCTTGGAAAAAAAAACAATCAAGTGTGAGATTTGGCAATTTGATTTTAATTCCAAAGGCGAGAGAGACAGATGCCATTTAGCAAATTCAAGTATCTTATTATGCTGAGCTACTTCTGATTGAAGTTAGAATTTTAGGATAGAGTATCTTAGACAACTTAAAATAAAGAGTTTATACATATTTCCAAAGTAGCCTAAACTGAAACTGCAATCTGTTTTCCACTTTTTCTGAAGCCAGTTGTTTCCTCATGCTATGCCCTTAAGGCACAGTAAACAGCTTATGACCAGTTGTTACCTCCTTTATACCTCCATTTATCAGGTGGTAGGCAGAGCAGAAATCCACACCCACTCAGAATTTTAAAAAAATTGCCATGTGCTAAAAAAGAATTCTTTTCAGCCACTTCTTTGGTCACCTCTGCTCAAACAGCTGGCTATTCAAGCCTATTATGGCCTTGCAACCTGTCAGACTCCCTGCCATGGGTTATTTAGACTTAGTACTTAAAATATTTCTCTATTCTTTCATTCTTCCTATTTCTTTCTCTTTCCTTTCTTTCTTCTTCCTTCCTGTCCTCCCCCTTATTTCTCTCCTTTCCCTCCTTCCTCCCTTCAAGATAATTGGAGAAAAAATAAAAAGAACAGAGAAAATAAGAAAAGAATAAAACTTACTTCCATATTTTAAAGAGCTTACTTTCATATTATAAAAAATCCACAACTGATGACAAACTTAATTTGCTTGAGTTATCCTTTCCAAAAAAAAAAAAAAACATATGGAAAACATAGACATTCTGCTCATTTCTGTGGTCCCCAAAGTAATCCTGATCAAAATGTTTCCTTTATAATTTACAGACCTGCATCAGAAGTAGCAAAAACAGCTGCCAAAAATTGAAGACTTTGGTGTATAGGCCTTTGAAACATAGGAGAATAAAAAGTATGCTATATGCAAAATAAAGTCATCTGCTCTCTTTGAAAATAACAAAGGTAACTTTCAAGTACACTTACTGTTTTCATCTTTACAGATAAAATGTCTGGTAGGCAGTTGTATAGAAGTTCATGGGTTTCCATAAACCACTTAAAATTGAAAAAAATGAACAACAGGGAAAGTTATCTTTTTTAAAAGTCAAATAACACTTTAAACTGTCTCACTGTTGTGTGTTTTTTATCATTCCAAGTTAGAGATGACTTTTCACTGAAATATGGCCCTGTCTTTTAAGTTCACATTTTCAAAACAACATGCCTAAATCATATGCATAAAACATACATAAGGGTTGACAAAGTAAGTTAACTGAGCCTAACTTTTACTTCTAGTCACATAGTTGTAAATGTCCTCAATGCAGTAAAGAAATAGACCTTTTGGAAACTTTTAAAAACAATCCTACTACATTTAAAATTATAAATTCCCTATAATCACCCTAATCCTTCCTCCTTCTTTGTTGCATATTTTATGTATAAATTGTATTTATCAAAAGAAAGGTGAATGTGACATATATGCACATCCAAATATGACAAATACCATGTGGTTTTTTTGTTTTTTGTTTTTTGCAAGGCAGACAGGGTTAAGTGGCTTACCCAAGGCCACACAGCTAGGTAATTATTAAATGTCTGAGACCGGATTTGAACCCAGGTACTCCTGACTCCAGGGCCGGTGCTTTATCCACTATGCCACCTAGCTGCCCTCCCATGTGTTTTAAAAGAGATTTTAGGGGCTGTTTAATTTCTGGACAATGAATTTAATTTGTTCTTCATATACAGGGAGAGTGACTGTTGAAAGTATGTAGTATACAGCTCTATGATATTAAGGAGCCAGGGAAAGAATTCATTCAATAATCATTTATTAATCTCTTTTCTGTGTATGAGGGATAGATGAAAGTGAAAAATTCCATCCTTCCAGGACTTTACATTCTACTGTCAAGGAATAAGTTCACAGATAAATTAATACAAAATATATATCAAGTAACTAGAATTAAGGTAATAGTTAAGAGAGATGGTGTAATTAATATAGATCTTCTGAAGAAAAAAATTGTATGTGGGTTGATCTATAAAGGAAATTAATAATTCTTTCAGCCACATTAAAGAAAGCATGGTAGACAGTCCTTGAAAAGGCATGGAGATCCACCCTATAATATTTTAAACTAGAAAAGTAAGGAGGCAAGAGTGACTGGGGAAGAGAGAAATCAGATTCAATGGATTTACTTATCATGACTTTGCAGATGCTCTTTCTTATGAGTTCTAATCCCTAATTTCCAAGTATTTTCTGGACATTTCTACCTATATGCCCAATAGACACATAAAACCCAGTGTGTACAAAGTAGGATTTACAATCTTTCTTCCCATCCTTTGACCTTGGTAGTTGCCTCATGAGCAATCTTAAAGTTATCCAGGCTCACAATTTTGGAGTCATCCTTCTTTCCTCTCTACTTTCTAATAGCCAATCAGCAGTAAAATCATGTTGACTTTATTAAGGCATCTCTCCCATCCATCACCCTCCCTCCATGGATGTATGCTTTGTACCTTAGTTCAGAACCTCAAAAGAAACATGAAATGTGAAAATTTAGACATATCCATTTCAAATATTCATATTTCCTATCATAAGTGTCCAACTTAGAAACTTCTGAACTAATATTGGTCAGATCAGTCACAGTTGGATATATTGGACTTTTACTACAATATATTGGTCTTCTGAGAACAAATGATAACAGCAAACTTACTATGCTAATTTGGGAGCTCCTGGTTCTTTGAATTATTATACTACTTTCTCATTGTTGAGTCCACTTTGATTTTTGTCCTTTCCAATCAATCCTTAGCACAATGCAAAATTGTTATTCCTAAAGCACAAATCTGATCAATCAAGAAACTTTAGCTCCCTATGGCCTCCAAGATAAAACAAAAATGCTTCTGACATTAAAAGTACTTTTAAAATTTTCTCAATATTAATCTCTTTAGTTATCAGTGTCCTTCCCTTGATGCTGAGATTACCTTCTATTTATGCTGTGAGTATTCTGTATATATCCTCCAGTAAAACAAACTGGGGGGGGGGGGTGAAAGAGAGAGAGAGAGAGAGAGAGACAGAGAGAATGAATACCTAGTATTTGGTTGAAAAAACACAGTGCTAAATAAATGTTTTTAAAAATGAATTGAACTTTTATCTCATCCAATGAATGTATCCAAACTACCCTAGAAATAATTGATAAGGATCTGCAGTCTTAAAGAAAGGGGAGGTTAAACAACCAAACTTAGATGCAGAATATTGGGTTCTCATCTTAACTTTTCTGAGTGAAATTGGTTTTTTGGGGGTTTTTTTTGTTTGTTTTTAGGATTTTTTCAAGGCAAATGGAGCTAAGTGGTTTGCCCAAGGCCACACAGCTAGGTAATTATTAAGTGTCTGAGGCTGGATTTGAACTCAGATACTCTTGACTCCAGGGCCGGTGCTCTATCTACTGCTCCACCTAGCTGCCCCGTGAAATTAGTTTAATTGAAATCACTAAAGACATATTTACCTCAGCTATAAAATGGGAATAACTCCCTCTAACCGAAGTGATGTGAAGAAAGAAAATAGATGAGAAAGAATTGACATCTTCAAAGTGTTGTAGATTGTCACATATTGGAGTTTTTAACACCCAATAAATATTCTTTAGATCTGAAAACAAAAGTTTTAAAAATCTTCTCTGACTGTAGAATATTATAACTGGACTTGAATAGTTAGTTGACATAATAAATAAAACACAAGCCTCCCCCACCCCCAGGGATTTGAGTTTAAATCCACCTTAGATATTCACTGGCTCTGTGAACCTGGGATTATTTAACCCTGTTTGCCACAGTTTTCTCATCTCTAAAATGATCTGGAAAAGGAAATGGAAAACCACTGTACTTACTATCTTTGTCCCCCCCATGGGGTCACAGAGAGTTGGAAAACTGAAAAACAATATGACAACAACATAACTAGAATCAGAAGAAATCTCAAAGTTACTCTAATTCCAAATCTATCAAAGGATAATAGAAGTTGAATCTAAAAAACATAACTGAGGGGGCAGAACCAAGATAGCAGCATCAAGGCAGGAATTCCTGGAAACTCGTTGCCCCCAAAACTCCAAAGGCCATCAAATTATGACTCTAGCTAAAATTTAGAGGGGGCAGAACTCACAGAAAGATTGAGTGATACAGTTTCCCAGTCCAAGATAACTTAGAAGTTCCCTAGGAAAGATCTATTCCACTGGGATGGGGGTTGAAAAAATCTGTAGCAAAGTCGCAGCCTCAGCCGAGCACAGCACAGCCAGGCCTCGTACCTGGGTCTGTGGCAGAGGGGGCTGTTTCCAGACCTCTTGGCCCAGGGATCATTGGATACAGCCAGAAGGGTGGTGAGAGAACTCTGCCTCTGCTGCACCAGAGTGAGTATGGAGCGGAGCTCCAGCCTCAGAGAAGTTCTTCAGTGAGAACCTGCAGTGGGAGTCGGCAGAACCACCAAGTGTATCCAGAACTCTCAGCCCATAGATGGTAAGGGACTTGGGAGAGACTTCAGAGGTCTCTCTGCTCTCCTTGGGGCAAGACTGCTGTTTGCCCACACTCAGATCCAGGTTGCAGTCAGGGCCCCCACAATACCAGAATAGTTAAGCAGAACTCTCCTCATAGCCCCAGGGCAGAGGGGAGGACCTAAGCACAGGCAGGAGAGCAGTCAGAACCTCTCCATCAGACCTTGGAGGAATTAAGATCCCTGTGGGTTGTCCCCTCAAAAAATCCCAAAGCCTTGGAAGTGTACTAAATCAGTCATAGGATAAGGAAATGAGTAAACAACAGAAAAAAGAAGAATCTGACCATAGAAAATTACTTTGGTCCCATGGAAGATCAAAATATATACTAAAATGATGACAAAGTTGAAGCTTCTGTATCCAAAACTTCTAAGAGAAATAGAAAATGGGCGCAGGCTATGGATGAGCTCAAAAAAGACTTTGGAAAGCAATTAAGGGAAGTAGAGGAAAAATTGGGAGAAATGAGAGTGATGCAGATGAATCACAAAAATCAAGTCAGAAACTTGGTGAAAGAAATACAAAAAATACTGAAGAAAATAACATTAAAAATCCAGTTTAGGCCAAATGGGAAAAGCAACACAAAAGGCAAATGAGGAGAAGAATGCCTTAAAAATCAGAATTGATCAGCTGGAAAAAGAGATAAAAAAAAAACTCTCTGAAGAAAATAACTCTTTCAAATGCTGAATGGAACTAAAGGAAGCTAATGACTTGGCAAGAACTCAGCAAGAAATAAAGCTATAACTCCAAAAGCCAAAAATTAGAAGAAAATGTTAAATATCTAATTGGAAAAACAAACTGACCTCAAAAACAGATCCAATAATTTAAAAATTATTGGGCTACCTAAAAGTCTTTACCAGGAAAAGAACCTAGACTTCATTTTGCAAGAAACAATACAGCAAAGTTGCCCTGAGATCCTAGAAGCAGAGAGTAAAATAGAAATTAAGTGAATTCACCAATAAAGTCCTAGAAGAAATTCCAAAAAAAATGATTTCCAGAGAGTTTTTCCAAAACTCTCAAGTCAAAGAGAAAATATTAAAATCTGCTAGAAACAAGCAATTCAACTATTGTGGTTCTATACAGGATTACAGGATCCCTATACAGGATCTGGCTGAACATAAAATTTGATCTCCAAGTATAGGACTCTGGTGAACAATAGAGGGGGTGGACAAGAAGGACTAATTATGAGGAACTTAATGATGTTGAACTATTTGTATTCCTGTATGGGAAGAAGATTCTGATAACTCATGTGAACTTTCTCATTTATAAAAGCAGTTAGAAGGAGCATATATAGACAGGACATAGTAAGGAGCAGAATATAATGGTATAATATAGTAAAAAGATGGATTCAGTGGGTAATAGAGGAAAGCACTGCAAGGAAGTTAAAGGAGAGGAAGAAGGAGCTAAGATATTTCACGTAAGAGTCAAGACAAAGCTTTTACAATGGAGTGGAAAGGGGGAAGGTGAGTGGGAATGAGTGAGCATTCATTCTCATCAGAAATGGCTCAGAGAAGAAATAACATATACACTTAATAGGGTATAGAAACCTATCTTACCCTAGAGAAAAATAAGAGGAAAGATATGGCATAAGGGGGAAACAGGGGAGGGGAGGGAAGGGGAAGTAGGTGATAGAAGAGAGGGAAGATCATGGGCAAGGAGACTCAGATACAACACACTTCTGAATAGGGGCAGGATGAAAGGAGAGAGAGAATGGAATAGATGAGAATGGGAAGGAATAGAGTGGGAATATAGCTAGTGATGGCAACTGTGAGAGAAATACTGAAGCAACTTCTTTGGTGACCTCATGATACATAAGAAGGCAACTCCTCCCAGTGACAGAGCCATTGGAATCTGAACACAAACTAAAGAGCATTTTTTTTCCTTTCTCTCTAACTATCCTTGAGGTTTCTCATCTTTTTGGGGGGGGGGGGGCGGTTACAATTACTCTCACAACAAGATTATTGCAATAATATAAAATAAATAAACAAAAAAAGAAGGAAATTCAACAGATGAAGAATTTTGAGACTCAGGTAAGATAATGAGTTGTCTCTGACTCTGAGGCAGGAATTGATTACAGGCCCTCTTGCTCTAAAGATAGTCATTTTACCCATAACCATTTTATCTTCTATAAATCTATTTTTACAGGGTTTCCTTCACAATATATGTATCAGATTTCCTGGGAAATAAAAGAGGAAAATATATAAAATAAATATCATGTCATACACCTGGGTGGCACACTCCTGAACAGGATAGACATCTTTCTTTGTCTGAATCTGGCCTCAGTAAAGAAACTAATTCTGTGACCTTGGATGAGTCACTTATCTCTGTTTGTCTCAGTTTCCTCATTTGGAAAATGAACTGGAAAAGGAAATGGCAAACTACTCCAGTGTCATTGCCCCCCCCCCCCAAATAAGTAACTGAAAACAGCAAATCCAAAATGGGGTCACGAAGAGTTGGACATTACTAAAATGACTCAATAAAAATCAACCTCCTACAGAGCAAATACAAGATAACACTGGGGTAAGGAGAGAGAGAGACCCAATAACCAAGGGAATCAAGACTGTGACAGACTGTTAAGTACTTTTAAAATTTAACATCCCTATTTTACTGGGTCCTATAAATGAAGCATAGGGTAGATAAATACATTATGTAAGGTCACACAGATGGTAAATAGGAGAGGTGTGATTTGAACCCAAAGCCTCTGATTCTAAACAGATGTTTTTCCCATTGCCCCACTATGTGCTATATTGACCTTCTTTAAAAAATGTTTTGTTTTCTCATTTTTGTTGTGGTAACATAAACATTCATTAAACACAGATGATTTCTTTTTTGTTTTCTAGTAGATGATATAGATATGTTAAGGGCAAAGTAAAGGATCACAAGAAGAAATAAAAGGGATCTTGAAAAAAAAGACCCTCTGTCAAGAAAGATGCCCTTTGTGTGCTCTTTGCCTCTGTCAGTGATGAAAACTGGCAGTTCTGTTTCTGTGAATGATGATCCTGAAAACAAAGAAGCAACTTAACAGGTGAACTTTCAGCAAGGTGTCTGCAGCACTGCTCTGTCTAAAATAACTCAGTCACATCAGAAATAACTCATTATCTAGCTTAGATAGCATTTAAAAATGATATCATTGGTATTATAAATGTCAGTTAAAATCCTTTAACTGTGTGTATATATATATATATTACAAAAATGTTTCAATCCAATGAATGGTACTGACTCATCGACCTCTCTCAAACTCCTTTTAAAATGTAACTGATTTGCCTCCTTTTCCATCCTTTTTTTTTGAGCACATAAAAAATAGGGTGATGGAATGGTGCAGCACTGGGTTTGGAATGGAAGTCTTACCTTTTGAGTTCAAATTCAACTTCAGACACTTACTTTTGTGACCTTCAGCAAGTCACTTTACCCTGTTTATCTCAGTTTCCTCAACTGTAAAATGAGTTGGAAAAGGAAGTGGCAAATCACTACAGTTTCTTTGCCAAGAAAACCTCAAATGGGATTATGAAGAGTCAGACATGACTAAAATGAATCAAAGAGAATGACAAAATGTTCAGAGCATAGGCTTTGTGACATATTTTTGGATAAAGATAAAATTAATTGTCAATATTGTTGGTTAGAAATCAAATCCTAATCAATGGAGTCTTGGTAAAAAGTCACCCACCTATGTCAAGGAGGAAGAGACATGGTCATTGGTGATGTCCCCAAATGTCATCAATAGAGTTTAGTTCTCAGAAATTTAGTTTGATCTGCACAGTATGACACATTAAAGCCTGCATTCATTTCAATCTCACTCTGTGGAGGTTCATAAAATTTTGAGAGGTTCACAGAAAGTTAACAATATCCTGCTTCAACAACCCAAGCTCAGGATGACTGTCAAAGGATCTCTTTGATATGTTCTGAAGATACCTAAACCAGGCAGAAGGATATGTGGGTAGGAGACAAACAGCAATGAATCTAAGAATATTCAATGTGATATAATTAAGAAAGCAAATGAAAACTATGCTAAATAGAGATGCACAGAACTATTGAAGCATTGAAGTATGAAGTAGCCTGAACTTGATCTTTGCTATCTTGTATACATTTCAGAAAAGTTGGAAAACTCTCTAAAGGCATTGCATTTTCAGATGAATGATTATTTCTATCTCATATTCAAGTCAATTTATTATTAAAATTGGGACGGCCCAAACTTTTTTCCCTGTCCTATTCCCTTCTACTAACCCCAGTGTCTCTAAGGACTAGTCTGATGGAGGATAAGATTAACATTTTTCTCATTCTAGTTATTGCTACTCTATCCAACTCAGACAGCTTGGTGGCACAGTGGACAGAACACCAACACCGGCCTTGGACTTAGGAGGATGTGGGTTCAAATGTAGCCTCAGACACTTAACCCTTGACATTGAGCAAGTCATTTAACTCTGAGTGCCTCACATCCAGGGCCATCTCCAGGCACCCTGATTCATATATCTAGACATTGGACCCAGATTACTCTGGAGGAAAAGTGAGGCTGGTGACTTAGCACAGCTCTCACCTCATCAAATCCAATTCACATGCTTATCATGGCATTATGTCCCAGATGTCACAGTCTTCTCTGAGAATGTTATATTTTGACTGTGTGACTCAATAAGTCATTTAACTTCTCAAACTCTAGACCAGAGGCATCAGAGATGTGGTCCATGAATTACATGTGGCCTACAACATTTGCTAGTATTGCATAAATCAGATTAAAATGTTTTTAAAATAAAAATCAGATAAAATATAGATAATTTATATTTTGAAACAAAGTAAATATGCAACCTACAAGGATCTTTATGTATGGTTACTTGGTTCTACCATGCATCCTGAATTCAGAGGTTCTCTATTGCATTTGTCTCTTTCATTTTATTCTTTTCTGATCATGAGTGAATGAGCATCCTGAGGAGCACCATTCATGTAACTGGAAAGACTCATTGATTAAACAAGGACCCAAGACAGCCTTTAGGAGGACCTCCTTGACCCAGGTTTGCACTGGATTCATTCAGTAACTAAGACATCATGGCCTGCAAAGAGCTAGCTCAGTTGAGCAAGGGAATAATATTTTTTCCTTGCTATATTCAGAAGTGAACTTTGAGGGCCTCTGAGAAGGGAGAAAAGAACTCCCAGGATCAGGAAGTACTTTTCCAATCCTATGTTTTCCACATTACCTTTGTGTTCCAAACTTGAGTTCACTCATTTCAGAAGAAAACTGGCTCTACCAGATTTTTTTGGGGGGGAGGATAGAATGTCTTTACTTTAGCTATTCAGCAAATATCCCTTTGTAAAAGTTTTTAAATGAATCAATTAAATCAACTAAATAATCGATATGGGTATGCATTCATCACATCGGATAGAGCTAAATATGTAATAATAATAATAAAAACTTGAATTCCGTGTCCTTCTAAGGGTGACCACAGGAAATAGCCACTCTCTGGGAACCCAGTCTGCCTGTAAAAACTGGGAAGAATATTAAACCCAAGAATTCACATATGCTTTTCCAAGATTTTCAGATTCATAGTCTTGGGAAAATTCATTATTTCTCTTATATAATGGTTTCTATCATAAGTGCAGATCCAAAGTTTTCCACATTTTAATAGCATAAGATTCTAGTTTTAGAATGTAGAGATATCTAGATTTTTAATAAGTCATCCTCTAGTACTACAATCTTATATTACAGTTAAGAAAACTGAAGCCCGAGGTGTGTGCTATGCTCAAAGTCAAACACATAAATAGGGAAATAGGTTAGATCCTCTGACTCTAAGACAGTGTTTTGGTTTGTTTTTTCTACTGTCGTTGAGATGGCTACAGGAAAAAAGAAAATTGAAAACTACCTAAATTATAGTTTTTGTGATTAAACTCTCCCTTTTGATTAAGTTTGTCTTCTATGGCTAGGCCCATATATGTTTTTTTTGCAAGGCAATGGGGTTAAATGGCTTGCCCAAGGTCACACAGCTATGTAATTATTAAGTGTCTGGGGTCAGATTTGAACTCAGGGCCAGTGCCCTATCCACTGTACCACCTAGCCGCCCCAAGCTAGATCCATATTTGAAATCTCTCTAACTTCAGAGAATGTAGAATATTTTTTATTCTATTGGCAATGATTTGGTGGACTGCCATTCTCAAGTCCTGTTAGCTTTTGAAATAATTAGCTCCTGTGCTGTTTTACATAATATTGGCTCATTAGTTCCACTGAATCATTTAAAGTTTTGTCCTTAAAATTTTCTTTATCTTGTTATTAATCTCAATAGTTGACCTGGAAAAAGCTCTCATGACAAATTCCTGAGAAAATATCAACAGTGTATGAAAACAGGGAAAAAATAAAAAAGAATGGTGCCTTCCTATTCCTTTTTTTTGAAGGCCTAAATATAATTTTTTTTAGGTTTTTGCAAGGCAAACGGGGTTAAGTGGCTTACCCAAGACCACACAGGTAGGTAATTATTAAGTGTCTGAGACCAGATTTGAATCCAGGTACTCCTGACTCCAGGGCCGGTGCTTTATCCACTATATCACCTAAGCCACCCTGACTAAGTATGATTTTAATGAAAATTAATTTCCACAATTCTGACCATTTTAATCAATAAATCCATTACCTATAGTATTGTATAATAAGCCCCCAAATTGCAATGAATTTCTTATGCTACACTGGATGTATCAGTAATGACACCTCTATAACAATAATAGTTTGTGCTGCTGTAATATACATTTTATTAAATAATACTGAAATGAATTCAAGTAGAAATAGCCTAGGTAAAACCCCTGCTTTTTCCTTTCCTTCCTATTATTCCTTTTCCTTCCTCTAGTTCCTCAACCCTCCCTTTTACTCCAATGCTGATCGGCTTCAGTTGATATTTCTTTAAAAGCCTAATGGCTTCTCTGACATTTCATGGCCATACTCTTGATAGTTCTCAGCAGGACATAGCTTTGGTATTACACAAATTATTTCATTTTATATATACATATATATATATATATATGTATATATACATACACACACACACAAACACACATATATAAAGAAGAAAATGAGGAAAAGCTTACATAAAGACATTAAAGCCTTTTCCCAGGGAAACCTGAGAGGGATTCGGGTCACAGACTAGAAGTGGGTATTCTTTTCCCTTTCCTGGTTTCACTAAAAACTAGAATAGACCTTGACTTTAATAGCCATTTACAATAGGCTGCCCTTCAAATGTTACCTTTGTCATAACTGGGGGAAAATAACACAATAAAGAATCTGAAACAATAAGCAAAAGACAGATGAGCTAGGCATGTAGCTTGTATTTGAGAACCATTTTCTCAATAGATGCTGTCTGTGTCATCCTAGCAGATATAGCTAAGGAAGAGAACATTAAGATCTTCTATTTCCTCTTGTTTCCTCAGTGCTTTTCTTAATTTTTGCTATTGCTTGAACTTCAAACCAATGGTTTGGTAAATAGGAACTCTGTATTCCCATTCTTTCCAAGACTAAAACTTAAAACAGATGGAAACTTGGTCTCCAGTATATAAAAAAGGACATACTCTTAAAAAATTGAGGCATAAGTACATAAAAGAAAATTATTTTAATATTTGAATGGAATCAGCGTCATGTAAGTTTGAATTCTTCTTCCACTGCTGGAGATAGCAATCATTCAAGCTCTCAGGCATATATAATTTTTGGGAGTCTATTGAGAACCTCTTAGAGTCAAAGTTGATTATTTTCTGTTTCTGTTCCATATATTCAGTTGCTAAGTTAAGCATATTTTCCTTATAACTCTCACATCTGTTCAGCTCTCACAGAACACACAGGTCAGGTCTCTAGGTCAGATCATGATTTCTTACTTGGACTACTGAAAGAGCCTCCTATTTCCTGTTCTCTCTACTTTCTGTCACTCACCTTTCCAATTTGTGCCTCATAGGGTTTCCAAATTTATGTTTCCAAACAGGGCAAGTTCTCTAAATTCAAACCAAAATAAAAACTAAAGCAACAACAACAAGTCTTCAATAGTTTATTTCATCTAGGATGATATTAAAAATCCTTAGCAGTGTTTAAGACTTTCCATCTAACATTTTATTTCATATTACTCTATCAGATGCAGTTTGATGTCAGAGGGGACAGAATGCTTGGCTTAGAGTCCATAAGAATTGAGTTAAATCTGGCTTAAATATTCTATGCATAGTAGTTGTGTGGCTCTGAGCAAGTCACTTAACATTTGTCTTCTTGAATTTCCTCAAATGTAAAATAGACATAATTAAGAGCTGTTGTGAGCAAGCAAATGAACTTGCTCCCTTCTCATTTCCTAAAGTATTGCTTATTCTAGTTTAACTAGAATGTTTTCCAGGAAGGTAATTGAATCTCTTGTTTCTATTTTGTCATGCTTTGGACAGGACCTTCATATATTGGCAAGTTTCTTTGGTCAGGCAAAGTGCCACCTCCTGTATAAGGCCCCTTAGTTGTTAACACTGTTAATAACTAAAAATCGCTTTATGTTATTTTAGATACACTTTGTGTTTACTTATTGATGTACATTTTACACTGCCCTAACCACAGCAGACTATAAACCCCCAAAGATAAGAGTCTCTGGAACCAAATATGGTGCCTTGCACATTGTAGGCATTTAAGATGAACAAGGTACTCCAAAATATTTTTGGTGCAATTTTAAACTTTAATACATAAACCTCAGCTAAGGCTTTTAGGACACACAACTTTGCTGGAATGAATAGAATCAGAGTCACTGATTCCAAGAGAATTTGGTGAGCAACTAGTCTAATCTATGTCTGAAAATGAATGTAATTCTACAGCAGTCCTTATAAGTAGCTATTCAATTTTTGTTTGAAGGTCTCCAAAGATTGGATACCACTATATCCTCATGTGATCCATTTCACATCTGATTAGCTTTAATTTTCAGGAAGTTTTTCCTTATAATGGAAGACTACAAAGATGATGGAAATTATTCCTTTAAAAGCAGAAATATATATTTTTCCCACTTCCATGCATTTCTGTTTTCTGTGGTTAAAAAGAACAAGTCTAACTCTCATAAAAATCTGGTAAGAACTTGAACATAGCTATCAAGTCCATTTGGGACATATAAGAAGCTAAACATGACCAGTGTCATCAACCTATTATCATATGCTCTTTATCACCCTAGCTTCACCAGTATTCACCTTAAAAAAAGAAACCATGAAGCTCAAACACAATGACCCAGTAATTACTTCTTTGCCTCTAATGTTCTTTGTGTCTAAGACCTCAGGCAGCTTATAATACAGGCTCAAGATCAAGATCCCCTAAGAATCCACATAACAGTGAGAAACAAAGAAACAGATAGAAGGAAATTCACATAAGAATATTTAAAACCAGATCTTCACACATTGCTCTTCCAACAGTCTCAATTGGCTTTCTTATTCTTCAAATAAACTGTTTTACATCTGCTTTTTAATAATCTAGCTAAAACACAAACACAGTGGTTCGGTCTCTTGCTAATTTTATTCACTAACAGTAATCAGCTTCCGTGTAAGAGCAATGCATCTAGAATGAGAATGGTTCCTGTTAAGGCTACTGACAATGGCTGCTTCTCAATAATATATCTTAGTCATACCATCTTTAGATGGAATAATTAGGTGTCTATATAAGATCTTTTGAATATCGGATTATATCCCTTTCTTGACATAACTGTCAAGAATCCTCTTTACCTGCCTCTCCAAACCTTCCCTTACTACATTCAAGATACTCTAACCCAAGGAAAGGTCATTTCTGAAATAAATTATACATGTATTTGTACTCTAACAGTGATGATCCTAGGGTTGTGGAAAGAACTGATTTCTCTCAGTAAACGATATAATATTATGCAGAGCTTTCATTATATAAAGGGAAAGAAAATTATTATTTGATATAAAAATTGAAGTATAAGGTAGCATATATAGGTATGTATATATCTATATGTATTATATATCTATATATCTATCTTTCTATCTCTCTCTCTCTACATATATCTGTGTGAAGTAGAATAAATTCAATTTACAGGAGAAAATGATAGGATCTATTCAAATCTGCCTCAGGTTTGCAAAATGCTTTTTCAAATATCACATTTTATCCTCAAAAACACTACTAGGTGGTAGATGCTATGATTGTCTATTTTGCAGATAAGGAAACTGAGATAGAGGCTAAGTAACCTTTTCAGGCTCACTAATAAATATCTGGGGTAAGATTTGACCTGAGGTATTTCTCAGTTCAGCTATACTATCTGCCTTGTACTACCTCGCTGCCTCAAGTTTTACTAGGCTCATTTGGTAGAAGAAACAAGTAAGACACCAGTGACCTGCTGAACCTTACACAGCAAGTAAGTGTTAGAAATGAGATTCAAGCCCAGACCTTCAGATTCCATTGATTCTCACAAACTCTATCATGGAAAAAGGGCCAGATAATAAGGTGTTAAACTAACTCTAAAAAAAAGCAGTCAGGTCACACAGTATTCCTTTGTGAAGCATGAATGAGTCTCTTAAGTGATTTGGAAAGGAAGCAACAAAGGATGAAGAATAACAGACTAATCCTCTGGGTGTCATTTGAAAGTTCAGTAAGGTCGGGAGAGAGACTGAAAGAGGAACTCAGTCCCTAACAGTAGAAATCATATGAATTTGGAGAAAAAGAAACTATAAGAAGCCATGGAGAGCTGGAAGAGAAGAAGCATAGGCAGAGGCAAATAGCTCAAAAAAAGGGCTGAAACTATACAAGGCTTCTTAATGTGCCAGGACAGAAGTTATATTGCTAAAATCCTAGAAATTTCAGAGTCAAGGATTCAATCCTTGGTCTCCCTTCTTTCTCTGAGTTCCTTAATGAGAGCCTGAAGTCTTTTAAGATTAGAGAAAGTAAATTTACATTTATATATTCTATATGTTTACTTTGTTTTTATTATCAGTGTTAATCACCATAATTTGAAAGGCTGGTTGAATAGATTGGGAATATACAATATGAATAAGGTAACTGAGGGGGAATATTATTAGAAAAGAAACATCTTGAGGAGTTGTTAGATGTAGGACTCTTAATTCCAACATCCTCTTTAAAATTTGATGTTAAAATGAAATGAGGTTCTCACAAATCCTTGAACACTTTACAAAAGATTTACTTTACCCTTACACCAGAAGGATATGTAAAAAAAGATGCTCTAGTATTTAGCTTTATGGAGCATTTCACCCTTTTTCATCCCACCTCCATCTCCATCTGGAAACTTGTTTGGTTAGTATGGGATCAGGTTATCTATCTATTCCTTTGATCTTTGGCACCTGCCAAATATGAGAATCCCTGACTAAATTGGGCTGCAATTTGTTATGCTCCTGGATAACCAGGAAACTATAGAAAAGAAATAAGGGCAAAATAAGTTCTGGGGGCAACTGGGTCTTCTTTTAGATAAAATCTCATGTTGTAGGAAGGAGGAAAGACTTTCTATCAGAGAAACACTAATTTCTATCAGAAAGCACTGTTCCTAACTCTTGTGTATAAAACAAAAAAAAACATATCATTTGATACTACTTCTGAAAATGAAAAAAAGAACTTTGATATGGGAAATCTCAGTCGGACAAAGTTTGAGGGTCAAACAGGACTGGTTGAACCTAATATTATTCCCATATAATTATCACTGTCATGTAAAATTTTCAAATTTCATTTGCCCCTTCTTATTTGTAATTCAATTTATTTTAGTAATTTAGGAAATGAAGCTTAAAAGTATTCTTTTCAGAACTTTAGAATTTCTATATCTCTTACTTTATAAAAGAAAACAACATGGTTAAAGAAACAACTCACCCCCAATTCAAAAGTGCAGTTGAATGAAAACCCATTTGGTAGGTCATTCTGCCTTGAAACTACTCTAGGAACAGAATAACGTAACTTAATACAACATTAGTGATCTTAACTAAAATGTTTCCTTGAAGTTTAATTTCCATATTAAATTGCTTTTGCTAAAAATTATACACTTCTTACATAAGTTCCTCACAAGATACAATTTCCCCCCTAATTTTGCTTCCCTCCCCCCAACCCCCACAGAAGGCGGTCTGTTAGTCTTTACATTGTTTCCATGGTATACTTGATCCTGTTAGTCTTTACATTGTTTCCATGGCATACTTGATCTAAGTTGAATGTGATGAGAGAGAAATCTTATCCTTAAGCAAAAAAATAAATTATTGTGCCTGATTATTGCACTAATGGAATGAACAAGTCCATCAAGGGTGTACAACACCCCCATGTTGCTGTTAGGGTGCACAATGTTCCTCTGGTTCTGCTCATTTTGCTCAGCATAAGTCCATGCAAATCTCTCCAGGCTTCCCTGAATTCCCATCCCTCCTGGCTTCTAATAGAACAATAGTGTTCCATCACATACATATATCACATTTTGATAAACCATTCCCCAATTAAAGGACATTTACATTAATTTCCAATTCTTTACCACCAAAAACGGAATTGCCATGAAAATTTTTGTACAAGTGATTTTTTTTATACATTACTAAAATATTCTTTTTTAAGAGTAAGCATAATACCCCCTCCCCCCCAAAATATACTCCCTCATGAGAAATAAAATAAAGGAAAGAGGAAACAAATCTGTTTCAGTTTGTTTTGATACCATCAACTCTTTCTTGGGTGGATCACATTCTTTATGATAAGTCCATTGTAAAAGTTACTTCCATATTTTTGCATTGTTGCTGTTGCGGATTTTAATTATCTCCATCCATTCCTCCTCACTACCATATATTATATTTTATCTCTCCTTTTACTCTGTCCCTCTTCTAAAATGTGCTGTAGGGTAGCTGAGTAGCACAGCGAACAAATCACCAGCCCGGGGGCCAAGATTCCCCAAGTCCACAAAGCACCCCTGAGACCCTGAAACCACCTGGCCCCATGGTTCCCAACAGGCCACTCAATCCCAGCCCCTTGCAAGAAGTAAAAAAGAAAATGTGCTATATCTGACTATTCTCTCCTATGATTTACCCTCTGTTCTATCACCCACACCCCCCTCCCCCTTTCCCCCTTCTCTCCTTTTTACTCTGGATATCTATACCTTATTGAGTGTGTATGCTGTTTCCTCTCTGAGCCATTTCTGATAAGAGTGAAGGTTCTCTCATTCCACCTCTCCTTCCCCCTTCCATATCATCACAATAAAAGAAGCTTATTATATGAAATAACTTAATCTGTTCTACCTCTCCTTTCTCTTCTATTACATTTGCCTTTTAGCCACTGACTCCATTTTTACAATATATTATATCTTCAAATTCAGCTCTCTCCTGCATTTCATGTATAAAAGCTCCTTCTACCTGCTCTATTAAATGAGAAGTTTCATATGAGTATTATCAGTATCATTTTTCTATATAGGAATACATGCAGTTAATCATCATTAAGTCCCTCATATTTTAGCCTTCTCCACTATCTATGCTTCAACTGAAGATCAAATTTTCTGTTCAGCTCTGGTTGTTTGAACAGGAACAACTGAAATTCCCCTGGTTCATTGAAAGTCCATCTTTTGCTCTGGAAGAGTATGTTCAGTTTTGCTGGGTAGTTGAGTCTCATTGCATTCTGAGCTCTTTTGCCTTCTGGAAGATTATATTCCAAGCCCTATGAGCCATTAATATAGTTGCTGCTAAGTCCTATGTGATCCTGACTGCAGCTCCATGATATTTGAACTGTGTCCTTCTGGCTGCTTGTAATATTTTCTCTTTGACTTGGGAGTTCTGGAACTTGGCTATATTATTCCTGAGGGTTGGTTTTTTGGATCTCTTTCTGGGGGAGATTGGTGGATTCTCTCAATTTCTATTTTGACCTCTGCTTCTAGAATATCTGGGCAATTTTCCTGTAGCAATTCTTTAAAAATGAGGTCAAGGCTCTTTTCCTCATAATGACTTTCAGGCATCCCAAATAATTTTTAAATTATCTTTCCTGAATCTGTTTTCCAGATGAGTTATTTTTTTCAATGAGATGTTTCACATTTTCTTCTAATTTTTCATTCTTTTGGTGTTGAAGTATTGTGTCTTGACTTCTCGTAAAGTCATCAGCTTTCTTTAGCTCCATTCTACATCTGATGGATTTGTTTTCCTCAGAGAACTTTCTTATCTCCTTTTCCATCTGGCCAATTCTGCTTTCTAAAGAATTCTTTTCCTCAATAACTTTTGGAACTATTTTATCTATTTGACCTATGCTGGTTTTTAACATGTTATTTTCTTCAGCATTTTTGGATCTCCTTGACTAAGCTTCTGACTTCTTTTTCATGTTTTTTTCTGCATCTCTCTCATTTCTTTTCCCAATTTTTCTTCTATCCACATTACTTGATTTTCAAAATCTTTTTTGAGCTCTGTCATAGCCTGAACCCAACTTTCATTTTTCATGGAGTCTTCAGTTGCAGGAGCTTGTACTTCCTCATCTTCAGATTGAATACTTTGATCCTTCTTGGGATCATAAACAAAGAATTTCTCAATGGTGTTCCTCTTTTTTCTCTGTTTACTCATTTCTCCAGCCTGTGCCTGGTTTTGGGGTGCTTCCTGAGCTTTTGAGTATTATTGGGACACATGCTTTGGGGTTTTTTATGGTATACCCCATTGGGACCTTTATTCCTCCAAGGGCATATGCTCTCTTGCCTGTGGTTTGATATATAGATGATCACAGGCACTCCACTCTGCCCTGGAGATGTGGGGAGGTCCCTGGTATCTTAGTATGGAAGGCCAAACTGAAACCTGGATCTGAGTGTGGTCAAACAGCAGAATCCTGCCCCAGGAAGAGCAGAGAGATTTCTGCACTCTCCCCCTAACTGCGCTACCATCTGTGGGCTGTGTTCTGGAGGTGTAGACTGGCTTCCCTGGATTCTTGCTGCAGGTTCTGCAGCCAGTGCTCCTCACTCCATACCCATTTTGGTGTAGCTGAGTTATCTTACCACCCCTTCAAGCTGTTCCTGGTGATCCCTGGGCTGGACTGGGCTGGGCTGTACTGTGGCACAGGCTTTTTTTTTCCAACCCCCAGTCTTGATGAAACACACCTTTCCAGCATAGCTTCTAAGTTATCTTGGACTGGGAAAATGTATCACTCAGTCTTTCTGTGGTTTCTGCCCTCTAAATTTTGGCTAGAGACATAATTTGTTGGCTTTTGGAGTTGTGGGAGGAAGGAGTTTCTGGGAAATGCTGCCTTCATGCTACCATCTTGGCTCTGCCTCCCTACTTTATTTTTTATTCATCCATCTATTTCCCTTCACAGGGACAGTGGGACAAACTAAAGAAGTGGAGGACTGAAGAAAGAAAGATAATCTATGCAAGATATTGAACTGAGAGCTAACCGACAGATTTCTTTTCAAAGATTCAAATGTGGTAAATGTTCCCCCCTCATGCAGTCCATGTTGTTACCATAAATGTCTACCTTTAACTCTTACCTTTAGATTTTTGCCTGACATGTCCTCAATGCTTGGGATGCTTTCCTTCCTCACATGTAGGAGGAACTAATTTCTTTAAGACTCAAGCATTAATTCTTTTTTTTTTTTTTTTAGTTTTTTGCAAGGCAACAGGGTTAAGTGGCTTGCCCAAGGCCACACAGCTAGGTAATTATTAAGTGTCTGATGCCAGATTTGAACTCAGGTACTCCTAACTCCAGGGCGGGCACTTTATTCACTGTGCCATCTAGCCGCCCTCATTAATTCTTCAAAAAGTAATTCTTGAATCCCCAAAATATTTAATTTTGTCTTTGTATGTACTTCCTTATTATTTAAATGTGACACTACATGTAGTGGAATATAAGCTCCTGGAGGGTAAGGTCTATCTCATTTTTTTTTTTTTTTTTGTATTTGACTTCCATTAGGAGCTCAATAAATATTTGTTGTTTAAGCAGTCAGGATTAAGGTGTGGCTTCTACAAAAGATTTATCAAATACATGTCCCATATGTGAACCCCAACACTCCCCATTGAACCAGAATAAAATAACTGAAATATTTAATAAAATAAATAAAAATACAATAAACATAGTTATTTTAATATGTGGCCAATATGTGTATTAGAGGAATCCTTATATTTGAATCAATTAGATCATTTCTATTTGAGTTTGATGTCATTGTTCTACAACACTTAATATTTTAATGATATATTCTTATAGATTGAAAAGTTTATATTTATTTCAAATCTGTTCGTTCAATTAATTCATACCACTGAGAGGGATACTACAGGGTATAAGATTGATTTATTGATAAGATATATCTCTAGCCACCAATAGATTACAGGAATTTTAATGTTGCTATTCTAAGCACTTGACAATTTGTCAAAAGTAATATTTGGGTGGAAGGGATTACATTATGCATTTATTTGCAATGTAGTTGAAAAAAATTCTTGGCATATTAGACTTTAGAAACTTACTACTCACATGACCTTGGGAACGTCATTTACCTTCTCTAAACCTTGCTTCCTTCTTCATAAAATAGAGGCAATAAATAGCATCTGCTTCATATAATTGTGAAATCAAAAGAGATAATGACTCCAATGAAGTAAATCATAACTAGGTGGTATAGTAGACTAAATTAACATCACTATGTTAGAGATGAGTTTCAATGTGTCCGACTGTAGCTGAAAAGATCAATACAAGCTCAGAATGCTCTACCACAGGTTGGGAACAAATAGTTCATGTGAACACCTGGGATGGCTACTCTAAATTTATGCATCTCACATTTCCTCTGAAATGCTTCAATTCTGCTTTGCTCATAGAGCATAGCACCCTCTCTAATGAGGGCCCACTATGCTAGGTTTTCCTGTGTTAGTGTATCCCATGCTGCACAATCAATTCCAAAGTTCTTAAGAGAGACCTTAAGACTGTCCTTGTATTGCTCTTTCTGACATCCCTATCCCCCTCCATGAAAGATTGCCCTATATGAGTTCTCCATAAAATAGCTCTATACAGTACTTTCAGTGTGCCAGATACAATGTCAAGAACTTTACAATTATCTCATATGATCCTTACAAGAACTCTGTGAGGTGGGTAATATTATTATCCATATTAAACATATTAGGAAACTGAGGCAGTTAATTTAAATGACTTGCCCAGGTCACACACCTAGTAAGTGTCTGAGACCAGGTTTGAACTTGTCATCTTGATTTTAGGGCCAGGACTTTCTCCATTGTCCATGACTGCTAAGCCTAGAGTCAGGAAATCCTAGGGTAGAATTATGGGGGAGGGGGGCTCCCAATTAAAAATGAAGGCTAGAAAAGCTGCAATTAATTGCCTAGAGCTGCAAAAATGGTTGGTAATAAATTCTAGGCAAAGCTGAGTTTTTGAACTCCAGTTCTATTGCTCCAAATCCCTGGCTCTGTTGATATCCTCACAAGTTTTACATGATCCATTTCACTTTATTAGAAATGGACTTAACAACTTACAGACTACTGAAAATGGCACAAAAAGTTTTCCTGACATTTTGTAATTTGGAAACCATTGGAATAATTGATTACTGTCAGATTTTTCTTTTTTTTTTTCTCATTTCTCTGTGGAAATAATCCTTTGGTTTTGTGTGTCCTTATCTCTCATTTCAGACTGTCAGGCAAAAATGTATCTTCGTTGGCAACTCTAAGAGACTTTCTAGTGACATAGACACTTTGCACACAATAAATGATAATGATGATGCATAGATCATTTTTTCTTAAAAGACATTGAGGGCTTATTTTAAAAATGTATATTTTCAACAAATGTCCAAATAAATAATCTTTTAATTATAATTTTGAGAACAAAAACCTCTGACTTTCTCTGACCCATAGGAATAATTTTGATGATTGCTCTGTTTTTTCATTAGAATTTCTTTGTGTAATTACCTTTTTACTCATTAAAATGCAATCTCCTTGGGAGAATAGGACAAAGCCAGATTCTCTTTGAATTTCCTGATCCTAACAATAAAGTAGCAAATAGTGATCAGCATGGTACCATGGATTGTTGAACTTAGATTCATAGGACTAAGACTGAATTACTGACTCTTCTACTTACTACTTATTTGACTCTACCTCCAATGACTTTTCCTCTATAAAAAGAGGGAATGGGGGCAGCTAGGTGGCACAGTGAATAGAGTACTGACTGTGGAGTCTGGGGGACCTGAGTTACCAGCCTCAAATACTTAATAATTACCTAGATGTGTTACTTTGGGCAAGTCACTTAACCCTACTACCTTGCAAAAAAGCAAAAAAAAAGAAAAAAGAAAGAAACAAAAAAAGAGGGAATGACTGATGATTTGTAAAACCGATTTTAGGTATGTACCTATGAACTTAGAAATCCAGTGTTTGTGGAATAGTTGGTTCTTGTCCTCCATTACCAAAGAAGACCAAATTAATGTCACTATGTTAGAGATGAGTTACAAGGTGTCAGACTGAAGCTGAAGAGGTCAATTCAAGCTCAGAATGCTCTATCACAATAAGTTCTCCATAAAAATAGTCTTTTTGGCAAGCATCTATTTGACATTTGAACAATGTGGTCATTTCATCTTAATTGTTATCTCAATAGGAACATGTAAATAATGTTGCTTAAATAGAACTATCCAAGGTCACATGGTTAATTACTTGTAGAGACTGAATTAGAAACTACCTGTTGTGGTATCTATCCAGTACTCCTTTACACCTTTAACATATATATGGAGGTAAGATAGTTTATCACTGGAAAGCTTCTGTCAAATGCAAATAATATCTTGGAGTATTTGTACAGATTCACTTTTATTTAGCTGTTCAATCTTTTCAGTATTTCTGACTCTTTTTGCCCCATTTGAGGTTTTTTTTTTTTTTTGACAAAGATACTGGAGTGGTTTGCCATTTGCTTCTCAAGTTCATTTGGCAGATGATGAAATTGAGTTTTCCTTCAAACACACACTTAGTAAATGTCTGAGGCCAGATGTGAACTCAGGAAGATGATTCTTCCTGACTCCAGACCCTTCCTTTTATCTAATATACCACCTAAAAGACCCAATTTATACCCTGTTAATCCCTTATTAAGGTATTTTTTTAATCAGATAACCAGTTAATCAAATAACATGGCTCTTAGGAAATAGGACAAAAGAGATTTTAATGTGCATGGGACAGTTAGTTCTGAAGCATGATGATTCTTTCAAAAAGCTTGCCATAAAATATTATAAGCTGCCAAGGAGCACAAATAAATTTGAGGGTCACCGTTTTACTTCCACCATATCTCATTTTTAATTCTAATCTAGCCTGACCAATTCTTTTCAGGAAACTAAAATATCTTGGAGAATGTTCATTCATTCACTAGAGGTAAGAGAACAATCCATAACATAGAGCTCTTTATGCTGCCTGTGTAGGGATAGACATTTCTAGATTGCCAAGAAATAATGGGTAATACTAATGAATTTGCCTGGGGAAAACCCCAGAAATTTCATTAATCAAAGTTCACCTTTATAAAAATCTGAATTTACCAGAACATTATGTAATACACTTAAGACATTGGCAGGTTATATAAGAAAATGCATAACAAATTATAAAGGTTAAAATTACATCAATTTTAGCAGCTTTCTAGAAGTTTTCAAGATAATTTTGTATGGTATGTGGATATTTGCAGGTAGAGATTACCCATAGGTGGCTACTTCCTGAGATTCTACTTAATAGGAAGTACTCAAGCCAAATTCAAGCAGTAGTTGGGTTCCCTTTGTGTCCATTTTCTAACATGGTCCCGTGATGATCAATAGCAGATTGATTCTTTTAGGTTGTGCAGATATTTCTTATGATGTTCTTTATTTGAATTATTGAATCATAAATTTAGACCTGGAAGGACTCTTAGAAGCCTTTAAGTCTAACCTACTCACTGTATAGATGAGGCACAAAAGTAGACTGACTTGGTCATGTTCTCATACTAAGCACTTAACATCTGAGTTCAAGTGTTTCTGATGTCAAGTCCAGTGTCCTCTCTGCTACATTACACTGTTGCTTATTAGAAGAAAATTATATCAACAAACATGCAATTTTTTTCTGCTCTTTTGTTACACAGATTTGGAGACTAGATGTGGAAACCTCAGCTTTATATTAGGCAGGCAGAGTCTGATGGAGAGATTCAAATAATTATAAGTTCAAAAAGTGATGATCATTAAATCAGATATTCTAATTTTATATATGAAGATATACAGAAACCAAGGAAGGTTAAATGACCTAAAACAAGTTTCATTAAGAGAACTTAGTGTCCTTTTTTCTAGTGGAGTAAAGAGTAAAATTTTTACTTACTATACATTGTATAAATGCTGGAGCTGAAGTCCTGTCTGCCAAGAAAGCATATGCTGCCACATAAAAGCCAGATTTGAAGCAGTTTTTTTTTTAATATTTGGATTTTAAGGGGGGAAAAACAGCCCAAGCATCAAAAAATAGTTTGGAATCTGCAGGGCTGGAATCTCTTTAACATTTCTTTTTTTTTTTTAATTTAAGGCAATGGGGTTAAGTGACTTGCCCAAGGACACACAGCTAAGTAATTAGGTGTCTGCAGTTGGATTTGTGTCACCTAGCTGCCCTTGGAATTTCTTAATCATTTTTAACTACTTCATCAGATTTTGGGGTGAAAAAGGTATTTGAAAAAGTTTGTGAGAGAAGATTTGTAGCCAAGATGTCTAAGAACAAGAAAACCTTCATCTACCATCAGTTATATCAATGAATATGTACCATTCAGTTCCTGGCAGAATCTTTTTTACCATTGGGTAACATAACTTTTCCTAGAGAGAAAATATATCCTCTTGAATTGTATAAGAATGAAAAGGACAAAGAATTAGGGTAGGAGATACTTTTGAAAAAAAGGCAATTAGAATATCTCTGATTTTTATTTTATTTTCTCTTGTGCCTTTAATTCACAACATTCACTGCTGGTCCTTTTATTTTATTTATTTTTTATTTTATCTTTTTAGGTTTTGAAAGAAAATGGGGTTAAATGGCTTGCCCAAGGCCACACAGCTAGGTATTTATTAAAGGTCTGAGGCCAGATTTGAACTCAGGTACTCCTGACTCCAGGGCCAGTGCCCTATCCACTGAGCCACCTAGTTGCCCCTATTTTTTTTTAATTATGAAAGTCTCCACAATTAGATTTTTTTGTCCCTTCTCTACATGGTTGTCCCATTTTTTTTCTATTTATCAAGGTCTTTCTTAAGTTCTAACTCTTCTATGAAGAATAGTCTAAGAATTCAGTCCTCAAAGTTTTGGTTTATTCTAAATTTTGGCTGAAGACAGCCTACTTCTCAAAGTATGTCAGCAAAATCTATTAATAAGATACCCATGAACAAAAGTGACTTTTTTTTCTTTACAAGTTTTTTCCCCTAAAGGGAAGTATCTGCCTGCTAAATTAGCTTTATATCTTCAGCATAGACTGAAAATAACACTTTTTTATTGAATTTACAGTAGTCACACTGATGTATTATCACTGTATCACTCTGTTTGGTGTTCCAAGAATAGTAAGACTGAAGAAGGTAATTTTAACAGTTCAGTTAAAAATTAGAGGCTTCCTTTTATGAGGCCCCTTAATATACAGAGACATATATAAATAAATATTTGCAGTGGGAACTGGTGAGCCATTTCCCATTAACAGCTTTTTTTGCTTGTTAGATTTATTCCATTAAGGGCAAATCATTTAAAGAGGTTCTACTGCATTCATATATTCCATTTTCTATAAGTTTCCCCTAAAATTGATTTTAGTATTTATAATTGAATTAACAATGGGATAGTTTATATATTTACAAATAATCTCAACACATTTAAAATGTGACACTTTCCGGTACTTCTCTTTCCAAATTTTTGGCATACATCAGTTCCTTAGGGACTGTTAATTTGAAATTGATTTATCTAGTTTGGAAGTAGCCAATATGTCAGCCTCTATCAGTCATTACGGAGAATACTTTAGAAGAAATTCCAGAGTGGGACAAATACCTGAGAAAAAGTGCACTGGAGACATTCAATAATTTTTACCTACAGTCTTTGAAAGCCAAGACTGTTAGATGAGAGAGAGAAGGACATAATTTCAAAGCACCAAGGAAATATCAGATCAGAACCATCAACTAATTAGCTAACTGAAGTTCAAGAACCATGGAAATTTCAAGGATCAGGATAGAGACTAGCATTATGATGGAATTACTCAAGGACTTACTAGGAACCAGCAGCTTTATGAACTTACTATTCAGGGTTGATGAATGTTAGCTAATGCTAAGAAAAGAACCATTTGTTTGGTTGGGTTTTTTTTTTTTTTTTTTGGTATTTTCTTTTAACAAAAGTCTCTGGGATAAAGCCAACTCCTTACTATTAAGAACCAGTTTCTTATAATGGTGTTGAATTATTTTCATGCAATTCTTTTTTTAGAATGAAATTTTCTAATTTGTCCATTCATTACAAATCATCTCAACAGTGTTAGACCCCCTAAACACATCACATCTATATCTAGGATTTCTTTAAGTCTAAATATGAAAAAAACATTTCTACTTAGGATATCACATGCTAGAAATGATTTACAAGAAGTGATCCAAAAGTAGTGTTTCTTTCACTCTCCATTTCTCATAATTATATATATATATATATATATATATATATATATATATATATATATATATTAGACCTTTGTCTCTTCCAAATTTCTAATTTGAGAATTCCCTGTTCTAAAATTGGATTTTAATAAGGATCTCATCATTACTTCCTCCTAAATAATTCTCTTCTACAATTCCTGCAACCTATACAAATACCTTTTCATTGCAACAAATGAACATGTTGGCCTGGGAGAAGAAGTAGAGAACATCCATTTATTAGATTCCTACTGTGTTCCAGTCTTCTTCCTAAGTATCTTAAATTTCTCTTCATTAGATGAGATTCAATGGGAGATAACAGGGATTTTTGGTATAATGGAAAGAGATCCAGTCCCAGAGTCAAGATTTACTCATCAAACATTCATCATATGTATAAAATGTTAAGCAATGGAGATTAAAAGGAAGAACCTGGCTTCAAGTCCTGACTCTGTGACCCTGGAAAAATTACTTATACCCTCAGTTAACTCAGTTAATAATCTAAATGGCTGGATCAGTACTGAACAGTATTAACTAAAGGCAATTACTTTCCAATGAAAGGCAAGTTTCATTGGTCTAATACAAAGAAATACGAGCACGTGCAATTATTTTTTGCATATTTGGAAGGTTATTGTAATTTATTACTATTTATTTCTTTGTGACTTAATTGGTCTCCCATAAAATAAGAATAATGTATATATATATATATATATATATATATATATTTCTCAAAGAGGAGATTTCATGATTAGGGTATATTAATTGAGCTCATTACACATTTGCTCCAGGTTTCTACACATTCACATTTCAAAATGGAGACTATTTTGATCTTGTTTGCCATGTAGTCAAAATGCCATCTTGTGCAAATGTCAGCCAACAAATTTCCTTGGCTGTCTCAGTTTTAAATCACTTACTGTGAAACAAGAAAGGCCTGCCTAAGCTAGCTAGTCCAGTTCGAATAATGTTGACTTTATATCTTTGTGTGTGTCTAATACTTTCAATGGATAGAAAAATAAAGCTGTCTCCATTTTGTCACCTGGTATACAGATAAGTCTTTCAGACCAACTCTAGATTCAATATGCAGCCTATGTTTTATTGGTGAGGGTCATTGGAGAGCTGAGATCAGATTGATATCCCTCACTGGTATACAGCTATATCTTCCATAAAAGTAAGGTAGCATTGGAGAAATAAAATGTTTCTACTTATGTGATATTAAAGAATAATTATTGTAACATAAAATTTCTCTGATGGATCTCCTCTGATCACCCAATCCAATTTTGCTCTCTATTTTATCTCTGAGGTTTTCTTTTTAGAGACAGAAAATTGTGTGGACAGAAGTCAACAATTAGGTTTCAGATATTTGAGTTTTATCCTACTCTAATTGGGCATTAATGAAAAACCAAAAAAACTAGAAGCATAATATTTTTGTAAAATGTTTTCTGCTTTTAAGACAATACATTTATAACCACCCTTCTTTGCTTCACAATCAACATAATATTTTGGGTGAAAGAACCTTATCTTGAAGTCATGTTGCTTTATATTAGCCCCATTCTTCTATTGTAGTATCCTTTAGATTCTGACTTGAAGTAGAATTAATGATCCATAGAACCTTGAGCCATACAACACTCAAGTAATTTTTGTGTTATTATAAGAGAATAAAGGCAGAAATTTGACCTTACATCTAGCAAGAAATGAGTTTAGACTTGCCATTGACTCATACTATGTGGTTCTAGGTAAGCTTTTAATCTCTTACTGTTCTAGGTAGCAAAATATGACTACAAGTTGCAGAGAAAGTATTGTCCTTCATTTTCAGTAGGAATTTCTTTATCCATGAGTTCAAATTACCAATGATATTACAGATTGAGCCCTATGCCTAGCTTTAATTATGAGATGTAATCACTATTTTAAATACCTTATATTTTCTGATTTCACTTTTCATTTACTTAATTTCACATATAACTTTTTTTCTCTCCTAGTAATTCCAGCAACAACTTCTCATAAACTTATAGAAAGAATCCCTCTGAAAGTTTTGAGAAAAGATTTCTAGTATTCAGGAGACTAATGATGTAGAAGGAAGCTATACCTTCTAGCTCTACTCACAACTTCTCCAATAATATTAGAAGAGTGATAGATTAAGTAATGGCAGGAAAATGAAAGAAAAAACTATTCTGGGTCATCTTTACAGTTCAAGATAATAAATTTTACATATAGTCAAGAGACCAAAGAAAACATAGGGAAGAGTAGTGGGTCCAGATCATGGTCTTAGATCCAGAACTCCAATGTAGGTCAGCAGGCATAGAGATGCACATACCAGAATCTAAACTCAATATATAAGTACAGTTTCACAAAAAAAAATCAATGAGAATTTCTCAAAGAAATGAAATAAAATGTTAAAAAACTAAAAATTATTGCAAAGAGAATAATAATTTAGCACAAAGTATGAAACCTTATCCAGGAAACGGACTACATGAAAACTAAGTTAACTTGAACCCAAATAGCAATAAGATTTATTAAAACAAAATCAAAATATTGAAAAAATAAAAATATGAGATAGCTCATATAAAAATTGAACTTGAATATAAATTGAGATAAAGAATCACTGAATTTTCTAAATATCAATTCAAAAAGAAAATATTAAAATCATATTTGAAAAATAATGAAAGAAAACTTCCCAGGTCTCTTAGAACCAGAGAGCATAATGAAAATAGAAAAAGTCTACCAGTTACTTCCTTGTAGAATTCCCATTATGAAAACTCCTAGGAGCATCTTGGTCCAAATTTAGAAAGTCTGAAGAAAAAATATCAAAAGCAGCTAGAAAAAGAAATAAAACACAAAAAAGCCACGATGATAGCTGTTGTAAATAAGTAGAAATCATGAAATACAATATTCCAGAAGCAAGATATATTTATAAGTAACTTATTTAGCAAAAAAACAATGCTGACTTGAAAGCACCTTATTTAATAAAGGACTTCCAAGTTTTCCTCATGAAAAGTCTGAACATAAATATCAACATTAAATTAGAAACATGAGAGTAAATTAAATACATGTAAGCAAGCAGAAAAGATTTTATAATGATAAAAATTATGTATTTTAATAAGAGTGGAGGGAAAGGTATAAAATAAGCATCCTCCATAAACTGTGATCTGGGGTTATAACAAAAATCATCATAGATGCTAGAGTGATAGAAAAGAAGGGTAAAAAAGACATAACCTATTAGCTGCTCTCAGATCTCATTATTTACTAAATACCAATTTTAAGTTTGACACATTTTATGATAGAGTTTTACAAACATATGAGTTTAAATAAAGGTAAATTTAAATACAATTTGTTCATTGTCACAAGGAAATTATACATAAATGCATACATACATATATACATATATATAAATATACGTATTATATGTGGAAAATAGTGATTTAGAAGCTCAAACTATTTTTAAACCATCAGCAGTTAGGATTTTTTTTTTGAAGAAAAGACCAATGTGAATTAATGGCAGAAATGAATTTTTCCCACTATTTTAGTAATAGATTTTCATTTGAACTTAATAAATATTTTCTCAAAGGTAAACAAATGTATTTTAAATATGTAGAACAGTGAATAGTTTTAAAAATATGCTGTAAGTGGGAGGTGTTAACTATTACATTATAGGTGCTGATTTTCTTAATAACTGTGTAATATTTATATTTATGTATATATATATACATATATCTATTGCAGATATTAAAAATGAATAAACACAAATAATTAATATTCAGGTATACAACAAGGAAATGGGGCAAATATATGGTGCAATAGTCTCACCAAGTTTAAATACTTTATTTGAAGAAACTGGAAGTATATATAGTAGTTTAAAACACAAATACCAGATTCTCAAATTCCAAATCTAACACACTTAGCATGATATTTTATAGTTCGTTGCACCAACTATACCTTCAATTATTCCTCTTTCCCCACTTTTTCATTGAGTCCAATAGTTGACATTTTTGCTCCATTTGCATCCTCATTAGCTGTGATATTTGTGAAGTTGCTATTCTTGGATAAATGATACATTCCCTGAACCATCCAATCCTGAAGATAGAAGACTTCTCAAATTCAAAGCTGACTTCAGATATTTACTATCTAACCATGGCAAGTCACTTAACTCTATATATCTCAGTTTCTCAATCTGTAAAATTATCCGGAGAAGGAAATGTCAAACTATTCCAATATCTTTGTAACTGAATCCACTGAACAACAACTCTGACAAAAAAGATAGGAAGAGTTTTTGAATATTAAATGCAAAATATTAAATACCAAACAATTATCTTCATGGTAGTCATTAATTTTCCAACACAAGTTATATTGTATGCTTCAGGGAAAAAGAGCATTTGCTTCGGAATGAGAATACTTGAGATCAAATCAGGTTTCCACTACTTATTAATATGTAACCACAGGTAGGTCCCTCTCTCATAATGAATGAGTGAAAACATATTTCTTAAAAACTTACTATGCATTTAGCACTGTACTATGTAATGGGGATACTAAAACAAAAGTGATGCAGTTGGTTTCATGAAACAACTTACCATGTAAGAATGGGAGACAGTATATTTAGGGGTGTGGTGGGCAGGAAAGCGAATTTTTCTGACAATCAATTTCCCTTCCTTTTAGTAGTGAATACATCCCAAGATATCCCCAGTAGATTGATTTGTGTGTATGCATGTGCATATGGCAGGCATGACTTAGATATTTGGAGCCAGATGACTTTGAATTTGTTTTCTCATTGCAAACTGAGTATTGATTTAGATCTCTAAAAAATTCTTTTAAATTCTACATGGCAAGATCCAGGGGATGGTTATGGTAGTCTGCCAGCTGCTCTGAAGGAAGAAACAAGAAAATCAGTAGCCCTTGGCATTCAAAGAATGTATCTTAGCTAAGAATACTAAAATCACAGAAATCACAGCTAAACAGTACGTAAATAGAGCCCCTAATTGACTAAGTGATAATCAGAATCTGAGTACTTGAATGCTTCAGGGGAATAAAACAGGAAAGGGCAGGAGGTCCATTTTTCAGTAAGCTACAGTCAAATAAAAATATAAAGTTTAAGGAAATAAAAGATTGACCTTAGTGGTTTAGAAATCATTTGCTATCTGTTTCATTATATAATTTGAAGGAGTAAAACTGATTAAAATGAAAATGTACCTTTATTAAGTAATAACTTTCAATGACAGAAGTACTTATAAATTATACACATATAGTCTCACAATGACCTTGTGTAGATATAGACGGTATTATCATATCCATTTTACAGATGAGTAAACTGTGCTCAGAAAGATTGTTTTATCAGTGTTCTCATGATTAGTAAATAACCAGAGGCAGGGTTTTTTTTTTTTTTAGGTTTTTGCAAGGCAAACAGGGTTAAATGACTTGCCCAAGGCCACACAGCTAGGTAATTATTAAGTGTCTGAGACTGGATTTGAACCCAGGTACTCCTGACTCCAAGGCTGGTACTTTATCCACTACGCCACCTAGCTGCCCCTAGAGGCAGGGTTTTAAACTTGAGATCATTTTAAATTCTCAGTCAAGAGTATTTGCCATTTAGGGATGATGCTTTTATTTTCATTCTGTATTTACATATGATTGCCTGCTACATATGATTAGTAACAAGTAAAGTAACCATTTAATGTAGTTTTTAAAAAGAAGTCAAACTGATGGGCTACCCAGCCTGAGACAAAAATTAGAATAAATTATATCAATAATAATCTGCCACAATGGGGATTAAAGTTATAAACTAGATCACTAAAGGATATATTTTTAAATCTACTTTAACAATGACTATAAAAAGAGAAAGCACAGAATCTTTCCAAAATAATGCTCCACATCACTACAGCTAATCAGAATCTCTCTATAATTCTTGCTTCAACTTTGACCTAGAAATGAGTTCATCATTCCTACAAGACTTTCAGTTAGGTTTCTGCTTTGATAAGGGGCAAGCTGGGTAACCTTTTAAATCCCTTCCAACTTCATTCCATGCCTTTATGCTAATGCTAAATTCCCATATTGACATGTAAGCCCTGGCCTTCCTCCTGAGCTCCAAGCTGATTTCTCCAACTCACTATAGGATATTAAATGGAGTTTCTGCTTGAGCAGCATTCCATCACAGTTTCAGACTTAACGTGTCATTTCTTTTTATTTTCAATAAGTTACAATGGTTCTTTATCCATCATTGGATTAAGTCCAAATGACCTGGCCACACTGTGCCTCTCCAGCCTTTTCTCTGAATATTTCCCAGTTCATCTGCTCTAGTCAATCTGATTTTATTATGAACTCTTCTATTTCCCATACTCATTTTTGTTTCTCTGCCTCTTTTCATACTCCACCCCCCTATATTGGGATTCCATCCCCTCATTCTTTCTCTTTCTATATCCATCTTTGAGACCTAGTTAACACTTTTTCTTCTTATCATCATTTCTCCATTATTATCCCTTTTTCTTAAACTATATTTGCTTTTACTTTGAAACAGAATTAGCATTTAATTTTATGATGTATTTTTCTAAACTATATTCATGTTATTTTCAGCAACTAGAATGCAAACTTTGAGGGTAGGAACAATATAGTTATAGGGATTTAGAGACAGAAAGATATGAAGATAGAGAGATTTGGAAACAAAAGATAGTTGCATACTCTTTAGGGCAGGACCCATATCTCTCACTCACACACACACACACACACACAGAGACACATAAATGTTTGCCTGATTATACACACGTGTACTATTACAATATATTTGTACATCCATATATATATGTATATATACATCCATATATATATATATATATATATCCCTTGGTATAAACTGTTGGCAAATTAAAGATTCAATGATCTAATTCTTTAAATATATGTCATAGTACTGTTAAGTCATTTCAGTAATGTTTGACTCTTTGTAACCCCATCTGATTTTTCTTGGCAAAGGGTTTTTGAGTGGTTTGCCATTTCATTGTCTATTTCATTTTATAGATAAGGAAGTAAAGAAAAACGGGGTTAAGTGTCTTATTTAGGATCCCACAGCCAGTAAGTAAGTGTCTGAGGCCAGATATGTACTTATAAAGATGAGTCTTCCTGACCCCAGGTCCAGTACTATATCCACTGTGCCAACTAGATGCCCACGGTCACATAAGTCACAGAGAAGACACCAGTCCTCATTAGTTGAGAGAATTTCTTCACATAGGAGTTCTCTATATTAATTAAATCATAGATCTCATCTCAATACATACACACATTTTCATTTCAAAACTTGTTCTAATTAGAATCATGGCAGATGCTCAGGAAACAAATTGACTGATTGCTAATTCTATCTAGGGGCAAAGCAAATAAAACCAGAGTAGGGGGTAATCTTTCTACTTGGGACACTTAAAGTCCTTCCCACTCTGTCTAATCCCCTTTCTATACTGAACCATATGTTTACATATGTTTGGAGTATTAGGACAAGAAAATATATCTAACTGCTGTCTTTGCTTCTGTATCCTGCTTGTTCTCAGTAACCCCCATCCTCAAAATACTATAAAAACCCTATCCCCTGAACACTCAGGTACTGTCTGATTTGGGTACTCTTTATCCCCAGGAAGTCCCTGGGAAATTAAAGATCTCCAAACTTATCAAATTTTTGTCTCCATCTTGCTCTTTGGGTTCAGCAGAATGAGTATGCCAGACCAGCTGACCTCAGACTTGTTTTCTAGCTCTAAATCTATGATCTTTGAACCTAAAAATGTACACTGAACTTATTTTCTCCGAACACTGTGAAAAGGATGAAAATTGATATATTGATGAAGAGATGGAATTGGTAGTACTTTTTTCCACTTCAATTTAATTTCACTGCTTTTCTAATGAAAAGCCAGAAAAAGTAACTGGCTAATTACCTAATCACTGAAGTGAAAACAATAAATATGAACAGTACAATTTTAATTGACTTGCAGTCACAGAACTGCCTTATCATAAATTCTGCCCTATAGTGGTGGAGTGGAGTCCCATTGTTTTACCCCTAGAAAAACAATTATCAGACTAAACCTATTGCTCCCTCTAATCATATAATGGATGCAAATAAATTTTGACTTATTTGCTTCTTACCTGTGAAAAGATAAGTTGACCATTTTAGATGATGCTATGAGGAACATTAAAGGCAATAAAAAAAATAATGAGGACCAGGATTCAAGTTGTGGCTCTGATACTTATTGGTTGTGTAACTCTGGCTAAGCTATTTGACACAGGTTTGTTTCTTGGTCAATAAAATTAGAGGTTTGAATTATATTACCTTTGAGGTCTCTTCAAGGTTCTATCATGTATAGTGTTCGAGTATGTATACTAGTTTGTGGGAGAGGAGAGGAGAGGAGAGGAGAGGAGAGGAGAGGAGAGGAGAGAGAGAAGAAAGAAGAAGGAGGAGGAGGAGGAAGAAGAAGGAGGGGGAGAGGGGGACAGAGGTGAATGAGGGAAAGGGAGAAAATCACATTCAGCAGAAAACTTGTCAATTGTGTCTCTGTACTGGTAAAAGGATGAGCAGACTGTCTAATAAGGGTTGAAGGCAATCATTCATAGTCCTTTGGTCTCTCATCCCTAAGATAGCTTCTTACATTCATTTGTCTTCAGACTTTTCACTGGGAAGCAAATGCACTGACCAATTCAAATGTGTGCTGTATTATGCTTTTTGTTTTGTTTTTGTTTTTGTTTTTGTTTTTGCAAGGCAATGGGGTTAAGTGACTTGCCCAAGGCCAAACAGCTAGGTAATTATTAAGTATCTGAGGCCATATTTGAACTCAGGTCCTCCTGACTTCAGGGCTGGTGCTTTATCCACTGTACCCCCTAGCTGCCCCAGTGTTACTCTTGACAGCTATATTTGTGACGCTTGTGGTTTTTATGTTTTACTTTGTGAGTACCCTATTTATGTGTTATAGCACCATTTCTATATGATTCACTGAATGTGACAATTTTGAATAAAGTGGGAACTGCTAAATGAATAAATATACCCACCCCCTGCCCCAGGATCCTTAAAGCTCTAGAAACTACACTTTCCCATAAAAATTTTGGAATTGTCTCATACTACCCTTGCTGGAGGGAGGAGTAAAACAATTCTTCACTCCCATCCCCAGTTCCAAAGAACAAGAAGGTAACTTGTGACAACCTTCACTAATCATATTAAGAGAAATGACTGAGCAGATACCTCCATAGGAAAGAAGTAATTACAAATTACCTATTCATGGAGTTTGGTCACGAAATGGAGAATATGGGTGGATGGTTTCTTTAGAATAGGAGAAACATAAGCAGATTTAAAAGTAAGGGAAAATAATTTTACAAATGAGAAATGATGATGCATGAGATGAAAGAAAAAAGACAATATGAAGATGTCTCATTGTATGGAAGTTGAATCAATCATCGAGGAGCATTACAGCAAGCACAGATCTAGGAATTGGGAAAATAGAGTTGAGAGAGTTGAAAATTCAACTCAGTCAACATGAATTTCAGATTAGAGAGTAAATGGAAACATTACAATTTTACCTCTATTAACAACATGGCATTTCCTTTTTTCACATTAAGGGCAGTAGGGAGAAGGAAGAGAAGCAAGATCATTGAATCACTTTCCATATATTCCCTTCTATGAGGCAGGTGAATAAACAAGTGCTCTGAGTGTTCAACAGGATGAATTTAATTGCTTACTAGCTAGCATGCAGTCCTTAATGATTAAATTTTATTTGGAGCATTTTAATAAAAATAAAAAGTAACCCATTCAAAATTAATTAATTACTACTTACAGTAACAGTAGCAGTTCAATGGAACATTAACGCATTAATGGAAATATATGCAGGATTCATATGAGCAGTATATTAATTCACTGAGATGGGTGGTAACAGCAGCCAAATTCATAATGCTGCATATTTGAAATGAGTTGTTACCCAAGCATATTTTGTAAACATAAAATAACTTCCATCCTTTAAAAGTGCTTTGTTTTTACATATTAGCTGTCATACATTTAGCAAGAAAAAAATAAGATTAATGTGTTGGTTCTAAAACATTGGTCTACTTCACAGCAAGCTATGTTATATATTCAGAAATAGCTTAAAGTAACTTACTGTACATCAAATTGGATGATTTGCATACTCCTTATATATTCCAATTCTCCCATTTCAAATATGATAAAAGAGTAAAGATAAGAATTATTTTTGTTCAAGTATTATACTGTAATTTTCCCACATAACTTCAACATTTTTCATAATTCATTTCTCTTGGTTCATTGCCAATTCTGTCCCATACCACTGAAAATTTCATCTTTTCCTGGCAGGGGGTTCTAAAACCAGTGAAACACAATGCAGATGAAACTTGGGTGTAAAAGTTTCCAGGCACTAGAAAGCATCTAAGTGTTTGAAAAATATCCTACTGACCAATGCAATTCTTTACAAATAATCACAATTCAAAAAAAACTTGAAAAGATATATTTGATAAAGGTATATTTAGAATGGATTATTTTAAAAGAAGAATATCTGTAAGTGATGTGCCTAGAATAGTAACATACTCAAAACTCTAATTCAGTAAATAGGTACTTTTTTAGCCAAAAAAAAAGATTTATTGCAATTCAAAGAAAAAAGTGATAATTAAGATAAGAGGATCATTGGTTTATAAGAGAAAAAGACAGTAGAGTCTATCTAGTCCATTCTCATAATTTTATATATGGGGAGACTGAGATCCAATATGTAATTAAATGTCTTTCCCAACATCTCACAGTACAATGCAACAGATTTAGAATACAAACCTATATTCTCCCCTTTGGTGGGAAAAGTGTGTATTTTTCACTTGGCACCCTTAAGGAATTATGGATTACTACCCATTAAGTTTCATTTAAGTTCATGGACAGATGGAAAGCACCTGATTAAAAACTAAATTAGCCTCTCCTTGACTGGATTTCTACAAAATTTCTCAATGAGGATTATACTATTTTGTACTTGATTGTACACCACATTGTGTGTGTCATCTCTGATAAAAATATAAGCCTTTTGATAGACAGACACATATTTCATCCTCTTTTACATATTCTCATTCACCTTTATCTCTATGAGCACCCAGGAAGCTCTCAGCTCATACTAGTTGACTGAGTTAGAAATATGTCTGAATGCTGGAATACATCTATAACATGACAACTGGACTGAATCTCTAGTCTTTGCAGGATGGCAGCCTGGATGTTGGAAATGAGATGATGGAAGGATTCCTGCCAGGACATGTTTTTTTTTTGGATGATAGGATGAAACAATTTTCATTCATTTTTTGTCCACAACCTTGAGCTATTTCAACTTACAAACATTTCTTCTCCTGTGTTTGTATTGAGCTTTAGACATTTCACTCTCAGTCCTAGTTCTCTAAGAGAGGGACCTACTGCTGCAGTGTTCTGAAGCACAATGTCTTACTGCCTCTCTAAATCCACATCCCCTGTATATTACATCTGAATTCCATCAGAAACCTTGTACCTAAATCACAATTCTTTTCTGCTCTGCCAGTGAACAAACCACACAATGGTGGAAAAGGGGGGTTATTTCATTTGGGTTATGGTGTAAAACTGACTAGGAGTTTTGGAAATTCTCCTATCAAGCACATTTGTTGTTTGAACTAAAACTTTTGGATAATATTTTTACAGAAAGCTGGGATAAATTATGAGCTCCTTTCTCTAATTGCATTTCTTTTTTACCCCAAGGAAAAGTCATTGTTATTCAAATCAATCTTTACTCCCAAAATGGTTACTTAGTGACACCCTGAAATTAGCATTGAATAGCCTCATCCATCCCAGACAACAAAGGAAATGAGTGTCTTTATTGTACTATTACAAGTTAGTTTTGAATCCAAAGATATTTTCTTATTAATTTTCAAAGAAAGTGTTTTATAACCTTTGAAAAATAAATTTATATGACAGATTCCTATTATTAAATTCCAAGTTACATTTGGAATGGGTACAGTTTTGAATATGCTTTAGAATAATTAATTAGCAATACTGTAAATTTTTTTCCAATAAAAAAGCCAATAATATTTTCATATTTAATTTTCAGGAATTAAATTCTGGGGGGTAGGCTCGTGTTTCTTTGCATGGAAACTACATTGAAAAATGTCAGTCTTAAAACCCAAACTCTTTAATGCCAATATGCTTTTGTTGATGTTAAAGGGATATGAACTGGTAATATCATGATCCTAGAAGATTCATGATTACAGTCAAAATATATACTAATGTTATTATATATAATTATAAAAATTTGAAATTAATCAAAGGGATGGTGAAAATTTTCAAACAACTGAACCATTTTTTCCTTCACCCCACCTAATTAGCTTACAGTTATGCATTTATTTTGTATGTATTATTTCAAGATATATGTGATTGATACCTCCTTGAGGGAAGATACTATTAATTTCTGACAGCTTTTCACTGTCTGCCAAGTAAGTAAAACACACTATTTCCTAAACATTTATATAAAATATTATTTACATATCATAGACAGTATAGATATTTTATATACATGATATCTGTACATGTCTCTCTGTATGTATACACATGCACAAGGTAGAAAATAGTAAAAATAAAGGGCATTTAATACATTTCATAGAGAGCAGAACCTTGATAACTTGTTGCTAGCATCAAGCAAGAAAAATCAATTTTATTTGGTACCATGGCTAGCATAGCAGGCAAATTGGGTAAGAGAGGTGATGTACCTGCTTATTTTTCATTAATATTATGACTAATTTATTGATGGTGTTTCTCATTTTTGGGGAATAATGATAAAAAAAAATCTCTTTCTTTGCCTCTACAATAAATACCTATTGACTGATTCATTTTTTAATACTTCTTGAAGCATCATGTGTCTTTTTTATGACAGCAAAAACCTGTGAAGATAGTCCATGGCCACTAACCTGTGAGTAGTTATAAAAAACTGGCATAATAATATAGTGAACTAATATCTTCCTTTATGAAGAGATTAATATGAAGAATTTGTGACAACAGGGAAAGACTACTATGGTCTCATTTAAAGTAAAGAAGAAAATAAAATAATATAATGTATACAACTACAATAATTCAAAAAATTAAAATCTAATGAAATAAAACCAAGCACAGCAGAGTTTTAACAATCAATCTTAGCTTTAAAAAATGAGATGAGGACATATACTTGCCTCATTTAACTGGGGAGGTAAGACATGATGGATGTGAGAAATTGCAAACATCATGCATTCTCAAAGTCACATAGCTTTGTTTAACAGTTCTTCTCCAAAATGTGTCTACTACCTTCCTCCCCTTCTCCCAGCATACTATATAACCTTTTCATTTTCGGAGAAGAGTGAAAGTTGAACCTATCTTTCCAAAATTTCCTACCACTCATTTCCAATTATGGATTATGTAGTTAAGTCAAGCTGAACTACTCAAAAGCCTGTTTTATATATATATATATATATATAATATATATATATATATATATATATATATATATATATATATATGTATGTATATATATATATGTATATACATATATATGCCTATCTTCATGCCTTTGTTCATACCATTTTTCCATCTTGAATTTTCTCCCACATCTCTTTCTCTAAGCAAATCTTACTTGATATTATTTCCTCTACAAAACCTTCTTTAATTATATTATCCTACAACTGTTCTTTCCAGATTTTAAATCCTTATTAATTTATTGCCTGCATTATAGGTTTGGCAATATAATATAACATAATATAATATAATATGATATAATATGATATGATATAATATAATATAATATAATATAATATAATATAATATAATATAATATAATAATCTCATTTGTATGAATGATACATCTTTTAAAATAATTTTTGTTTTCATATCCCTCACATTTCTCAATGTATCTTTTCATTCACTCTCAGAGCCAGACCTTATAAAAAAGAGAACACCAAAGAGAAGAAAAATCAGTTAAGCAAAATTAATCACAAATATTTTGATTGCTTCCCCCCCATACTTTTTAAGATATGACATTGTTCTTTCCAATTGACTTTAACATTTATAAAAATCCTCTGATAATACAAGAAATGTTTCAAGTCACCTAACAGTACAGGGAAATAGGATTGATTCCAGATCCATGATTTTTAAAATGGTATATGTCTGTTTGCAAACTAAAAGCATTCTAACAAGGCAAACAAATTGTAAACAAATTATACATTGTAAATGTATAATGCATAACAAAGTTAGATTAAACTGAGATATTCCTTACAATCTTATATATTTCCATGATCACTTGGTCAGTGTAAACATGAAGACCAAAGCATAATAACTTTCATCTGTTGATAATTTCCAATTTTTTATGTACACATCTTTTATGTTTACAGTTGTTTGTAATGTTGCCTTATCCATTAGACTATATTCTACTTTACATCAAGGATTATTATTTCTCCTTATAGCTATTTCTGACATATAACACAGGGTCTGGTACAGACTGTCTGCTTAAAAATGCTCAAAGACTTGGACAGTTATTTTATACCCTGCAAAAAATGCCAACCTTGTTTAGCCAATATAAAACTTTAGTTAGAATTAAAACTTTCCTCTATTTAAAGTCTGTCATTGACTTGAATGATGAAAACTGACAAATTATTGTGCCTTCAAACTAATTTTGTTAATAGAGCAGCTGAACTAGAATTTAAACTTCTCTAGATGAACAATATTTGAGTTTGTAACTGACTTAAATGATGAATAAGCTAAAAGACTTTGGAACTACTTTTATTGATGGAGCAGTTTAAATATAATGCAAACCTCTCCCTATGCAAAATATTTGTATCTGCCATGGTCTTAAGTGATCCCAAAAGAATGCAATCTCAGGCCTTAATTTGATGTGATTTGAGATGATACTCTTCCCCTTAACCTCATTATTTCTGAAAAGGCAATACATTACAAGTCTGACATGAGTTCTCAGGTTTTTTTAGGGTTTTTTTGTTTGTTTTTGTTTTTGTTTTTAGTTTTGTAACCATAGTATCTGGCACATAGTAAATATGCTATAACGATTTATTGACTGACTTAGTTGAGGTTTCTTCATTTCCTGAGTGCAAATTTTTGCTTTCAGTGTCAACCTCACTTGAATAAGTTAGGTGCTATGATTTTAAGTAGACATCCCTTTGAATAACCAAATGGACAGAATTACAATAAGATTTCTTCTTTTGAAAGAGATGAAACATGAAACCTCCTTGTGTTATTTTAGAAGACTAGCCATAGACTCAGAATTAAGCAGAGATCCCAACATCTTCAGAATTACCTCTCATGTCCCTGTGCTTCTTTCTTTTCTTTAGCCAAGACAAAAGATGGGAAAAGGAGCCAGGAGTTGGCAATGTTAACCCACTGTGGTGTTGTTTGTTTGTTTTTTCAGAATGCTCCACATTCTTGAAATTAGACAATATATTTGATATGTTCATATTTTATAGTAGATTTTATGAAGTTAACTGAAACTTAAAGTAGGCTAATTGTGCATTGCAAATATCTATTTGTAAAAGTTACTTAAAGTTAGTTTTATCAATACTTAAATTATATATTATATAGAATATGTTGGATAATTAGGTTGAATTACAAGTCAGTACCTCAATAAAAATATAGTACTATTAAGAAAATTTTAAATAAACTTTAATAAGTACAAGTTTAAACTTCTATTCTAATTCTCAGATTTCTAATAACAGAGTATTTGAACCTTATAAATCTTAGAAATCTAATTAGACAATGTTAAGTTCTTTCTAGTTGAAGCCACAGATGTTTCACACTGGGAAAATCAGCAAGCCCCAGGGTTTGTTTGGTCTAGAGTAGTGTCAAATTTTCATGGATAATTTAATAGCTAATAACTCTAATTCTTTCCCGTAAACCAAGAGATGATAAATAATGATTGCACTAAAACTGTAAAATTAACCCTCTAGGCTAATGAAATTTTTCAGAAACCATTGAGGAAATTAATTTCTGGTGCTTAATGTTTCTTTATTGCCAATCTTCCTAGTTCTATTATATCTCATAATGTGACAGGAAGTGTACATAAACACATTGAAATGATGCAATTCAAAAATATATATCAAGGGAAGCTTCAAAGATTTTTTATGTCATGCTTATTCATTAATCTATGTTGAAAAACAAGAAGCTTTCCTCAAATTAGGCTACTCAGTTCTATATTTTATGATTATTCTTGATGTAGCTGCTATCAAGTTATGAGGTTCCAAATAAAGAAAAATTACACAATTTATAAATTCTGGAAAATTTATCATTGGTAGGAAAAAATAACATTTTTCCTATTTAGATGTAAGACTATTAATTATATGATATATTTTAATATTGACTCAAATTATTTAGATAGAACTGATTTTTAAAGGTGTGCTAAATTCTGAGGCTTTTAAGCACACCAAAAAAGTTTATAAAATTGAATAAAATTACATTACCCCTCCTTCTTATTTTCTATAGGCTGACAAAATCTCCCTGAAAAATAGAGGGCATGTTGAAGTATCATAAAATCTGTCTTGCTTAGAAGGCCCTGCTAGCTCTCCCTTTCAAAAATGATCAGAAAGAAGCCCAAAGCAGGAGAAGGTATTCAGAGGAGTACTTTATTCATACCTACAAAGTATCATGGACACAGATGTTTACATCCTATGGTTTAGTGTCAGTCTGACCTCAAATTGATCTTTCTGTTTCTAGCATGGAGAGACAAAAGCTATACAATCCAAAAAGAACCAGGAAATAAGAGACTTTTAAATCATGCATTAGCACTTAGCATCCGGAAATCCCTGTTGCAAATAGCAAAATTAAACTAAATCAGTACAGCATCTTTTATAGTTGAGTGCACCTGAACCAAAGAGTAGATAAAGACCCATGGGTAAGTAGAGTATCATCCTAAGCCCCAATTTTTCTCTCAATTAGCAGCGCCCTACAGTGCTCAATAGGTCTGATTCCCACACTAAGTTTTATAACTCAAAATTACCTCATTGAAAACTGATCTGTAAATGACAGAGATTCTCCAGAGCCCTTACCTATTTACGATCTGTAGTAATTGAAGACATTTGAGAATGTCCTCTAGACACTCATTTAAATTTAGTCTAGCTAAGTTCCTTTTATTGATATTTCAGAAATCTGAGATAAATATTTACCCATAATTTTAATATCATAGCACACACATACACACACATATGTGTATAGGGAGGTTAGACTGACTTACAACTTGTTGGAAAAGGAGAACACTTAGTTGGAGCATTTGGACCTAATGGATTTTGGGTAAAGTACAGTAGTAAAATTCAGGAATTTGGATAATGGAAGACAGAATAGATATCTTTCTTTCATCATGTTTCCATTGGGATAGAAAAATAAAAGCAGGAAATTCTGAAATACTGTCAAATAAGAAACAAGTGATCAAAGGGAGATCATTTCTTAACTGAGATTAGCAGTAATCACCCCCCCCCCGGGAAACAAGCTGACAATGGACAGGAATCTATTTTTTGTTCCTCTGGTACAAGCTGGTATGTGTCTTCATGTTTTGATTTCTACTTTCTTGCCAGAACTAATTGTCTTTTTAAAATTATACCTTAGACACCTTAAGATTCTAAATATACTACTACAAATACAGTCCAAAACTAGTCATTTCTTCAAGACCCAGTTCAAGAACCCCCCCTTCTTCATGCAGGAATTCCCCAACTCTAGATGTTTACTGCCTCTGCTCAAATGCTCTGGCATATACTCATTTTGCTATTAAGTTGGCACTTAGATTATGTTGTTTAACATAATCTATATGGCTAACCTTCTTTACCACCTATAAGCCATTGTTTTCTGATTTTGTTTTAGAGAAAAAATAGAATACTTCTAATACTTATTGTTACAATATATATTTGTAAAGTTAAATAACAAATGTAAGTAGTTAACACATTATAAATGTAATTACATTAAATTAGTATATTAAAATATGTAATAAACTCATGTTATTATTCCCCTACTCTAAATTCAGCTGAACCTTAAGAGTATGAACTACATCATTAAAAAAAGTATTGATAACTCACATAGAGATGGAAAAAGTATAGGCATTTAACAGTATATAGTTGTTAATAACTTTTTATGTCTCATTGTATCCCTTATTCATCATTTCTAAATTAATCTCTTTTCTTTGTAAAAATATTGGATTAATATTTCTGTACCATTACTTGAGTTAGGGAGGTTTATATCAACATGATAAGGACCCATTTGAAAGTTGTTACTACTTGTAATTAAAATATGTTCTTGAGAACTGATCAGAATATATTAAAAGATTCAGGAAGACTGATCTCAAGGAAAAGGTCAGAGAAAGACAAGGCATCTATTAGCTAGAAGGAGGTGGACAGAGAGGTTTTGGAAGGGTTAACAACATGTTCACGCATGGGCAAGAGGCTAGAAAAGGGTCTTACAACAAGAATGCATGATAGATTAGGAGTTCTTTAATGAACAGGAAACTGAAAGTGATTATATAAGTGAAGAGCTATCCAGAAATTCATCCCACACTGAACAGGGAGACAGAGGAAAAAGAAAGCCTATGAAAGAAATCTGCCTTTAAATAAACAAAGAAATTTGGAAACCTGTATGTACTTGGAGGGAAGAATTCTACTATCATAAGCACTTCACAAGTCAAATATTTAATACTTGCATCAAATAAAGTCCAATAGCATGAACAAGGAGTTATGTTGCTTGAAACAAGGCATGTAATCTGAGTTTAGTTTCTTAATATATAAACTCAGATTACATGCCTGGTAGAGGGATAGGAAGAAGGAATAATTATTCTAACTACTTGACAGAGTAGCTATAACAATCTTATGTGATGTATAAGGTACTTTGCTTTAAAATGTAAGTTTTTATTAAAAGGAGAAATGTTTCTGCAATTTGGTGGAAAAGATACATTATTCTGCATGCCATTTTCCAAAGGGGATATAATTTAGCCAGCAATATGGTCAAAATGTAAAAAAGGGATATAAAACAGATTTTTTTTGTTTATGTTTGGAGTATTTTCCTAATTAGAATTCTATGCCACAAGGCATCTACCATAATAAAATAATTAAGACCTAAGCAAAAATAAATGGTTTATCAAACATCAACTATGTAATTATGTTCAAATACTCATTTCTCACCTGTCTGCACTATTTTGGGATTTCTTTAACTTCTGCACCATGCCCCTGGAAGCCTAGTCTGTAAAATTTCATTGGCTTTGGTACTTCATCTCCTCACTTGCTATGCCTCTCTGATTAGAGGGTAGTTTCATGAACTCTTTAAGGAGAAAATTTATATCAGAAATCTCATTTATCATTTTACTGCACTATTTTGAGACCTTCTCTATATGACTTTTCTCTGGCATTAGGTACCTTCCTTTCCTCCTTATCCTCTACTGCAACATAGTTTTCTATGTTTTATTTTTTACCCCTTTAGATTGTAAGTTCCACAAAGGTAGAATCTCCTTTTCCTTTTTTTTTTCCCTATTTGTATCCTCCAGTTCATGGCACATAATTGGAATTAATAGTATTTCCAACATTTATATGATATAATTATTAAATTAAAGTCATTATTATATGTTCAAATACATATTGTATTATATACTTCATTAATATAGTTTTTATATTATATATATATTTATCAAATACTATTAATTTATTATGATTCCAGGTGTGAGGAATGTTAGAGTTGAACAGTGTTTTGCAAATTATATATACTTTAGGACCTTCACTTTACAGATTCAGGCACTGAAGTCTTTAAAATAGATTATAGGGCGGCTAGGTGGCACAGTGCACCGGCCCTGGAGTCAGGAGTACATGAGTTCAAATCCAACCTCAGAAATTTAATAATTACCTAGCTGTGTAGCCTTGGGCAAGTCACTTAGCCCCATTTTGCCTTGAAAAAAACTAAAAAATTAAATAGATTATGAAAAAAGTTACCCAAGATGAATTTCAGGCAAAAATATGCCTCGAATCCAAGCTTTTTGTTTTAGTCTCTTAAATAAAAATATCCATTATACTTGATTCCATGATAGTAGGTATTGTTTCATTCTTTATACATATTTCCCCACTACCTACCATAGTCCCTGGGAATAGGTAATAGTAAGTGCTCATTGACTTGCTAACAAAAACTAAATACATTTAGTTGTGTAGCTACTGCTCTCAATTTCTTATTATATTTATTATTTGGGCATTTAAACACAAAAAGTGTGTAATGAAAAATCTCATCATAAGTGTGAGGCTATATTACATGATCAATGATTAGTTTTAAAGAAGAATAGAGGTTCAGAGTATCATTGTTAAATTCAGTGGCTGTAGAACAAGATGGGCTAATTATGTGTCAGTGAGGGATGACAGTTGAAAACCAGACTACTCAATTCATCCTTGGCAGATGACAGATTAAAATGAGGAAGTTCCGTAGACAATGGTACTCACTGCAGAACATTTCAGAAGACATGAAGAACAGGGTTGAAGGACAAGATTGATCAAAATCTTCCTCATAAGGAACTCCAGTAATGACTAGATTACATCCATTCAAGTATTTAAGTAAGCTAAAAGTAAGACATTCTTTAAGATTATATTCATTAACTTATTATTTTAAGCACCCATTTATTACTTCAGTACTTTTAAGTCCAGAGCTCAAAGATAGCTGAGTGAAATTCAGTTTTCAATTTTAATACAAGACTTCATAGTATTATTATCTTTAAATTGTTCATAGTTTTTAAAAAAGTATAAATGTTTCAGAAAAGACCAAAATCTTTAAGAAAAAGATAATGGACAAGCTAGAACATTGCCAAAAGAAGGTGACTAAGGAGGCTCGAATCTGTGATATATCAGAATCAGTTTAGGGAAGTGGTATTATACAGTCTGGAGAAGAGGAATGTCATCCCAAGACATGATGCTTATATATATATATTAGCACTCTGGACAGCACCGACCAGCAAAATGAGAACAGTGAGCTTTGTTTCAAAATCTAGGAGTACCTGCTGTTGAGCTGTGTGTTGTTCTGACATTTAGAACAAGCAAGGGAGTCATAACAGGAGTTACAATGAGAGGGGAGAGCGCATCTCTTTGAGGATACTTGAGAGTCTGAGATGTAAATCTTCTAGTATTTGAAATACTGTCATGTTTAAGAGAATTGAGACCTGTTTTATTTGATTTCAGAGAGAAGAGACAGTAATAATAGGGCAGGAAAAGAATTCAGAAGAATATATTACAGTTTTATAAGAAAAAATTCAACTAATTATGTTTAAGATTAAACTAGTAAGTATAAAGAAACTTTAGTTTTAATATAAAGTATTATATTATGCCTTATTAGTAGTTAATAAATACATCTTCATTAGAAGAGTTATGTAAAATTTTGATGACTGTCTCAGAAATGTTGTAAAGTAGATTCTTATTTATGTTTGCTTTGATTCATGCCATGATTTTTGTTGAGATAATTTTCTAAATATTTAGACATTATCACCGAATGGAGATCATAATCCTTTTCTATAATATGCTGTCCTATAACATAGTAAATAACAAAACAAAATCACTAATTCTCACCTTTGAGGAATATAAGAGCTCAAAGAATATGATTTTGATATGTTTCTATGTGATAAGAGTTTATTTCCTTATTCTTTCTGTCTCCTTCAGTCCTAAATGTGAGTGTGTGCCTTATCATTCAGTCTTTGTGCTTCTTGCTGAAATTTCACCTTTCCTCAGAACTTTAACCTAACTGTGTGAATAACTTCTAAATTCCTCTCAAATAGCTATTATATTTCTCTTGCGCTTCAGGTCCCACCTCCAGTTGCTTGCTGGACATCTCAACCTATTATCATCATAAACTCCACATGGATAAATAAGATCATAGTCTTTATCACCCCCCCCCAAATAAATCTACATTGAAAATTTCCCTATAAACTTTTACTTTAGGTGAGAGGATTTAAGGGTATCTGGCAGAAGTCTTTTGAAAGAAGACATTAAACTTTTTTAAAAGTTTGATGTATACCTACTAGTATAGATATTAATTGATTTGAAATCATCTTCATCCTCATCATCATGGTGTGGGAGCTGAAGCAGGTGTTGTAGGTATGCTTCAGTGAAGCATTTAACAAGAAGATAAATGAACTCAATTGAACCATATGGGGATATTTTTGGTCTATTTCTTTACCTTCTGTGTAGACAAGGAAAATGGATCAGAAAAATTATTTAAATAATATAATATACTAGAGTTCAAAGTACTTTATTATGCAGATACATCCCAAGCTATTGACCCTTTCACAGCCAAACTCTTAGAAAAAACTTGTTTATACTCATTTCCTCCAGTTCTTTATTATTCACTTAACTCTCAGTTATTTGCAATTAATCATTCAAATGCATTACTCTAATGAATTTTTTTCCCAAGGCTACCAACAATCTTCTAATTGCTAAAATTTATAGTCCTTTCTCGGTTTTTATCCATCATAACTCAGTAGGTTTTGACATTTGAACAACACCATTATCCTTGCTGCTTTTCCTTTGACTCTTAAAACTCTTTCATAGTTTCTAGAATTAAGACCTTAAGACTTCAAGATCATTTAACTCAACCCTCTCAATTTTGTAGATGAGGAAATCCAGGCACAGGAAAAGTGATTTGTCCAATTATTCCTGAGACTGCTCTCTTCTTTTCCTTCTGTATGAATACTCCTTTACAATTTTCTTTTTCTGACACATAATCCATGGCCTATCTCCTAAATGAGAGTCACCCAAGGTTCTTTCTTGGTTCTTTGTCTTTGTCTATATTATCCCTGTAGGTGATCTAATCAACTCCTTTAGGTCCAATTATGGTCTTTTTGCAGTTGACTGCCAAATCTATGTCTAGCCCTAATCTCTTTTCTGCGTTCCAATTACAAATTGCCAACTGCCAGGAGAATTTATACTTTTAAATGTCCCTTGAGTGTATCAAGCTCAATAGGTCTGAAACAGAAATCTTTATTCCCCTACTCTCAAATTAACTTTACTCTGCAGTTACCTACTACTTAGAAGTGCTCTCTAGTTAGCTATGTTTGCATTATTCTTGACTTCTCTCTCTTACTCCACAGTTCCTTATATACAAACCATTATCAAGTCATAAATTTTAATTCTAAAACTGATTTTGCATCTTTCCCTTTATTCACCCAAATAACCACTTCTCCCAATTTAGTCCCTCAGTGCTTCTTGTCCTGACTATTACACAGACCTGACTTGCAGTCTTTTCATCTATCATTCATCAGTCACATAGAGGTATAATACTCTCCCCAAAGTAGAGTTTTTACAATATGACTCCCTGCTCAAGAATCTTGAGTGGTTCTTTTCTGTATAGTAAGAAAAATGGGTATTTGAAGAATAAAGCTCTGTTCTAATCTTTGTTTCTGGACTTATATCACACTTTTCTATACTTTGGACACATTCTTCATTTCATTTAAACTGATTACCAGGTACCTCAGGAAAACTTAAATTATTCTTATTTATAATGCTTTTCCTTTCTTCCAGTTATGCTAATTTTTTATAGTTTGGCATGATGTTCCCTTTAAAAGAATAATTTTCTTGAGTACAGAAACTGATTTTTAAAATCTTAATAACTAAACATTTTGTAAATAGTAAATCTTTAAGAAATCAAAAATATAAGTGGTTTCTAGCAGTCAAGATATATTACCTGAGCCAAGCCTTGAGAAGATATCCAACTGAACTCTGACATTTTATCCTAATTTTATTTTTAACTTGTTAAAAATCATCTTGATAAAACTAATTGTTTGTACGTAACCCTATGAGTCAAATGAAGTAGGAATTTAAGCAATTATCTAATAATTTTAATTTGAAAAAAATCCCACAACCTTTTAATGACAAAGTAACCTTTTTTGGCCTAAATATGCCTTTGAGTGTGATTATTGGATGATTATTCTTCCTTTCCTTGGCCCAAATACACATTTTATTTTTCCATAATGGTGAGATGGTGATATTCCAACCTTTTTTAGCTTTTGTTTTTTAAGTATGGAAAATATATAGATATGCATAGGAAAATATACATATTCATTCATACATGAATATATGATACAGAACAACTAATTTCATCAAATTGATTCCTCAGAATCATAAGGTTAGAAGATATGTTGTTAAAAGAAGCATTGGATTATAAGTATTGGGAATACAAAGTTCTTTTTTTTGTAATGCAGATTCTATCAACAAAGAGCTTACATTCTAATGGAATTTATATATATATATATATTTGTAATTATATATGTATATTTATGTATATGTATGCGTATATGTATGTGTATAATTGTAATGTGTATATTTATTGTATTTATGTAAAATGCTGATATATTGGTATAACTAGGTGGCACAGTGGATACACTGGACATAGTCTGGGAGTCTATATTTGAGTTTATATTTGACCTTAGAGATTTTCTAGTTGTATGACTGTTTGGAAAGTCATTTTACCTCTGCTTGTCTCAGTTTTCTCAACTGCAACATGGAAATAATAATAATAATGGCATCATTGTCTAGGGTTGTGAGGGTCAATTGAAAAAATAATTATAGGGGTGGCTAGGTGGCGTAGTGGATAAAGCACTGGCCTTGGAGTCAGGAGTACCTGGGTTCAAATCCGGTCTCAGACACTTAATAATTACCTAGCTGTGTGACCTTGGGCAAGCCACTTAACCACGTTTGCCTTACAAAAAAAGAAAAAGAAAAAAAATAATTATGAAGCACTTAGGATAATGACTAGTTCATATTAGTGCCATGTAAATGTTAGCTATTTTATCCTTGTTGGTGGTAGAAGGTAATCTTAGCATTATAAAAATATTTGTTCATGGTGGGGAGAGAGAAGAAAAATAAAAGATCTTCCTTCTATAATAGGTAGAATTTGAGGTCAAGAAATATGTACATTCAGGAGGCAGTGTTGAAGTAGGAAAGCATTCAAAACATATGGGATGATTGAAAAGGCAGGGAGAAGGATATGTACTATTGTATGTGAGGAAAAAAAAGAAGACCAGTGTCATCAATTCTTATAGTATGTACAAGGGAAAATATAAAAATGCTGGAATAGTAGGAAGGGACCAGGTGATGAAAACTTTTAACTGAAAAAAACAAGATTTTACATTTGATCTTGGAAATCATGGAGAGACTCTGGGGTTTACTGAGTAAGGAGATGATACAATCACACATTCAATTTAGGAAAATCACTGACAGCTGAATGAGGGTGGACTGGAATAAGATAGATTTACAGCAGGGGAAGCAACTAGAAGACAATTCTGATTACTTCATATGTAAGATTATGCGGGCCTGCAATGGTGTGATAGCTGTGTGACTAGAAAGAAGAGGATATCTACACATATAAACATATATATATATATATGCTAAAGAGGGGCTATATACATACCTATACATGAATAGACATACAAATACACATGTATTCACACAAACAGATACACATATATATGCATATATATGTGTGTATAAATATGTATATACATATTTGATACTATAAATGTAGAAACTACAGGTCTGGCCACCAAATTGGATATGTGAGGTGAGTCAAAACAGAGAACTGAAAATGACTGTGTGATTGCAAACTCGAATGACTGGGAAGATAATGAAATCCTTGGCATTAAAAGAAAATGTCTGGAAAGGAGGGGTTCTGGAGGGAAGATAATGAGTTATTTTAACAGTAATTTGAGAAATCTATGAGACAAAAAGTTCAATATGTATAATAGGCCCATATTGATCAGACCTTGGGAGAGAAGTTAGGGGTTATATGCATATATGTATGTATATAATAACTATATAGATATGGGAACTGATAAGATCGCTAAATAAGACAGCAAAGACAGAATTTTAAGGGACAAGATATAAAGTTAGATTGTGGATTAAGACACAACGAAGAAAAGAATATTCAGATGGAAGAGATAATTATCATGGATATCTAGGGCAATGAGAATATCAAGGAGAAAGGATAATTAATAGGGTCAAAATTATCAGAGAGGTCAAGAAAAATGTAGATTAAGAAAAGGCCATTAATCTTGGCAATTAAGAGACAACTGTAATTTTGTAGAGAGAAGTTTCAGTTGAATGATGATGTCAAAAGCCACTTTGCTAAGGGTTTAGAATGAAATCAGAGTAGAGAAAGGGGAGGAAATTTCTATAGATGACTTTCTCAGGGAGTTTAAACATGAATGAGAGAAGTAATTATAGATAGTATATCTAGTAGAGATAGTTGGACCAAGTGAACTGTGTCATGAAAACTTAGGGAAAAGAGAATGTCCTGGAGAAGGTGATTTCTCAAAGATTTTGATCTTACAGTTTTAAAGTAGGGTGAGGTTTAATACATGAATTACAGTAAAATAATTGTTGCTCAGGACAATGTAATAAGGGATATGCCTTGAATATACCACTATGCTACCTTCAAAGTGTTTAGAAACTTTAAATAGCCTTGTATTTTAATTTTATAATACAGAATAAAACAATCTCATTGTATAAATACTTGAACAAATACAAGAAGGAATAATGAAATCATAATATAATATTAATAACAAGCCTGAGAAACTCAAACATAACTTTAATTTTTGATAAGATTAGATAGGATGTCATATTAGCACATAAAGACCCTGGTTTCAAGTTTTGTGCTTATTTATTTAAAATAATTTAATTTTATATTTAACTAATATTCATATTCTATTGTCTAAAATTTCTAAATGAACTTAATTCTTTTATAAATTCAAAATCATATGACCAAAAAGAAAGAACATTACAAAATGCAAAACAAATAATTTTGATTTCATGAAATCAAAAAGATTTTGCATAAGCAAAGCCAACAGAACTAAGATTAGAAGTAAAACAGAGGGGCAGCTAGGTGGCACAGTGAATAGAGCACTCAACCTGGAGACAGGAGTACCTGTGTTCAAATGTGGCTTCAGACATTTTATAATTACCTAGCTGTGTGGCCTTGGGCAAGCAAATTAACCCCATTGCCTTGAAAAAACTAAAAAAAAAAAAAAAAGGAAAACAGAAATCTGCCAAATAATTTTTACAGGCAGTGTTTCTGATAAAGGTTTTATTTCCTCAAATACATAAAAAAATTGAGTCAAACTTCTAAGAATACAAGTCATTTCCCAATTGATAAATGGTCAAAGATATCAACAGGTAGTTTTCAGATATAGAAATCAAAGTTATATAACATCATATGATGAAGTTGTGAAATGATCCAACCATTTTGGAAAGCAATTTGGAACCATGCTCAAAGGGTTAAAAAGCTGTGCATAACTTTTGATCTATCCATAGCACTACTAGGTCTGTATCACAAAGAAAGCCTTAAAGCAGTGAAAAGATTCATACATACAAAAATATTTATAGCATTTCTTTTTGTAATGGCAAAGAACTAAAAAAAATGAGGGGATGTATGCCAATAGGGAAATGGCTGAGCATATTGTGCTATGTGATTGTGATGAAATATTCTTATTCTATAAGAAATCATGAGCAGAAAAACTTGAAAAGGTTTACATGAACTAGTGGTGAGTGAGGTGAACAGAACCAGGAGAACAGTAACATTGTATGATGATCAACTAGGATAGATTTAGCTCTTCTCTGCAATGCAATGATTCAAGAAAATATCAAAAGTGTTATGATGGAAAGTGCCATCCATATCCAAAGGAAAAAAGCTATGGAGTCTGAATGCAGATCAAAACATACTATTTTCATTTTTCATTTTTTGTTTCTTTTTTTGTACTGATTTTTCTTTTACAACAAGACTAATATGGAAAAATTGTACATTTATAGTTGTATATATTAGATTACTTGCTGTTTTGAGAAGGGGAGGAAAAGGGGGAGAGCAAAATTTGGAAATGGAAATCATATAAAAATGATTATTGAAAACTATTTTTTACATATAATTGATTAAAAATACTATTAAATGCAAAATGATACTATCTATATCAAAACAACAGTTTTCTAAAAGGAACAATCTACTGACCTGGAAAATTTCAGTATAGATTTTTCTGAGGACATTCTTACAGAAGAGAATTTTAATAGATTTACTCAGGATATGAAACTGCCTTCATGTTTCAAACCTTGAAAGAATTCTGTTATGGTCTCAAGAAAGATTCCATATTTTTTTTTAAACTGTCAATGCCAATTGTTAATTCTATCTTTGTCTTGATTTGTTTTTGGTCCTGCTTCTATATGGCACATCCCATTTCTTCCTGTAATTAAAATGTTGTTTTATATCACAACTCATGCTCTTAGGAGATAATTCCCAACATCTTTTCTTGCTCTATGTCAAATAAAAGGTATATCCAAGGAAGCCGTGTCATCTTGTATTATAGAGTTATGCTTTTTAATATTTTTAAATATGAGGTGTTATAAGCTCCAGAAATTTAAACATTATAACAGTACTATTGAATAATTATTAAAATGGCAATACAATATTCCCTATATCTCTTCAATAATATTTTTATTTGCATTGAGAAATCCATTCTTATATCCATGCAGAAAAAGACTTGATCATTTTGTTTTTGTAGAATTTTTGTGTTTCTGCCCCCAAAAACATGGTATTAGCAGATAAAAAGGAAATTATTTTTTGGCTTTACTAGGGTAAATTATTGAGTTATACTACCTCTTCACATTATCAACTAGCTTTGAGCAACTAGCAAATTAATTGAGGACCAGGAAATATGTTTGGAAAGGTAATAGAAGCCTTCTTTTAAAAAAATAGAAAAGAATAACACAAATGACAGGAATGGGCTAATTCTCTTGAATCCACATCAGTATCGATCTCCTGTCTCACAATCTCTCTGCAGATGACCTTGTTTCCCATTTCATAGCAAAGTATATGGACACTTCAAAGATTCTTGTTCTTTCCTGCCTTTATTTATTTATTCTTTATTTCCCTAATTTATATTTCCTTTCTCCAAGTCTCAAGGAAAGGAATTATCACATCTTCTAACTCCAGAGTATATGTTTTTAGTTTGTTAATCATTTCCATTTCTTCTTCTAAGGGAACTTAGCCATATTTCTTCTACAATCTTCATTTTTTCTCCCATGAGACTTTCCTCTTTGTCATCAGTATATTATAATTTCTCCATAATAAAGACAAAAATACACAAGCCTCCACTCAACTCTAGACCCTACTGCCTTGTCTAGCTATCAATTATCAATTCTTGATGGCAAACTCCATAGTCTGAGATGAAATCAGGTATGAAGATTCAATTCTTGGAGAAGAGAGGGAAAAGTGTTATCTTTATTGGAAATGCATATCAATGTCATTAACTGAGATTACTATCATGTAGGTGAAAGGATATAAGTAATAGTAAAAGAAGAGGTTTCTGTCAAAGAAGAGGTTCTGTCAAAACCTAGAATACTATAGATTCAGAAGGTTTAGCTAAATGCAAAGTCTGGGATTCAAAACTTGGAGATTTGGTATTATGGCAAAAATAAGGATTGACTTCCACTTGGTAGATGGAAGATAATAATTAGAAGAATGAGAGTAGAGTATATTTAACACATGGAATTAAAAATGCATATTTCTTTAAAAAAACAAAAATTGCACATAAAGTTTACACATTGATACATAATCTTTTCTTTTATAATTTTAAAAATTTACTGGGGCAGCTAGGTGGCACAGTGGATAGAGCATTGGCCCTGGGTTCAGAAGGACCTGAGTTCAAATCCAGCATCAGACACTTAATAGTTACATAGCTGCATGACCTTGGGCAAGTCACTTAACCCCATTGACTTAAAATGAGAAATAAAAAATAATTTTAAAAATTTACTTATTTTGAACTTAAATAAAAAATAAATAAAAAGAACATTCTTTGTATACAATAGAACATAAAGATGATTCAATATAAAATCATGAATTTCCATTTCAGACTGATTAAAAACAACTACGTAATAAATTCATTATTTTCAAATCTACTCTGCTTTTCTGTGCTTCCTTCTAAGGTTTTTTTTTGGTTCTCTATTATATATTTTTTCTTTCTTTCTTTCTTTCTTTCTTTCTCTCTCTCTCTCTCTACCCTACTCTAGAGCTGGCTAAATGCAGAGTAAACCCATACTATACATATTTCTATATATTAAGACTTTTCTGGAGGTAGATAGTATCTTCCTTCAATGAATCTTTGGTGTTTGAGTATTATTTATGTTACTATGTATAATGTTCTCATGGTATTGCTCATTCCATTTTTCACATTTGTGACTTTATATTTTTCTAAAATTTACCAGCTCATCATTTCTTACAGTAGAATAGTATTCCATCACAATCATATGATTCATTCTTGTCCATTATTGAAGAGGGCCAAAATGACATCACTAATTTTAGAAATAAGTTACAGTATGGCTGACTGTGGTTGAGTAGACAATATGAGTGCAGAATGCTATACCACAAGTCTAGCTCAAATAGTACATGTGAACACCTGGGTTGGATAATCTAAACTTGCATATCTTACATTTCCTTTGAGTTGCTTCATAGACCATAGCACCCTCTCTGATAAGGATATGTCATACTATGAAGTCCTGTGCCAATGCTTCCCATGTTGCACAATTAATTCCAAAGTTCTTTAGAAATGAACTTGAGGAGTGACTAGGTGGCGCAGTGGATAGAGCACCAGCTCTGGAGACAGGAGTACCCGAGTTCGAATCCAGCCTCAGATATTTAATAATTACCTAGCTGTGTGGCCTGGGCAAGCCACTCAACCCCATTGCCTTGCAAAAAAAAAAAAACTTAAAAAAGAAAAGAAATTAACTTGAATGTTCTTATACTGCTTTTTCTGACACACCTTTGAGCATTTGCTCATAAAAATTATCTTTTTGGCAAGTGTACATCTGGCATTGGAGCTGTTCCCTGTATATGAATGTTTGAATACCTGGAGGTTTAATGAGAAAGTCAGTGTCTGGTATTCTATCTTGTCAGGCGATCTTCAAAATTTTCCTAAGACAATTTAAATGGAAACAATTCAGTTTCCTGGCATAATGCTGGTAGACTATCAAGGTTTCACAGGTATAAAGCAATGAGGTCAGCACAACAGCCTTGAAGACCTTTAGTTTGGTAGTCAGTCTTGTCTCATACACTTTCTTTCAGAGTCTCCCAAACAATGAGCTAGCTCTGGCAATACTTGTGTTAATCTCATTATCAATTTGTAATTTCCTGAAAAGCATACTGCCAAGGCAAATGATCTTATTCACAGAATTCAAAATTTCATTTACTTTAACCACTGGTTCCACATATGGATGGTTTGGTGCTGGCTTATGGAGCACATTTTATTTTTTTTGTTGTAAATTATTAGGCTAAAACTAGTACTTGCAGCAGAGAATCGATCCATACTTGGCTGCATCTCACCTTCAAAGATTGCATTGAGCATACCATCATATACAAACAGAAAATCATACACCAATATTCCCTCCACTTTGATCTTGGCTTACAGCTTTTTCAAGTTGAAAAATTAGTTGTTCTTCAGTCTGGTAAGTCATATACCAAAACCTGTTTAACCATTCACCAATTGAAATACATCTATTATTTTAGTCAATCTGATTGGTATCTCAAAGTTGCTTTAATTTGTATCTCTCCAATCAATAATAATTTAGAGCGTTCTTTTGTATGACTCTAAAATAAAGTTTTGATTTAATCATCAGAAAAGTACCTACTCTTGTCCTTTGATCATTTATCAATTGGGGAATGACTTGTTTTCATTTCATTATATATTAATGTGTCTACATTTGTTGATGAGAAAAAAAGAAAAATCAAATTTGTCACATTCACCTCAATTTTTGTTTTTTTTGGCAATGGGATTAAGTGACTTGCCCAAGGTCACACAGCTAGGCAATTATTAAGTGTCTGAGGTCAAATTTGAATTCAGGTACTCCTGACTCCAGGGCTGGTGCTCTGTCAACTGTGCCACCTGACTGCCCCACCTCACCTCAATTTTTTTAACAAAAGTTCTATACCCCCTGTTTAAGGACCAGACTTTTTGAAAATTTGAATGGTAATTTAAAACAACTTTTTTCTTTATGGGTAGAACAGAATTTTCCATTAAAAAGCAAAACAGAAAACAAAAGAAGATTAAGGTGATTCCACTTTCCTTGAATAATCTCATTATTTCCCAATCAATAGCCAATCTATCAATTGGAAGATCTTAGATGAACAAACATTTTTGCTCTTATAACATATTTCATTGTAACATGAAGTAATACATTGAACACTACAAACCAAAGCAATATGTGAAAAGCTCATAATAAAGATGATGTGAAAAAAGTCTTATATCAAGGCTGAGATGACAAAATGATGATTAATGAAAGATGGGATCACAGGAGATACTCTCCCTTTGAGTTGGGCTTTAAAGAATGGAGAGATAATTCAAATTAGTGCCAGGAGCAGATGAAGGAGGAATGTATGTGGGGGGATTTCAATTTGTAGGGAAATAAATGAACAAAGTCATAGGAATGAAAAAGCCTGGGACTTTTATTAAGTAATTCAGCCAAAAGTAGGTAATGCAAGAAAAAGGAGAAAAGGAGTGGTAGCAAAGGAGTGGTAGCAAAGGATATAATTTCATGGACAGAATTCAGAGGTTCCAGGAGCTTAGATGGGACAAAAATTTTGCATTATTTCACTAATCTAATAATGCAAAAATATTTAATTGTATGAATGAATGAGATTAAACTATACCTATTTATTTGCATACTTTCAAATGGAAGAGCTCTTTGAACTCATTGGGATTTTGCTTGCAAAAGGGTTACATACAGCTTATGTAACTTCCTAAGAATCTTTCAAAGTGTTTTCCAAAATGACTAAATCAGTTCATGATTCCATCAAGAGTGCATCCAAATATCTGTTTTCCTGTAATCACTTCAGCAACTTCCATTTTCATTTCTTGTTCATTCCCCCTCCCTCTAATCTAATGGCTATGAGGTAGAACCTAAAAGTTGCATTAATTTATCTCTCTAATTTAGAGTTTTCAAAAAATGTGGAAAATGATAGTTTGAATTTTTTCCTTTGAGAATGATATGCTCTTAATTTTTGACTATTTGTCAACTGGAAAATTGACTTTTATACCAATAATTTTAAAACATCTCTTTATATATCTTGATAATAGTATTTTATTAGGAAAATTACTGCAAAATTCCCCTTTGGTTAACTTTCCTTTCTACTATGAAGCTATAAAAGCATAATTCTCATCATTATTATCACCAACAACAAACAATATAAAAATTTTCTTTTACAACTCCTTTACTAAAACTTGGCAAGATTTATGAAATTTTAAGCCAGTCTAAAAGTACCCAAAGTACTTCCATTTAAGAAAATTCAAATAGTGATAGTTAAGTCTCATTCATTCATACAATTAAATTGTCTTCCATATTGTCTTAATGCACTTTTTGTGCTAAATACTGAGCCTTTTTTACCTTCTGCATAATGTGTAGAATTTCTTAAATCATTGCAAGAAATTTTAATATCTTAGAGATTTCTTTTAAAAAAGTTTAATTAATTTAATTTCCTTGCTTTAATTTGGCCTGGCACCAAATTTTTAAATAACCTAAGAAAATATTGCTATAAGATGAAACTGAAATTTCTCCTCTACCCAATCAAGGCTATTAAATACATAAGATGCTTAAATGAAGAGATACAATTTAAATTCTCAATCACATTCTCATATTCCAAAGTCAAATTTTATCAACTATTATTCATTCCACTATTAGAAAATGGCATTCAGCACTTCAATATACAAATGTAGAATGACATGGATAAACAAAATAATTTCTTTCTTTCTGTAAAGCTGGTTGCTCTTTCCTTCTCCTCTAAAACACATTAGTTAGAAAACATTGAAGTTGGGAAGTCTATTTCTTTTTTTTTGAGGAACACAGGTGAAATGCCAGCCTTGAGTTTACTCAGATGTGAAAAAAGTCTAACACTTTAAAGAAGAAAATTTAACAGGAAGTATTTATCCTTTGCTGCTTGTGTTTTTAAGTATATTTCATGGATTTCTCTTTTTTGGCCCTTTTGTAATGCATTTGGCAGTTTGACTCCTCTAGCTTTGTGTTCTAAGAATCTTTCAACCAAATTTCAGACTCAGTTACTTTGAATAAAGAATGAACAATACCCCACTCCTCCTATTATCTGAAGAACTTCCAATCCTCAGTATATAGTACCAGAACAAATCTAAGTATGCTAATGGAACATTTCAACAAAGTTAGACCCACTTCTGGCTTCTACTATAAATATAATTATTTTTTAAAAGACCTATCCTTTCCCTGACAGCCTTTTTTCAAATTCACTTTATCTTTTCCTCACTTGAACTTATCTGCATTCCATTCCCTTAACCTTGGGTATCTAAGTGGTACAATCCATAGAATATCGGGCCTGGAATCATAAAGACTCCTCTAACTGAATTTAAATCTGGCCTCAGATATGTAAATCACTTAACCCTGCTCTCTCAGTTTCCTCATGTATAAAATGAACTAGAGATGGAAATGATAAACCACTACAGTAACTTTACCAAGAAAATCCTAAATCAGGTTACAAAAAGTCATCTTGACCAAAAAAAACCCCCACTGAACAATAGAAAGCCTTTGCCTTCCATTTTCCATTTTTCCTTTTGCTAGTTATTTACTTTCTCAGAAGGAAGACCACAGATGGAAAGAGTAATAGAATACAGGGGTTCAGATCTTGGCTCTGCTACTTTCTGCATAGGTGACCCTTGGCAAAGAGTTTAATCTATTTAAGCCTCAGTTATCTGCAAAACAAGACTACCACATTAAATGAACTCTGAATGGTTCCATTTTGGTACTAATAGTCAATGACTATTCCATTATATGATCTATAAGTATAAAGTATTAAAGTATAAGTATAAAGTATAAGTATAAAGTAGTTCATGGTTGTTCTTTTTCTCAATTTAGTAAGAAATTCCTTTTTGTGAGCAGTCCCAAATGTTACATAGATATGAAAGTAGTTGATATGGTTCTAGTGGCTAATAACATTGGTCTACAGTACCTATAGAATGAGGCCTATACCTGGACACATCAGTTCAAATCTAAGTTTCTATGTCACTTGTAAGTTAGCTAACTGCAGAAGTGGAAATAGTATTTTTTCAATCAGTTGAATAGGGTTTTGCCTCATAGAGAAGTTGAATGTAGTCAAAGTAACAACATCATGATATCATTTAAGGCCTCATACATTATACATAGCCAACACATGAGGAGCCCTTTTCCTTATCTTTTTGCAATTTGAGGTTAGCAGTTTCACCCTTGGGTTACCTAAATAATTGCTTCTTCTTATTACTTGACACATCTTCCTCTTTTAGTTTACCCTCTATCAATCTTTTGTCCCCTTCTTCCTTCACTTTACTGGAATAGTGGGATATGCTCTCTCATTCTCCCATTCATTTGGCACTTCATGAATCTTTCTTTTGTTCTTATAAATCTTCCTTGTATTCTTTTTACTTGTGTACATATCTTCTTGACTAAATTATAAGTGTTGGTTGAAGAGACAATGACTTTGATGATATATAAAAGGAAGCAGGAAGCAAATCATTTTCATCTTTTTTTATTCCCTTCATTGCCTACCCAGCACAATGTCTTCCTCAGTCTTGCACAAAGTAGGGACACATCTATAGACAATTCCTAGAGTCTTAAAAAGCATTTTTAGTGATGTCTCAGGTGTATACCACCATAAGACCCTGGCACTAGCAGTGTTCTGGTATAATAACACTGAGAAAATATTCTACTGTTAATTCTCTTGGTATGTATTACAAGTTCTTATTCATTTCTAGAAACTGCCATGAGCTGAACCCCAGTGCTTCCCTTTTGATTTAGAGTCAAATCTCTATTGATTTTATAGAGGGGAGGAGAAGTTGTTTTTTCCTTTACACCCAGGGATATTAAATTTTCCTTTATGCAAAGGACAATCAACTACATCAATTAGAATGCACCCCATTTACTCCTCAAAATATTCCCTTGGATAAACTGTCTATTAATAATTTCTTATGATATAAAAAGCAAGATTAAAAAAGTATGATCAGACTAAAAGAATGAATCTCTTTTCAACAAAGATATGTTACTATGATAAGCACAAATCAAAAAATTAACATTACTCTAGCATGCAATTCATTAAAATACCAGTCAATAAAAGAAAGGGAAACTGATAGCCTAATAATCAACAAAATTTTAAAAAATCTCTCTTGAAAAACAATGAAATAACCAGCATATAAATAAACCATAAAATATACTGACTACTGATTCTTTCCCCTGTGGTTTTCAATTACCATCCCTTTTTTTTTAATTTAGGTGAATGAGTGAAGAGAAACTGGTAGCATTCATATATAGAATATTTTCTTTTGCTCTGAATAATGACTTGACATGATTAAAATATGCATTATTTTTACATGGAGTATGTCAAGTTATGATTCCCAGATAAGGTGATTTCCTAATTCCAAGGAAATTTAATGAAAATATACTGCACTGTATCTGCAAACAGAAATTTTGAAATACAAATATCCTACTTTTTTTGTGCAAAGCATACAATAACTCCTATGTAAAAAATCTATACATTTTCCAATCATCTGTTCTTTTAATGGCACAGTCCAACTTTGGACAGGTACTCAGAGAATCATGGATACTCCCAGTTGGAAAGGACTTCATTCAGATCACTAAGTCAATGTCAATTGAATTCACTTAAAGGTAGTCTCCAAGTAAAGACTTCTAGTTTCATAATTTAAATTTTTAAATCTTTATATTATTTTATCCCTTGCTTAGTTTGAGCTTCTTCTACTCTCAGGCATTTTTTATTTGGGAGAGTTCTACTTACTCATTTTGATGCAACAGTGATCATGGTTCTTAAAATCTGTGTCCACAGATCACAGTCTCTGGCAGAGGCTACTGAATTGGAAAGAATTAGACTAAATGCCTAGCAGAGGAGTATATTTCTTTGGTCTGTGTATTATACATAGAGAAGTCCCAAATGCTTTGTCAATCAACCTATTGTTTTCTTTCCAAGTTTTGCACTCCTTGAAATCCAAAGATGCTCTGGCTTTATCATATAATATGTGTGTGTGTGTGTGTGTGTGTGTGTGTGTGTGTGTGTGTATCATTCTGGACTATATAATTTCTTAGTAGGAAAATGTCACTTATAGATACATACATTCAGTTTTTTTTAACAGCAGTGGCATTTAGAGAATTGAAGCTACAGAAAATTAATTTTTCTATCTCAGAGATTTGATTATGCCTCCCTATGCTTAACTTACTATCATAAACTATTAAGAAAGGCAAATAGTTCTGCTGTGTAATTTAAAACTCTTAAGATAAAAAAGCAGAAAATTAAAGTAAAATGTAAAATCACTTTCCATTTCCCAAAACATCTTCAAAGACACATTTAAAATGTGATGTGAAAATGGTAAATTTAGAATTCTGTACTTTTGGGCCATTTGGGGGCATTTTAAAAGCTCCATGGACCATAGGAATAAGCTACAAATGGGATTTCATTTAAGTGCCTCAGCAGGTCAAATGTATTTCTTGAAAGTGAAAGGAAAAACAAATGACTGGTTTTATTGAACAAGATTTTAAGATGAAACTTTGACAACACTTTCTTAACTGCTACCTTCAAATAACCTACATTTTCCAACAGTCTATCCAAGTATTTCCTTGATATAGTTTACCAATTATAAATCCAGTGCTATATTATAATATATTGGAGGGAAATCTGTTAAATGCAAAATTAGGTCATTCAAATATCATGGAAAAGGAAAAAAAACCCTTTATTTTAGTATACACTTACAATTCTTTTTTTTTTTTTTGCAAATGTATGGATTTTAAAATATTCTTACACTTGTAATAGTATTACTCATAATATGGGCACATTTGGAGGGGGGAAACATGTTGCATGGCATATGTTGTATTGGAATACTGCCACCACTAGAGTGGCTGTGGGGGTCTCCATCTTTGGCTTCATACTTAACACACCCAGTACATGGCATGTTCCCAACCCAACACATACACCCCATCGTGTCTTACTGCTTAATTATGGCTCATATTCCCAACATATGTTACATATTGTCAACAGAAGAAAAAAGCATACTTAGATTTGAGCTGAATTTAGTGTCTTTAAAATATTCAAATATGTTGTTTTACAATAACATATGGTCATGAAAAATGTTTTCTCTTCCTCCCCCCAACAGTAGAGCTTTTTTAGGATGACTCATGTATTCTTTGAGTAAATTAAATGGACTCTGCTCTACTGAAAAATTTATTTGTACTTTTGCTTATATTTTTGCCTTATTGCTATTCATTCAGAAATCTAAATAAAACTTTGATGAAATCCAGTTCTAATCCAAGTAAAATTTGCTACATTAAGAATAGGCATCAGACAAAAATAAATTATTAGTCACACATTCTGTGCCATGAACTTTAAAATTCAAATATAAAAATGAGAGTCCAATGATTTCATAATTGAGAGGAATTGAGTGAGGCTTTATTCCTTGTACATAATGCTAAATTATCCTATTATACATAAGCTCTTGGATTAGAATTATTAATTGATGTGTGCTTTTAAGGCATTAGTGAAAGCAGATGTTCATTATTAATTGAGGAGAAACTGACAAAAACTACATTTATGACCCTATTTGTAAATTCTTATAACAAATCTTAGGGGATATATTGTATATCTATAGCTATCTATAGCTATAGCTATATCTATATATAAAATGTAATAGTGCACTACAGTATAGTAGGAATTTAAGAAGCTATACTTGGCTTTTCTATTAACTTGTTTTGTGACTTTGAAGAAGGCACTTATCTTCTCTGAATCTCAATTTTCTTATTTGTTAAAAGAGAAGTTCTGATGTTTCATGATCTCATGATTTCACCCCTCAACTACTGTAATATTCTTATGGTTGATCTCCTTAAGACTCTACCCACTTCAATCAATCTGTCATTCAGATATTACAGTGATCTTCCTAAAGCAGATGTATACTACATTATCAATTACTCTTCAAAAACCAATGGCTGCTCATTACTTTGAGGATAAAATGTAAAATCTTGTTTGGTTTTAAAACTTTTTCTAATCTTTACCCCTAATGAACTTCCCAGTCTTCTTACTCATTAGGTTTCTTTATGTACTCTGAGATAGGTCAACTTCATTTCCAGTCAAAAGGCTTTTTCACTCATTCATCAATCCCTTTCCCCTGGAAAGTTCTGCCTCTTTATTTCTGCCTCCTGGCTTCTCTGACTTCCTTTAAGGCTCAACTAAAATGCTACCTCTTGGGGTGGCTAGGTGGTATAGTGGATAGAGCACTGGCACTGGAATCAGGAGGATCTGAATTCAAATTTGACCTCAGACACTTAATAATTACTTAGCTGTGTGGCCTTGGGCAAGCCACTTAACCACATTGCCTTGCAAAAACTAAAAAAAAAAAAAGCTACCTCTTGTAAAACACCTTTTTTAAAAAATATACCTTAATCCCTATGAGATCATTCCTTTCTGCCATGTATATTTTTGGCATATAAAGAATTGTTTGCATTTATCACCCCAGAAGAGCTTTTATTTCTTGTGAGTAGAGATTATTTTTTTAATATTTTGCATCCACAGTTCTTAACATGGTGCCTAGTATAAAATATGTTTAATATATGCTTGCTGACTAACTCTGAACCCATATTTTTAAATAACTTAGAAGCAAAAGGGGTGAGAAAAAACTTAGAGGCTTGGAATGTAATCACAGGAAGGGAAAAATAGAATGAAAGGAGGATGACACAAATATTCAAGAAAAACCATATATGTCACATGATTCTTCCCCTCTTGCCCCAGGAAAGGATGAGGAATAGCTTTCTGAATGCTTAGAAAAGAAAATGCTCTTTGTAGACTACATAAATATTAATATGTCATATTTTATAGTACTTCTAAACTTTTTTTGGAAGTACTTTCAAAAACAAAATTTAAGAACAATTAAGAAAAATTAAGAACACTCAGATCAAGAGATCTAAAAGTTACTTGCCAAAGCTGACATATCCAATATGAAAATTAATATCTACTGATTTTCTTCTTTGTGTTCTTTCCCCTGCACTATCCTGTCCTTTATTCAAATTTAGCTCTATCTACATTTCTGCCAGATATGATATTTGAAAAGTATTAGCAAAGGAGTACGATAATGATTTACCAAAAGATTGATGAGGATATTTTAAAAAGAACATCAATTTCTAATGTATATGCATTTCTTACAGACAGGTTGCTTTTGTTCCAAATTTAAATAATTGTGTTTAAATTGAATTGTCACTTCATATCACTATAGGTACAATCTGGAAAAGACCTTGTGAGGTCATCTTATCCTTTCCCCTGCCTTCATTTCAACTGCCCTGCAAAAGATTAAGCTTGAAATGAAAGAGTACATTCCATTCTATCTTTCTACAATCTTTGCTGCCCTCCATTCATCTCTAGTTATTACTATTATATATCATTTTGAAAAAAAGGATTAGCTATATAAGTTATGCCCTTCATGACATCCTAGTGCCTTAGAGAGTTAAAACAGGCTTGAGCTTGCAGATGTCTCAAATTTAGTGTATGAATTAGATACCATGAAGAATGAAAGTCTTAATACAATTTGATATTTTTAAATAGTAGGTAGATACACATAAAATCTTAGCTATTTGTTCATTAATTTATTTTTAAATAAAATTAAAGTAATAATATGAATGGAGAATTAATTTCACTATGTACTGTACTTCTGTATTTTTATATAGAGTATAACAAAATATCTCATCAAACCAATCATTTAAATATACATTGTTCTTTCTGTTAAGGAAAAGCTAAAAAAGGAAGATAATTAGCAAAGCTTCACCAAGAAAATAATCATATAGTACACATAAAGTAGCCAATTTTCCAAAAGCAAATACGAACATGAAGGATGCCATCTTGCTTGATAATCTTCCCTTCATCATTCAATCTCTCTGTGATTTCAAGATGAACCAAAATGCTAACTCTTAAAATAATCTTTTTCTTCCTTCTTTGAATCACTCCTCCTCACAACACAATACTTTCCCCACAACTCAGACAGCTTCACTTCATATAGTTTAACCCCATAAAAAGGCAAGCAGAAAAAAAAAGTGACAGAGGAAGGATGCAAAGAAGGAATTGCAGAATCCATTAAAGGTCCCATGTTCATTTATCAGAAAGGAATGCAGTGGAAGAACTGTCTAGTGCCCTTGAAAAATCACATACAATAGGATACAGGCACTAATGCTTGAAAAATTATAGTGTTTGTGCATTTACAGGACTTGAACAATGAATGCTTAGCCAATAATTGCTGTATTTTTCAACTATTGTAGCCCTGAAGATGAACAATAGGTCACATCATAAAGATGTTAAAACAATCCACTACCTCATGACTTCTGTTGACCCTGTTATTGTATTAACAGGATAGCTTTTATGTATTATACAATACCTTAGCATTCTAGAAGAAGTTTGAAGGGAATAAAGAGAATGTGTACAGTATCTCTGAAATGTTTCAGTCACCATCTAAAAAAATATAGCATATACGAAACAGGAGTTGGTATCAGTGTATATAGTCTTGGTGGGAGGGAATCCTCTTTAGGATTTCTGCCTTTCTCAAGATCAAACTCCAGAAAATGTGTTTTTTTTTAATAGTTTAACCATTTGGTGTAAGCTATCTTTTAAAGAAAAAGAATGCATTTGTGTGTTTATATATAGACACATACATACATACATACATACATACACACATACAGATATCTGTATAAATAGAAAGATATCTCTCTGTAAGTATGTATATCTGTCTATGTGTCTATATGCATAGCCATCCTCCCCACCCCCACCCCCCAGCCTCCAGCCCCACCCCCAGGCTTCCAATCACATTGTTGATAGATAGGGCAGTGGAGTCAAGTGAAAATTGAAATGGGGCCACTAATCTGTGAGTGACATACTGATTTAGAAGCCCACATATAAATATTATCTATATTTTATTATATTTTATGTAAATATTTCCCCATTATATTTTAATCTGATTCTGATCACACTTGGAAGTATATTAGGCAAAATCTGGCTCACAGTTAGTTCTGTTTGTAAGTACTCTGGTATGGGGAACTCCTATCAAGGAAATTCCTTCTGCTTACAGAGGCTGATAGTTTTTAAATCCATTTTATGACTTTCAAGAGAATCTATATACCTTCCTAAGAGTCAGACAGCCTTATTCCAAGTGAGGTTTCTTTTTTTTTTTTTTTTGGTTGTTGTTGTTGCTGTTATATCTCCCTTTTGCAGCATCTAGGTGGTGAAGTAGTTATCCTAGGCAAGGAATAAAATAGACCAGAGGTAATTCTAACTTCAGACTCGAGTTATATATTTTCCTGTTTCTTCAACTGAAATTGATAAAAATAATATCATCTATCTCTGAAAGTTGTGAAGATCAAATGAAATAATAGTTATAAAGCATTTAACACAATCCCTGGCACCTAGTGGACCTATAATGAACATTTGTTTCTTCCACTCTACTGCAAGTTCCTTTGCTTACATTCACAGAATTAGCAAGTGTCAGAGGATAGATTTCTGGCTTTATTTGGGTGAGAAATGCTTTATAATTATGTTCATACAGTTTCTGGGTTTATCTTGGGAGGTAGATTCCCAAGTATTTAATGTTGTCTGTAGTTATTTGAAATGGAATTTCTCTTTCTATCTCTTGCTCTTGGGTTTTATTGTTATATATAGAAATGCTGATGATTTATATGGGTTTATTTTATATCCTGCTACTTTGCTAAATTTGTTAATTGTTCCAAGGAGTTTTTCTTGGGGGGGTGGGGGTGGGGGGGTGGGGGGGTTGTTTTTTGTTTTTGCAAGGCAATGGAGTTAAGTGGTTTGCTCAAGGCTACATAGCTAGGTAATTATTAAGTGTCTGAGGATGGATTTGAACTCAGGTACTCCTGACTCCAGGGCCAGTGCTCTATCCACTGCATCACCTAGCCGCCCCTCCAAGGAGTTTTAAGATGATTTTTTCATGTTCTCTAGGTATACCATCATATCATCTGCAAATAGTGAAAGTTTTTCTTCCTCATTGCCAATTCTGATTCCTTTAATTTCTTTTTCTTTTCTTATTGATACTGCTAGCATTTCTAACATTATATTGAATGGTAATGGTGATACTGGGCATCCTTGCCTGATTTTATTGGAAATGCTCCAAGTTTATTCCCATTACATATAATATTTACAGATGGTTTCAGATAGATACTACTTATATTTTTAAGGAAAACTCCATATATTCCTAAACTTTCTACTGTTTTTAATAGGAATGGATGTTGTATTTTTATCAAAGGGTTTTTTAGCATCTATTGAGATAATCATAATTTCTGTTGTTTTTGTTATTGATGTGTTTAATTATGTTGAGTGTTTTCCTAATGTAGAACCATCCCTGACTGCCTGGTATAAATCCTATCTGTTCATGGTGTAGTATCCTAGTAATAACTTGCTATAGTCTCATTGTTGAAATTTTATTTAAGATTTTTGCATCAATATTCATTAGGAAGATTGGTTTATAATATTCTTTGTCTGTTTTGCTTCTTCCTGGTTTAGGTATTTAGTACCATCTTGGCATCATAAAAGGAGTTTGGCAGAACGCCTTCCTCTTCTATATTTTTAAATAATTTATGTAGAATAGGAATTAATTGTTCCTTACATGTTTGATGGCATCAAACATTGGTCTGTGTGTTTATTACAGCTTGATTCTTTGTAGCTTCACCAGCTGAAAATCCAAAGTCAGTGAATGCAATGTAGGTTGGGGTTGTCCTATTGCCTTGGCTGTTATAAATGATCTCCACTTTTCCATGCTGGAAGACTCCTACACAGGAAAAAATTGTACCAGGACTAATACCAGCTCTGGATCCCCTCAATATGGTTGCTAGGGACATCCAGTTCAAGCTAAGTAAAATGGAGAAAGACGGGGTTGCTACTTTGCTGAGTCACAGTACTCATTTTAACATGAGAGCCGAGAATAATTCTATTAATTTTTCTCTATTTGCATTGCTATTCTGTCCCCAATAATTACTTTTTTTGATGTGACTTACCTCTTACATTTCTAGTTTCCCATTATTATTTACAAAGTATCTGAATATTTTACCATCATCTCAAAAATCAACATGATAAACACAAGCCCATAATTTTTCTTCCTATTCACTTCTGGCAATGACAACACCATTTCCTTACTCTTATAGTCTTGTATCTCTCAAAGTAAGGGTTTCTTTTTGTTTGGTTTTTTAGGTATTTTTTTTGCAACGCAAATGGGGTTAAATGGCTTACCCAATGCCACACAGCTAGGTAATTATTAAGTGTCTGAGGTCGGATTTGAACTCAGGTACTCCTGAGTCCAGGACTGACACTCTATCCGCTGTGCCACCTAGCCACCCCCAGGGTTTTTCTTTAATAAAGACTTTATTTATTTTGAATTTTACAGTTTTTCCCCTGATCTTACTTCCCTCCCACCCACTCCCCACAGAAGGCAATTTTCCAGTCTTTACATTGTTTCCATGGTATACATTGATCCAAATTGAATGTGATGAGAGAGAAATCATATCCTTAAGGAAGAAATATAAAGTATAAAAGACAGCAAGATAGACAATAAGATATAAGCTTTTATTTCTAAATTAAAGTCTTTGGTCTTTGTTCAAACTCCACAATATTTCTCTGGATACACATGGCATTCTCCATTGCAGAGAGCCTCAAATTGTCCCTGATTGTTGTACTGATACAATGAGTGAATCCATCAAGGTTGATCATCGTCCTGTCCCCATGTTGCTGTTAGGTTGTACAGTGTTTTTCTGGTTCTGCTCATCTCACTCAGCATCAGTTCATGCAAATCCCTCCAGGCTTCCCTGAATTCCCATCCCTCCTGGTTTCTAATAGAACTTGATCAATTTCTAATTCTTAGCCACCACAAAGAGGGCTTCTATGAATATTTTTGCACAAGTGATGTTTTTATCCTTTTTCATCATCTCTTCAGGGTATAGACCCAATAGTGGTATTGCTGGATCAAAGGTATGCATATTTTTGTTGCCCTTTAGGCATAGTTTCAAATTTCTCTCCAGACAGGTTGGATAGTTCACAGCTCCACCAACAATGTAATAGTGTCCCAGATTTCCCACAACCTTTCCAACAATGATCATAATCCTTTCTGGTCTTATTGGCCAGTCTGAGAGGTGTGAGGTGGTACCTCAGAGCAGCTTAAATTTGTGTTTCTCTAATAAATAATTATTTAGAGCAATTTTTCATATGACTATGGATTGCTTTGATTTCATCTATAAATTGCCTTTGCATATCCTTTGACCATTTGTCAATTGGAAAATGACTTTTTTTTTAAATTTGACTCATTTCTCTATATATTTTAGAAATGAGTCCTTTGTGAGAAACATTGGTTGTAAAGATTGTTTCCCAGCTTACTGCATTTCTTTTGATGTTTGTTACAGTGATTTTATCTGTACAAAAGCTTTTTAATTTAACGTAACTGAAGTCATCTAGTTTGTTTTTAGTGATGGTCTCCATCTCTTACCTAGTCATAAACTGCTTCCCTTTCCATAGATCTGACAGGTAAACTAGTCCTTGATCTTCTAGTTTGCTTATAGTATTGTTTTTTTATGTCTAAATCCTGTATCCATTTGGATCTTATCTTGGTATAGGGTGTGAGGTGTTGGTCTAATCTCAGTTTCTTCCATACTAACTTCCAATTTTCCCAGCAATTTTTATCGAAGAGAGTTTTTATCCCAATAGCTGGACTCTTTGGGTTTATCAAACAGCAGATTACTATAATTGTTTCCTGCTGTTGCTCCTAGTCTATTCCACTGGTCTACCATTCTATTTCTTAGCCAATACCAGACAGTTTTGATGACTGATGCTTTATAATATAATTTTAGATTAGGTAGGGCTAAGCCACCTTCTCAAAGTAGGTTTTGTTTTGCCATTTCCGCATGCCAATTTTTACTATGACCTGAACATTCTTTCTTTTCTAACAAATATAATTCTTCAGAAACTCAAATCCTGTATCCAGTTTGAAACTCACATCCTAACTTTACAGTGAGGGTAATAGTGACTAGAGATTCCAATATATCATCCCTTTTAAAGCTCAGGATTCCTGGAGGAATCATTTTAAACAATTCTGTTAGGGAATGGAAATTCTTGCTGATGTAACTAATCCCTGAGGTCACTTCATCTAGATTAGTTTACCCATTGTATTCCTTTCTCCCTCTTCTGGGAGTAGTTGACTTACTCCATTTCCATTTTCCTATTTATTATCTCTTTTTCCTCCTTTTCTCCCTTATAAACTTTTTTTTTGAAGACTGCCTCTTTCTATCTTGCCTTGTTTATAAATAGTGTCCACTCATATCATTGATGATCAATCTGACAACTTTGACTAACTTCATTTCTGAAATGGATAAGTTCAGACCTACTTTCACATTTTATGGTCTCTCTTCTGCCCTTGCTTTTGATGATTTAACCATACTGGTGCCCAATTTAATGTGGACATATGTTTGACTTCCCCTATTCCAGGTCAGAAATATGGTGTTCAAGCAATCCATCAGCCTCTTCATTAGCAGGGAATGTGACACTACATAAAGCCCTCACCCACTTTCTAATCATAACATAATGGAAAGAATTCACCTTCATTTTACAGATAATGAAATAAGAGACCCACATATGTTAAATAACTTTCCTAAGGTTACATAGTTAGTAAACCATACGACACAGAGTCTTTCCATTATTATTTTTTTTTTAGATTTTTCAAGGCAGTTGGGTTAAGTGGCTTGCCCAAGGCCACATGGCTAGGTAATTATCAAGTGTCTGAGGTTGGATTTGAATCCAGGTACTCCTGACTCCAAGTCCAGGGCTCTATTCATTGCACCACCTAGCTGCCGCGTCTTTCCATTATTTATATCAATAAATCTAATGAAGAGTATCCCTGAAAAAAGAGGATGATATGAAACTCACTTTGGAATATAACAGTTCCCAATAATAGCAACAATAGCAAGTATAAAATGTTATAATATTAAATATATTGGCAAATAAATGGGATGGCAAAAAAAGATACAAACTTTGAAAATCTACTTTTGTAAAGTCTGCTAAGTGTGAATCAGTTTAATCCAATGTTCCTCTCAAGTGCTACATATCCAATGTACTTGTCAAGGTCTATAAAGGCATTCTCTTTGCTGTTAGTGTTTTCATGACAAGAAGAAACTCACAGGAGCACACAAATGCATCCTGTGTCTGGATGAGTATAAAGCCTATATCATCTAAAGAGGGACAGTCATGGTAGCATTGTAAATTTGTTCATCTGGCATTAAGGCTCTAAGATACTTTCTTCTATAACTTAATGGAGTTGACATTTGTTTCAGAGAACACAGAGAAAAACGTGGTGGAAGATAGAGGTAGAGTTAGGGAGAAAAGTGACCAACAGTTTCTGATCATTGAGGAGCTGATTTATTGGAAAATGAAGAAATTGGTCATTACTTCTGAATCTAATAAAAGCTATTTTCTTCAATGAGAAATATTATCGAGATTATAGAGGTTTCCAAGAAAATGTGAGCAAAATGTGCCAGCAACAATGTGACAGGTGGTCTTGGAAGAAAGACAAAAAAAATGTAAATTACACTGTCAAACATTTTTATGGATACCTCAAAGTTTTTGTGTCAGTGTCCACTGATGTTTGTGGAAAATAGAGAAGGAGGGGCATCTGTGCCTTTGATTTGACCTGCATAAAATCATCTAGTGGTGTAATGAACCAAATCACAAGATACTAGTTTAGCTTCCTAGAAAGCTGCTAATTCGTTAGACTGCAAATTTTCCACAAAGAGTTATTTACATCTCACTAACCACTAGTTCACACCTGGGGTTGGCAACACCTGGCAGTGTTCTTAATGAGTTCACTACTGTTTCCTTAGAAAGTGCTGACATTAATAATGGTAATGTTACATTTATTGCAAGAAAAGTACAAACATAACTGCAGTGGATTAGTAAAGGTCACTGAAATTCGTAACTCTTTTGGGTGCTAATGTTGCTTGACAGTATTTGCTAGCTAGATTGGAGGGGGAAGGAGGTGATGGTGGAGGGAGGAGCATGAGCCTCTGTGTTTGCTGGCTCTTTCAGAAAGTTGCCTAACTACATAAAGGCATCTGCTTTGGAAACTTGAAATTGAAATGTTTCCCTTTTGACATTTAAAAAAATTACTCAGGTTAGTATCACAACCTAATCAGCCTCTCATTATGTTTTACTGATCTTTCCTCTATGACACTGAATCATAGAAAAGGTGTCACTAAGTCCAGTTCCCTCATTTTACTGATAAATAAACTGAATCAATATGATGCCAAGTAAATGACTAATAGGCACACCACTATAAATGTAGGAGGAAGGATTCAAATTCAGAGATGAACACCAAGATCGGTATTCTATCCACTATGCTACCTGACTGCTTCACATTTGGACTCTAATTCTTCTATCCACAAGTCATTCATTCATTCATTCATTTATTAATCACTGAGTATTCAGAGCCAAAACTACATATTATTGGGGGAAGACAGATCATACACTAATAAGTAAATAAATGTAAATATGTATATATATATATATATATAATATAATATAATTGGGGGACATTAGAATAGCAAGGGCAACAGTAAAAGTCTTTGAAGGAGTAGCATTTGAGATGAGCTTTGAAAAAATCAAGTATTCCAACAGATTGAAGTAGGGCAGAAGCATGTTACTGATATATGGCGCAGACTACAAAATTATGGAGACACAGGATGAAATTATATATAGGATAAATCTGTGGGCAACTTTGATACATATAACCAACTCCTACATACATTGTTCAAGGTCTAACCCATGTTGTGCACTATCCTAAGTATAGAAAGAAGTAATTTTCTACAAAGGTTGATTTTTACAAATGAGAAAACGGATACTTAGAATAGTACAATGGCTTGTCCAAGATCATATCATTAGTATAAAGAATCAGAGTTATGACTCAAAGCCAGGTCCTCTAGGCCCAAGTTGCATATTCTTTCTAACTACATCATGTTATTTTATATAAGGAATAAGTCAAAAATGAAAGAATAAATGAGGATCTACCACATGGAAAGAAACCATAATAGGTGCTTTGAAAAACAAAACCCTTTGAAGTATACAAGATAGTACCTATAATCATGGAGCTCACAATCTAGTAAAGTAGAAAAATATAGTTTCTTGTTCAGTTATTTCAGTCATGTCTGACTCTTCCTGATGCCATTTGGGGATTTTCTAAGCTCATTTGACAGATGAGGAAACTGAGTCAAGCATGGTTAAGTGACTTGCCCATGGTCACCCATCTAGTAAGTGTCTGAGGCCATATTTGAACTCAGTAAGATGAATTGCACTCTACTCATTGCAAAATCTAGTTATACATCTCTAAAACTGTCTAGCAACATAAGGTGGCATGTAACAAGATCTAACATGAGTGGAACAGAGAACTAAGGGGACAAGAATCCAGAAAGGGTAAAAATATTGTGACCATTATTAGCAACAGATAATAAGGAGATCAAAGACAAAGGAAAAGGACTTATATAGATCACACACATACATACAGAGCTGCAATTTTTTGTAGTGGCAAAGAATTGGAAACTAAAGTGATGTCAGTCAGTTTGCAAATGGTGAAACAAATTATGGTGAATAAATGTTGTAGTGATGACAAAAGAGAAACCTGGGAAGATATGTGTGAACTTCTACAAAGTGAAATGAGCAGGGACAGGGGACTAAATAAGAGACAAATTAAAGGCCTTTAATAAATGTATAATGATTAAATAATTAATATTAGGGTAGATTTTTATAGAGAGTTTGGTATGGTGAGAAGAATGTTGGTCAAAATGACCTGAGTCAAAATTTCACTTCAGGCACTTATTACCATGGCACTAACAACTTACTAAACATCCCTAAGCCTTACTCTCTTTAATCTAAACAGTGGGAATAATAACAAACATAACAAGCTTGTTGTAATGTTTGAATATAATAAAGATTTATGGTGGTTTATGAAACTCTATAATAAAAATTATAATTTATGAAATTTCATAATAACATTTAATTTGATTCTCATACCCTGAAAGGTAAGTGCTATTATTATCATCATCATCCTCATTTCACAGATGAAGCAACTGAAGTAAATAGAGTTTAAGTAACTTATCCAGGGTCCCACAGCTAGTAAAGGTCTGAGGCTGGATTTAATCTCAGTTAAAGCACTTCCACATACTTTACTCTGACTAGAGACCTGGTACCTAGATACTTAGCATATTAGTTACTTTCATTTTACAAAGAAGAAAATTAAACCTGAAACTTGATAACCAAGTTTGTGAAACTTATAAGTGGCATAGCTGCCATGGTTTCAAGTCCAGTATGTTTTTGACTTCTTGATAACTTCTTAAAATAGCTGCTCTTTTAAACATTCCAACCAAGGAAATCTATTTTCTGTCCTCCAAAGTTATCTTAACGTTTCCCATACTATGACCCCCCCCCCCAATAAGCCTGGACTGCTTTCCTTCTTCTTCTTACCAAAAAAAATCACAATAGTCCCTTTTATCAGTGTACTTCACTGGACAGGCTCTCCCTTAACTGGTGCTACTCACTCTCATTGCTTTAACATCCTATACCTTAAATTATTCCCATTCATTGAATTAAACATTTGAGCACTTACTTGTCCAGCATATCAGACCTTGGGACACAAATACAAAAGTAATACTTTAAGGAGTTTATGTTGTGACAGGCAGGTATACCTGACCTTGTAGATGAGGAGTCTATTTTGTATATATCTATTTTCACAATGCTCATAAATTAAATATTTATTTGTATTTATTTCATACTTTCTATTTGATTATATAATTCTCAAGACAAAAATGTATGCCCTTTGCCAATCAATTGGCATTCAAACTGGTGCCTACTACCTATCAGACATGTTGTGAGTCTTCACAAGGACATCACTATTGTGGTAGGAGCCCTGAAACACTGGGGAGAGAATAATGTTAAAAGGGAGAGCTTCAAGACTTGGTAATTGTATGAGGGGAGATCAATACATCTTATTATCTTCCTTTTCCTCATCTTTATGATGGTTTTAACAAAGGTATGCTGTGAGAAAAATCATTTTGTAAATATCCAAGCTGTTTAAATTTAAACTATTAATTATTATTGAATAATTACTATTTGATCAAATCTGTAATTTTGTTAGTAGCAGAAGCTCCCAAATGGAAACTCCCTCTATCAGTGTGAAGGAAAACCTGTCTTCCAATTTACAGTCTTGGAGAGTCCTCTAGGCCAGCAAGAGATAAATGACTTGTCTCAGGTTATATGTGGCAGAATTTGAATAGGCAGAATTTGAATCCAGGTCTTTCTGAGTCCAAAAATAGCTCTCTATTCACTAGGACATTCATAATTCTGCAAAATACTTTTTAATGAAAACTAGTGTTGTTGATTGACTAAAGTTTCAGCAGAAGTCCTGTAAAGGATTTCTTTTAGAAGTCCTTCATTTAGAGTCTATAATTTGAGACTTAAAAGATAAAATGGGCAAATATGTATCATGAGAATACGCATTTAGATCTAGAAGTCATTTCATGTAGTGCTTTCATGTTAAGTGACATATATAACAGAATTTTATCAAGGACAGTTCTGGTCTAAGTTCTCTGGGTTTAGATATGGTACCTTGGATAAGACATTTAATATTTATGCAACTTAGGGGATATTGAGTTTTTCCCACTATATGTTGCAAGCATCTTATGAGAAAATAAAAAAATACTAGAAGAAAATTGTTATACATACTAGAAATAAAGCATTAATATCACAGTACATAAAGCATATGATATAAAACCATTAAAAACCATTAGTTCCCTAAAGAAGAATGTGCTTGAAAATTTTTAATTTACCTCAATTTCATTTAAATTTGGGACTAAACATTAGGAATCCACATAGCATTTGACATAAGGATCTCACAGAGTTAGGTAGTATAGTGGATAAAAGACAGGATTTGGAAGCGGTAATATCTGAGTTCGAATTTGTCAGCTGTTTGACCCTGAGCAAATAATTAAGGTTCAGTTACTTCAATGGGTATACTAATAGTATCTACCCTTCCAGGTTCATGTGAAAACAAAATGAGGAATGTATTTTTAAAATACTTTGAAAATCATAAAGTATTTATTAGATCTCTCAACAGAATTTGGACTCTTCAATGCAAGTAGTTGCTTCCTGTGCTATTGGTTAATGATTGAGTTATTCCAGCTTGGGCCTACCATGTACACATCTAATTATAGTACTTAACCCCCCAAAGGAGATGTAATTCTTGTCAAAGAGAATAGAAACTAATTGAATCTCTTAATATCTACACTCTGTTACCCAGGTTAACTATCATGGATTCATATTCGTTTATCCAACAGCAAAGCCATTATCTTGCCATTTTGATTCAATTTACCAGTTCCTTTAACAAAAACAAACAAAAAAAAAACTGAAGCAGTAGATGCAGGTGGGACTTGAAGTGTTCACCAAATGTCAAAAGAAATATTCACTGACTACCTATTATATTTAAGGTATTGTATTGACCCCTGAACACCACAATGTAAATTTTAAAAATGAATAGATCACAAATATCTTGACACCTATTGAAGAACCATCATTCAGTAAACAACTTTTCATTAAGCCTTGAGTTTTTTTTAAACTATTATAAAGAATGCAGAAGTTTTGGATAGTGGTAGATAACATTAACAGTTCTAGAGACACCTTGTTTATTGACTACAGTCAATGATAACTATTTAATAAATAAATACATATTTTAGTATGAAAAAGTTAAATTGCTACATGTAACAAATTCATTATTTAAATCAGTGATTCTCTATCTCTGAAAGTGCTCTATGGAATGGGGTGTGTATACATGAATTAGAATGAATTAAAACTTATTTTGGGATAATCAGAATAAGTAGTGAAATGTTGAAATATACAAACCAAGGAGGACTAATAATTTAACTTATAAAACTAATGGTCAGGGCCTGTTTCTGTATTCTATACTGTGTATAGTAAATTGCTAGCACTAAATAAATACCATTAGCTATAATAATCCAACAATCTCTACAAATTACTTCAAGACTTACATATTTTGTCATAATTGGTTTACAGAATACACACACCATCTTATTTCACTCTTTTAGTAACTTTTTTCAAACTATTATAGAATAACCATAACCACCATGTATTAATTTTTAACAAGTATCTATAGTCACCTATTTATCATTTATAACACGGATGGCAAAAGCATTATAAAACATTTACTAAGCATTTATAAATAATTTTATGCTACTTCTAGCATGTGTTATAAATGTATTATTAATTCTTCCTATAAATTATTGATTCAAAATAGCTGAAACTGAATATTAGAGTAACTTTTATTATGCAAATGACATTTCATCACCCTTGAATTCCCAAACTGAGGTTAACCATATACACTAGCTGAAGTCACAGACCTGTTATAGTAATATTTTGTTATGTTAGAAAAGATTTAAAGAACATAATAGGAATTGTAACCACTAAAAATTCTGCTATATTTAATCTAGATTTCAGCAATACATTTTTCACTTCAAAGATTGCTACTAAATAGAAGTAACTACACTGTAATTTTTTAATGGTATCAGAGTCTCTGGGTTCACTTCCATTCTCTGGTCTTCTTGGTGACCCATGCAATTCTCTAAATTTATAAATTGTAACATATTGTTAATCTGTAATGTAGAGTAAATTTCCTTACCCAAAATTGCCTATGGAAATGAAATGACAGCTCTGACCTCAAGTTACTAATTATTAAATTATTTAGAAAGTACATTAAAAATTTCAGATGCATACCCTTTGATCCTGCAATACCACTACTGGGTATATACCCTGAAGAGATTATGAAAAAGGATAAAAACATCACAGGTACAAAAATGTTCATAGCAGCTCTCTTTGTGGTGGCAAAGAAATGGAAACTGAGGGTATGTCCATCAATTGGGGAATGGCTTAACAAACTGTGGTATATGTATGTGATGGAACACTATTGTTCTATTAGAAACCAGGAGGGATGGGAATTCAGGGAAGCCTGGAAAGATTTGCATGAATTGATGCTGAGAGAGATGAACAGAACCAGAAGAACATCCTAACAGCAACATGGGGGTGATGATCAACCTTAATGGACTTGCTCATAAAAAAAGGGAAACAATCAGGCACAATTTTGGGATATCTGTGTTGAAGAATGCCATCTGTCTCCTGAGAAAGAATTGTGGAGTTTGAACAAAGACCAAGGACTATTACCTTTAATTAAAAAAAAAAACTTGTCTTATTATGTGATTCTGCTATATCTCATATTAATGTTTCTTCCTTAAGGATATGATTTCTCTCTCATAACATTCAACTTAGAACAATGCATACCAATGGGAATTATGTAAAGACTAGCAAGCTGCCTTCTGTGGGGGCTGGGGGGAGGGAAGCAAGATTGGGGCAAAAATTGTAAAACTCTAAATAAAACCTTTCTAAAATTAAAAAATATATATCAGATGACTAGATTGTCACCATATACAAACATCAGTTTTAATTGTCATGTAAAATATTTAAGATTATAAGCATGCAAATTCATTTAAGCCATTACAATTCCAATTGCTAGAAAGAGAAGTGACTTTGAGGCCAAAGAACATAGATTCTAAAACTAAAATTTAGCTTGCCTTCCTCTCTAATTCCATATAATAAAGGTGTTTAAGGCAAAGCTTACCTTAGGCCAGTCCCCTAATACTATATGTTTGGAATTGGAATGAAATTACCTGTAGGTTACTCAACATTTAGTAATTGGAGGTTTATTTTGCCCCAGTAGAAGCATATTCAACAAGGAAATATTCAGAGTTGCTTCATTTAAGTGAAGCTCCCTTGCCTGAATTCCCTATTATGGTTTACTAGTCAAACATTAGAGGGCATTAGAAGCTCCACAAGCCTGTTTTCTACTCAGGTAACTAGGGATTCATATTAACAACCAGTCCCCAAAGCAAATCAAGTCTTGAACATAGTTTCAATAACTTTTTAAGGAAAAAATAACCTAGCTCCTATATGCACAGGAATTAGTCTACAACTCTCTTAAAATAGAGGGCTTTTCTAGATGACCACCAAGAGCCATCTAAACTGTATGAATCAATTAGTACAATAAAATATATATGTAAATTTGTAAATATATATGTATATAATTTTGTACATATGTATCTGTGTCTTTGTGTATGTATCTTTCTCTCAAGATGTATACATATATATGTGTATATTTTTATATATTGCACAAAAATGCTAATGACTGCAAGCTACCATCTCTTGCATGATCAGGGTTGTGAAATATCTATTCTACAATTTAGAGTGATAAAGGAACACAACTGAAAGTGATGAACTCTATAATACACTCTAGGGGACCTTGATTTGTTTAAATATTTTCTGGAGTCCCAGCTCCTGTTATCATAAAATCCTCCGAGGGTTTTACCAATCTCTTGATGACAGAAGAACTTGTCCCTTCTATTGGGAACAACTGATTTTTGTTTTTATCATTTAGATCACAGGAGAGAATAGTAAATATCAAACAAAGGAGAGCCCTAGGGATGTTAGTCTCCCTTTAAAAAGTACATAACTTTTAGTTGATTCAAAGCACATATTCTAAGATAGAAAAAAAAAGAATCTTAGATGTCCTCAGAGAAAAGTTAGTTGTAGTTTTTTTAACCTTTTTTCTGTTTTTGCTGCTTTAAACAATATTAAATTTTATCATTTCATTTTTTAAAAAGTTGATTTTCTACATTTTAAAAGGAACTTATCAATATTAATTTATACCAAGTAAATTATTTTGAAATTCTTGGGAAATGATGCTAATGTATGAGAAAAGTCAGATGTGTGCTATAAAGTCCAAATAGAAGACTCAATATACAGTATAAGTATTTCTATCAGTCCAAACATGTATATGTATAACTGTTTGTTTATCATGAAGCCCAGATTGCTCACCACAGAGGCACCCTTAAGGGGGTTTGACTGTGTAGGCTCAGATCTTCTAAATCCTTTTTAAAAAGTCTACCACATGAGTGGTTGTAGCCTCCTTTAATTGACTGTGTAACAAGAACAGCTTACAACTTGAAAACTGCTGATTGGGACAGTTGCTCTCTTTCTGTCTCTTGCTTTTCCTTGCTACATCTAGAGGATAAAGATCAGACTTTATTCATGAATTGACATGGTGAGAGGAGATGAGTTTTCTTTTTCTGTTATCTCTCTTTTCCTGGGATGGGAAAAATAGTTCAAGAGGTTTTTGCTTTGTTAATATTTAATTTTCCTTCTCAATGCCAGTAGTATTCCTATTAGACCCAAGATTTTGTGCCATAATATCTTTGGAGGCAGTATTCCAGAAGGAATGTTGCAGTAATCCAACCATTGAGGGAAGCTCTGAAGCAGACAGGGTGCCTGGGACTTGAGTCAAACAGGAGTCTGAACTTGGAAACTGGGAATATCTTTCATAGAACTCAGCTGAGATGGAAATCTAATCTCCTCTCCAGAAATTGTGGTGTTATGTTTTGGGGGAATATATTTGTATTTTTGTTATTAAATCTGGTGAAGGAAATATTGTTTTGAAAAAACTAATTAGACTTTTAAGTGACTAAATAGAACTGGGGAATAGGCACTACTCTCCTAAATTTGGAGGAACACTAACACTGGGGGCTTGGGTCATTTGCAAAAAGCCTTTAAACCTGAAGAGGTGAAATGGAAGTTATCTGGCCTTCCAGACTGTGGGTCAAGGTAGTGTGACAAACATTCAATATACATTTATGCTATATACATATTTTTTAAATGAGGTGATATAGTCAACTACCATGTTTATAGAGAGGTGAGTCTATAACATCTCCCCGTCTTCAGCAAGGAAAATTGAAGGAAATTAAACCCAAATACAAATAATTCATTAATCGTATTGCTCTTGATTATCTCCTTGTATTTTCAGGTGGCATTTGTTCTCTTGCCAACACATCTTGCTGCATGAATATTAACAACTCCTATAAAGTGGAACTCCATACCAAGAAAATGCTGCAAGAAGTGATTTGGATGCAAAACCTCTATTCCATCTTGAGCTCCTCTATCTCTGAATCTTCCTGGAGCTCCTGGTTACTCTCCTTGCTGAGTCCCTTGATTGTTTCATTTATAATTGTTCTTCTGCTTCTTTTTGACCCTTGCCTACTTGCACACTTTATGGAAATTGTATCCTCAAGCATTCAAGCAACAAGTTTACAGCTGTGACCTCAGCAAAACTTCAATCAAGTTTCATCTGCACAATATTCCTTCTCCAAATGGACACCCAATAGGTTAGGTTAGGTAGGGAGACTGCTATACCTCTTCTCAGCTTTGAAGAAGTTCCAGAAGAATCTGGGTCCCTAATAATTTTGAGGGGGGGATATGATGCAGAGAAAAAAAAACCGGACATGTTGGGTTTAGTTGGAGAAAAACTTTGTAAATCTTTCATTTGCATTTTTAAGGGAATCTTCCTTCTTCCTTTATCTTCTAATTTAGACCACACCTGAGGACCCCACCTTCAACCTGATTTGGATTGCATTATCTTGTGTTGGGGCAGCTAGGGAGGGCAGGTGCTGGAAACATGTCCAAGATTACCCAAAAGAGACCCCTCCACAAAAGGCAAAATCTCCAATGTGTGACTTGGGTCATTCCCAGGGTCACTCCTCCCATGGACTCTGAGGGAGAATTTAAGAAGATCAAGGAACGGGCTCAGTCTCTTACACCTTCCAGACTCCTGCTGAAAACCCTGGTCACCTGGTCTGACTAGTTCAATCAGCAATCCATGGTGTACTCCTTAAACTCTTCTTAACTTTTCTATCACTTTTCTTATGTGTTGTAACTTTTTTTAGGTTTTTTTTTTTTTTGCAAGGTAAATGGGGTTAAGTGGCTTGCCCAAGGCCACACAGCTAGGTAATTATTAAGTGTTTGAGACCAGATTTGAACCCAGGTACTCCTGACTCCAAGGCCGGTGCTTTGCCCACTATGCCACCTAGCCGTCCCTATGTTGTAACTTTTTTAAATAAATCTTTATTTTTCTTTCCACACCTGCATTCCCAGGTCTGAGTGATGATTCATCACAAGCAGAACCAAACCCAAGAATCCAGTGTCACCAGAGTGACATACAAGCAATATACAATTATGTTATGAACAAATTTTTTCAATGAGGTGATATAGTTAAGAACAATGTTAATAGACAGGTGAGTCTATAATACTCCCTTTTCTTCAACAAGGAAAATTAAAGGAAATTAACCCCAAATATAAATAAGTCATTGTTAAAGCTCTCTCATCTACCTTTTTGTAATATACACCATTGGAAAAAATGCCCCTTTTCCTTCTATGAAACTGACTTAAAATAATCAAAATAATTTTATTATCTTATTGAATATTACTTTATGTACAAATCTCCATAGGACATTTTCTTGTAGGAGGAAATATGGATGACCTATGATTAAATATCAGCTTCGTAAAGATCTTCCATTAACTTTGTGACATTCATGATGGGTTCTACTTGCAGAAGCCAGTGTCAAAAATCCTACCCTCAATCCCCTATCATCCCAGCTTCATAGTAGTAATTAAAATTCATTGGTAAATCAATGGGTAATAATAATGCCCTACCTTCCTTTTTAATTTTTTATTATTTTTAACTAATTTTTATTTATATATTTATTTTTTTATAGTTATACACATGTGTATTTTTGTTACAAAATTTCCTTCCATGCTCCCTCCCCCCAGCACTGAATAGTCAAGTTAGCATTGTACATGTGTATTTTTTTTAGTTTTTTTTTTTTGGCAAGGCAAATGGGGTTAAAGTGGCATGCCCAAGGCCACACAGCTAGATGATTATTAAACATCTGAGGTCAGATTTGAACTCAGGTACTCCTGACTCCAGGGTCGGAGCTCTATCCACTGTGCCACCTAGCCGACACATACATGCATATTTTTTGATAAATATGTTTACATATTAGTCATTTTTGGTATGAGGAATTAGCATTGAGGGAAAGAGCTACATAAGAGACAATTTTTATAAAGTGTTCATCAGATTCGAAAGAATTTTTTTGTTTTGTTTTGTTCCTACCTTCCTAATAGTGTGGTTGATTGGGGGTAGGGGAAAATAAATAAATAAGTATAAATATATATATATATATATATATATATATATATATATATATATATATATATATATAGTTACTACTACTACATGCTAGGCACCTGCTAAGCCTTTTACAAATATTAACTTTGTTAGCCCTGTGAGGTAAATTTGTTTTTCTGTATGTTTAGTTGTTTGTTTGCTTTTCAGATGAGGAAACCAAAGCAAAGTGGGGAAGTAACTTCCTCAGGATCACAAAGCTAGTAACTTTCTGAGAGGACATTTGAACTCAGCTTTCTGGGACCAGGACACTGTCTACTTCTTCATCTAGCTGCTTGGCATGGAAAGCATCTTGAAAATTAAAGCACTATGTGCTACAGTTTTCATATGTCATATCTGGTGCAGTAAGACTCATTATAGTTCTAGGGAAAAGCATGTGTGGAAAAACATGCAGTGTGAGGGGTCCAAGGAGAGATAAAATGGAAGAAAGCATATAAAGTCAGTCTTTGTTGTAAGTCATTTCTTCCATATATTGATTCTATGAACTAATCTAGTTTCAACCTCACAGTGAATGAGGCAATTCCCAAAAGAGTATATAATTTGCAGAAAAGATGCTAGAGAGTGATAAAGGTTCTTCTTATTATTATGAGTGCCAACCATAATTGAAATCAGAATTCTCATTTAGAACCATATATGAGCTACTAGAGAAGAACTGCCCCGTTATATAAATAGATTAAATATCTTTGTAGTTCATGGATGAACCTCAGAGTTCATCTAGTTTAACTCCTTCATCAGACATGGGAAAACTAATGGCCATGGCAGGTACCTCAACTTGGGAGTATTCAAAGTGATGCTGGTGAAGCAAGGTGATATCTGTCGAGTTTATATAATCAGCTTTTTAGGTTGGATAGGTGGCACCTAAGGAAACTTCAAGTCTCCAATTCTGTTATTTGGATTGTTTAAACCTGCCTAATAGGGCATAAAATTGAAAAAGATGCGGATTCTAGTAAGGCGTGTTCCTTTAGGTGTTTTTGTGGAGCTCATCAACTCTACAAACTTTTAAAGGAAGTGATGGATGGTTTGATGAATGAACATGTGAAATTGATATAAAATTATGAAGGAAGAAAGTTCTTACAAAATTTATGATTAGTCTGCATTAAAGTATTTCATCCTTGTAAGGATGAAAGAAATTGAAGCTGACAGTAAAGTGCCTAGATCCTAACCACCTAACAACATGGAGCATAGAATGAAATTGGTGTTTGTACTCAGCTTCTTGAAAGTATTCAAAAAACAATCTCAAGAAGAGGTACATTTTCCTTCAGGTTTGGAGTTGATCAGGTTCCTTTTATCCAATTCTATGTTTTCTTTCTTTGTTATTATTTCAGTATTTCTAAAATTTTGTTTAGCATTCAGGCTAAACAAGATATGGGAAATTAATCAGTAAATATAAAATAAAGATGCTCTTTTAGAGATAAAACTTACTTCAATAGGTCAGAAATCTGTGATTTCACTGTTGAAGGTTCGCCATTCAGAAGCTCTGAGCTCCTCTCAACAACTTCTCTTTTGGAATTATCATGGCCAAAAAGTCAATTCATTTACTTTCAGACTACTTTGGAAATATGCCTTTCTCAAGACACACTTTCTCTCTTGGGGTTATTGTCCATTAACAAAACACATATATATGAACATGTGTATATGGATATGTGTGTGTGTGTGTATGAGGAGAATATTTTATATAGAGATCATATAAAATTAAATAAATATTTATAGATATATACATAACTATATTAAATTATATAAAATATATTTATATACAAACATAAAATGATGCATACATGTACACAAAATATAAGTATTTGCACAAAGAGGAATGCATATATGTATGCAATATATATACACCAATTTATTAACATATTAGTGTATATGTATTACAGGTAACAAAAGTGAATGTATATAATACTCATATGCATGGGTATGTATAAATATTTATGTGTATATATATATTCATAGACATACAAATGTTTATCTATGTATATATGTTTGTGTGTGTACATATATATATGTGTGTGTGTGTGTGTGTGTGTGTGTGTGATCCAATGTCATCTTTCTCTTCTTTAAATCAATTATCCATAGGTTAAAAAATATTGTTAGAGATTTATATTCTTCTTGGGTATCTTTATCATCTCTCATTCCAAAGTCCCCATCCATATTCCCCAAGTAGATCTTGAAATTACTGGTAGAAAATATGATTTTAAAGATTCACCTACCAATCTCCACCCTTGGTTTGAATCTATTAATTTTTCTTTTTTGTTTACTTCAATTCTATCCATTTTTATGAATCAGTGAATGACACACAGTTTTAGAACCCTGAGTTAGCTCTTAAAAAATTAAATGACTTTTCCAGTTTCATATATAGATGTTTGAGAAATAATGAGTGGATAAAGAATCAACCTAAGAATCAAGCTTATCTGTGTTTAAATCCTGTTTCTGACAAATACCAGGTCTCTACCTCTAGATAAATCATTTAATCTCTCAGTTTTCCAAGCATTAATTACAGATAATTTAGAGTCAATTTAACCAGGAATTCCAGTTAATTATAAAATAACATGTATAGAACAAAAAGTAATTCATATATGTATATATATACACATATTTAAATTATTCTCATATATCACAGCATATCAGTTTCTTTACATTAATAAATAATGGTTCAAAATTTGATGTCAAAATAGTATTTATATTTCTTTCAAATATCCTCCAAAAGCTATTCACTAATCTGATATTGCCCTTCTCAAGCCAGAAATAAGCCAAGCCAGATGTATTTATTTTCTTTACTTTCTCAAGACATTATATTGATTCCTTTATAGACTCATCATGCCATTTCTATAGCAAGTATATAGAAATTTCATCAAGTTTAGTTCTATGGCACAAAAGAAATATGTAATTGTGAAATCTGGTTTCTAGTAAGCACTTAATAAATGCATATTGATGGACAAACTAACCTTGGAGTATACTGAGGTAAATTAAAGGAGAAGCACCCTAGATTACACTACTTTGCTTCCTTTAGGATCAACTTGCCTCTGCTAATTCCCACAATATTTATTCTGAAATGATGTTGTAATTTACTTATCATTTTTTGAGTTTGCAACTTTGATGTCTTTTTGTCAATTTTATATTTGTATGCCAAAACTTTGTCCAATCATTTGCAAGCAACAGGTACTTAATAAATGCTTAATGAGTTGAATCTAATTTCAAGGTCATGGATTGGTATGAAAACAATTATTTTGCACCAGTCTACATTAAAGGGCAGCTAAGAGTGCTGGGTCTAGTGACAGATAGATTGTAGCTCAAATTTGGCCTCAGATAGTTATTAGATGTATGATCCCAGGAAATTCACCTAACCATTTTTGCTATAGTTTCCTCATCTGTAATGGTTGTCCTTCATTCTTGAAGAAGACCATGACATTAGGGAGGTGATGCTTTGACAAGCACATTAATTGTATTTGAGTGAAGGGTTGCTGTGCTATGTCACCAACCTCACTTTCTCCTCCAGAGCATCTGGGTCCAGTCACTGGATATGAATCAGGAGGACTGGAGATGGCCCTGGCTGTGAGACAGTCAGGGTTAAGTGACTTGCCCAAGGTCACACAGCTAGTAAGTGTCTGAACTCACATTTGATCTCATGTCCTCCTGAATATAAAGCCAATGCTCTATCCACTATGATCCCTAGCTGTTCCCCTTCATAAAATGAGGAGAAGTAAATAGCAAATACTCTGGTATCTTTCCTAAGAAAAGATAAAAATGGTCACAAAGAGTTTTTCATAACTGAAACAAATGGACAATAAACAACAAAAGTATACATTAAATATTCATCTTTAAGTTTTTTCCCTATCCAAATTTCTTTTATCTTATATACTTGAGTAAAAATGAATATTCCAGGTATTTTCAAGGCAGATGTAACTTATACACACACACATACATATACATGTATATAAATATGTGCACACACACTCATATATGTATGATGTATGTATGTGTGTATATATATATATATATATATATATATATATATATATATATATATATATATATATATGTATCAACACCTCTCTCCCATGAAATGAATACTTTTCTTATGTCCTCATCCAATCAAGGTTAACATTGAGAACAATCCTGAAATGAACCCAAGCAGGTACAAAAATAAAGGCAGCACTATTCATACATATATGACAGGAGACCAATAATGCTAATTAATTTGGGTGAGAATGCAGCACATTTTGCATACAAAAGGCTTAAATCTTTACAAGGATAACAAATAGATGGCAAAGGTCATCCAATCAATGCGGGTAAATAATGAAAATCTTTTGAAAATAAGTTAACATGTGACAACTGAGAGGGTGGGCCTGTCATTCAATATGGGGAATTTAAAAATTGAAGAGTCAATTATTTGGACATTACATTTGACTATCTAGAAGGATAAAATAGAGGAAATCTATGCATCTCCTATTCATTATATTAAGAACCAGATTTCACCAAGATGCAAATTGATCTCTGGGGATAAATTAGATGCTTTGGTTAAATCATTTACTTTGTCATCTTGCTAAAGGCCTATTTTCAAGTTCCAGATCTGGTTTAGAGAAAGAAGGCAAAAGAGAATAAAAAAGATAATCAAAATATCTTCCCCTTTAGCAATCAGGGTAAATTCTGATTGCCCATGGAATGTGAGGTATAGGAAGTCTTAGATCTTATTTGAATTGCTGATACACAATCATAGAATTTCAGTATTGAAAAGGTCACTAGAGACCATCTATCCTAACCAATTGATTTTACAGATAAGAAAGTGAAGTGTAAAGAGGATAAATGACTTAACTAAGGTTGCAGAGATAATTAACAGAAGCATGGGAAACTCAAGCTGAATTTTTATGTTTCTGGGCAAGAAGATTAAGATTTAAACCTAGGTATAATGGGCAGAAATAGTAGCCTGTATTGTTGACATGCAAAATGTTGGGAATCTCTCTTTAGATGTGAAGATTTTTCATCAGATAATTGAAATAGATTTTTTTTCTCCATCAACCAGATTTCTGGATCTGTGGATAAACTTTTTGACCGCTTGCAACTGGAGGGCAGTTCTTTGAATTACTGTTCTAATACTATCATAAGGATCATTATTCTTGAAGGACACTCTTAATGGTCCTCTGAGAAATAAACAAACAAATGAACAACAACAACAAAAAAGAACAGTGGATCTGGATCATCTTTAATGTCTCTCTCTGACTTTGTGAAGGTCCCATGAAAGTCATTTTCAAAAGTATAGTCATATATTTAACAGTGTTACATTTGGCATGCTCATTGTCTACCCTTATCTGACAAAAGCCTTTATTTTAAAAAAAATGAATTAAAAAATTTAAAAAGGAGTGGGAAATGTATTCATAAGTTAATTATCACTTGCCATCTCCTGGTCAATTTGCCTAAAATCTCTTCTGTATTAAAACATTTTCCACACAGCTGCCAAAATAATATGTTCATGTCACAGGTCTGATCATTTTCTAATCTTATTCAAAAACTTCCAATAATTCTTTATTGTCTCTTTAAAAAATACAAACTCTTTCATGTAGAATTTATTATCTTTCACAATCTAATACCAAACTACTTTTTCAGGCATATTCCACTTTACTTACTTCAGAAAACCTACCTTATAAATGGCAAACTACTTCTTATAAGCAATATTCTATTTCCATATTGTCATTTTTGCATAAATTTCCCCCATTCTTAAAAATAATTGTAATAATCATGTAAGAGGTTTTTTTTTTTGAAGGGCTTTGGGGGCGGCTAGGTGGTGCAGTGGATAGAGCACAGGCCCTTGAATCAGGATCACCTGAGTTCAAATCCAACCTCAGACAATAATTACCTAGTTGTGTGATCTTGGGCAAGCCACTTAACTCCATTGCCTTGCAAAAACTTAAAAAAAAAGGATTTGGTTAAAAGAAATGTGGCAGATGATTAAATATAATGGTTGAGGGAGAATGGGATCATCAAAAAGATTTACATACCTAAATGACAGCAAAGATAGTGGTATAATTAACAAAAGAGGCACAATTCAGAGGAGATTTAGGTGAAAGGTGATGATGTCCATTTTGGATATGTTAATTTTGAGATGTCTATTTGATATTCAGACTTTTGGTGATATGGGTGTGGAGTTTAGGATAAGAATGAAGATTAAAGGGACTATTTAAATAAGAAATGGAGGGGCGGCTAGGTGGTGCAATGGATAGAGCACAGGTCCTGGAGTCAGGAGTACCTGAGTTCAAATCTGAACTCAGACACTTAAAAAGTGCCTAGCTGTGTGGCCTTGGGCAAGCCACTCCAGGGCCAGTGCTCTATCCACTGTGCAACCTGGCTGCCCCTCAGTTTCTTCTTAAAAACAAAGTCAAACAAATGAACAACAAATAAATAGCAGTGGATCGAGATCACTCAATGTCCCTATGACTTTGTGAAGGTCACATGAAAGTCATTTTAAAGAGTATAGTCAAATATTTCTCAGTGTTATATTAGGAATATTCATCTTCTACTTCTCTGACAAAAGCCTGGAAACATTTTTTTCAAAAATTTTTTTAAAAATAAGTTTCAAAAAGTTAAAATTATTGAAGAATTGGAAAAAATATTAGAAAAAGTTAAAAAAAGGTCATGCTATATACAATATTTTCTACATCAATTCATTTTTATTCACGTCATAGTATCTGGAGTCTTTACAAAATCCTTCATTACCAACAAATGCGACAAAATTTCCAAGCAAAACAAAAGGAAAATGAAAGTCAATTTGGACTGATCATTCCTCATATCAGAGAATACCAATTCCTGGTGTGTAGAGAAGAAGAATATTCTCTATTTGGTTTCCTACTGTGGGACAGAAATTCTACCCCAATTGGAGTCTGTGTAGCCTAATCAAGTTTCAAACAATGATTTAGATGAGGGAATAAAGCTGTATAAATATTAAACCAAAGAATAAAGGGAATATATGATTTACCGTATCAACTAATTTAAATGGACTAGCATATTAATATATGGAGTTCATGTGTTTTTTTTTAAAACTAAATTATAGAAGATACAGGTGTTTTAGGAAATTCTTTTGTTGATGGGTTTTTTTCCCTTCTTTTGAATGGTAACAATTGCATTTTGAGTATCAAGAAGGGTGATAGAGACAACACTAAGAACAGAAGTCTGCCAAGTCTATTGGAAAAAGGATATTGCACACATAAGCACACAGAGAACTAGATCACTTGTTATTGTTGGATCCAGGTCTGAGTTTTTCTCTTGCCAACAAAGCTCTTTCCTGAACACACAAATCTTAAACTCCATAGAAACTCCAAATCTCCCAATCTCACCTTGGTGACCCTCAAATAAAACACCTTCTTTATGGAGACCCCAAAGGGTTCTCAGTCCTTGTAGAAACCATAACACCCTGCATCCTATATTCATACCCTATAAAAAAAGCTTGCTTTTCCCACCATCCATTGCTAGTCTATTCAGACTAGCCCACAATAAACAGGTTTGTCTTCACTTCTATTTGTAGTCCTCCTGGAAGCGAGGATTCTTTTGTCTTTTCTGGAAATATCCCAGTTTTATAACTGACAGTAAAGTAATTCATACAAATAATTGCAAAGTGTGACATCTTTGCCCAATAGCATAAAAATGCATGCTTCAAAAAATTACTTATGGTTACTCTAAGGAAATAAAATGTTTGAAATAAGAATTCAATAATTAATGATATCCCTGGTTTTAACTCTATGGCTCAATAATGTAAAACAGATCTTTTTTTTTACTCCTTAGTCAAGAAAGTCAACACCTGCTTCATGTGATTTTGGAAGACATTCTTATCATTGTCATCTCTCACTGTCTTTAGATGTTAAGTTTTATTCTCATGAAACATTTTCAGATTGCACTTCCTGGGGTAAAAATAAAATAGAGAACCAAGATAGTGCTTGGATTTCTATGGTTAAAAGTATAATTCAAACATTTTCTTTGAAAAATAAAAGCAAAACAAGTTGAAATTTCTCAGAGTTTTCATGTGTATAGGAAATAATTTAAGTACAGATACAGTAGTCCTTTCAATAAAGAAGACATGAAAATTAGGATTCAGGAAGAAGCATGAAATCTTCCCAAAACAGAAAAGCAAACCAATAAATAAACCATATGTGTGTGCTTACATTGCCACCTAGTGGCATGAATAATAAGCCATTTAATAAAGATGGATGATTTACAAGGAATTCCTTTCAATGTTATAAATAAAATAACACCTCCAAAGTTAAAAGAGTGGAAGGATTATTTTACACCAAATGGGTGAAAAAAACATAATAAAAATAGTTATCTCTCTTCTCTTATGTTTCCTTTCTTCTAAAGCTGCATGAGTCTCATTGATGCAAACCTCAGGTGTTTTAGGAAAGAGTTTGTAGATTCAGCACCCTGGGGCAGATATTGAGGAAAACAAGCTTCCAGAAAGGGGGAAAAACCTTTGAACAACAAAAATAAGTTATTTCTTGTTGCTTTAAAGCTTTCTGTTTCTTGGAAGACTAACTAAAATTTAAATCCCTCTTTCCTTCATGAAGACTGGTAAGGGGGGGAAAAATCCTTTGAGAATGCTTTCACTTTAGCTAGCCTGCCCTCAACTGCCAGTCTTCTAGAATTGAAACCATCTGACTTGGGATCAATCCGGTATACAAACTGGTGAAAGGAGTAGAGTCCAATATTGACAACTCCATTACAGGCAGCAATGATGGTTGATTGTTTCCAGAGATGAAGGTCTTTTTACATGCCCAGGAAATCCATTACATTGTTTATTGTGAGAGGGTTAAAAGAATCTCTTTTTTTGTTTGCTGTTGTGAGCTTGCCTTTTGGTAGGGTTATTATAGTAGGATCTAAGCCTTTTCTGGGAAGGAGAAATGCTGAATTTGCCAGAGGAAGGCCAACAGTCAAATTATAAAGAGGTCAAGAAGAATTTAAAAGTATAAAATAATGCATAATTACCAAAATCCACAATGACAAATAGTAATTTTAATAGTGATAAATGCATATAATTAAAATATTTTGAAAAAAAGATAAATCCCAGCATGGAAAAATTTATCATATAGATGTGAATTAATATGAACTAGATAAACATTTGAAAAATCAATTATATAAACCAGAGATTTCAACATTGAGTTTAGCTAATGGGACCTTAGTCATTTTTATCTTAGAATTATTATTTTAAAATATTCATTTGACTTAGAATGTATTTTTATAGCCATGAATTCATGTTCATTGAAGTAACATTTTATTCCATATTCCAAAACTATTGAAATATATTATTTTTATCAATGTAGTTAAGCCTTTTCCTAACTTAGATCACATTACAATTCCAATTTAGCACTATGATCATTAAGACTTATGGTGGTGAAATCATTCATTATCTTTGGCTTTCCCAGACTCCACTCTCCAAAATTCCCTCTGAATTTTTCTAAGCTGATCTTTAGACAATAAACCCTGTCAGTAAAAGATCTTACATAATCATTTTCTTCCCCATCCCTCATTTACATGTAGAGATCTTCTAGGATGCTATCACCTCTCTCTCTCTCTCTCTCTCTCTCTCCTCTCTCTCTCTCTCTCTCTCTCTCTCTCTCTCTCTCTCTCTCTCTCTCTCTCTCTCTCCCTCTCTCTCCCTCTCTCTCTCTCTCTCTCTGAAAAAAAAAAGAAAATTGGAAGAAAATGTAAATGTTATTCTAGCTTAACCACTAATGGTTATAACATGATAAGATAACTCAAACATTGAAAAACAAAAGCAAAACAAATAGAAATTGATATGATAAGAATGATATGATAAGAAAATGATATAAGAAAATTGAGACCTGTTGTTTAGCAGAATGAGTATTTTTACACTTCAAAGAAATGACCTTTCCGGTCCCCATCACACACACACCTTCAGGAAAATGAAAATTAAATGTATTACTTAGATTTAAGGGAGGGGAATGAAATGTTTCCACCATCTGAAATTAATTTAGCCTATAAATTGCATTGAGTTTTAAGAAAAAAATGGTAGATGATTGACATTCGCTAATTTAGTACACTTTTAATACATTTATTATATCATCATGTTAGGATGGTTTATTCACTTGAAAGTCATGACATCTACTAAACTAAAGGTTTTCACAGCAATGAGCAATTAGTTAAATATCACAAATAGAAGCAAAACCATTAGTTTATGTGTGATTCTCTGTTCTTTGGTGCCTTAATTACCTATATTGCAACTTGTTTCAGACAACTAAAGACAGGGCTATCTAAAAATCCCCAGGCAATTAAGGACAAAGCATGTTCAAACATGAGCAGCTCCTAAAGAAATAAATGAAATGAACAGGTTTTATCTATAATGTTATTAGGTAGATAAATCACTAGGAAGAATAAACCACAGAGAGAAAAAAAATAAAGGACAAACTGAGATTAGTCCTTTAAAACCTCCTTGGAGATTATGTGATTTTCCCCAAGAAATCAATATCTGTTCAATTGAAGATAAATTACAAGAGAAATCAGAAGAGGATACTTCATGAGCAAGTAATAATAGTATTGTTTCCTACAATATACAAAAATCTCTATTCACAAAGAAGAGATGGGGAAGCTGTTTTTATTCAGTAGCTATATTTCAGCTAAACCACATATAAGTATTCTTTCTATATATCTTTTATTTTATGAGGTCTTACTGAAACCAAAACCCAGCTCAATGTTTTCTTTAGGACAAGATTCAGGCCAATACTTTTTATAAAAGGAGAAATTTCATATTCTGATATTTTTTCCTTTCATTTCAGTTGGAATACATGTGTGATCTTTCTGCTTATATTGGTCTTTTACAGGGATAAAGAAAATATGTAAGAATAAATTGAGATGAGAAAATGAAGACATAAAGTATTATTTATATTCGCTGGGAGAAAATAATAATAATAATAATAATAATAATAATAAAAATAAAGTTATAATCATTATTAAAATTTATGTTCCTATTCAGTAAACACTGATAATACTTTTGAGTACAGAAAACAAGATATTTGTACAAATTGACTACCCTCAAAATAAACAAATATGATGGCAAATAGAACCTAAATTACTCGAAAATTGGGACTAATTGTTGTTCTGTCCAGTACCTAACTCAGTTTCTTGCACTTAATGGAGTGAAATAGAATTTTTTTGGGAGGGCATGACAAAACATGCAAAGGGTTACTTTAAAAAGTCAGCCATTTAATAAGAAAAGTCATAGAAATGCCTATCAATTGGAGAACAAGATTATTATGTCATAGCTATGAAAAGACTATTTGTTTACAAAAACCCCAATTGCTTAAAAAGTAGGCAGCTTAGATCAGAGACCAATGGACTTGAAAGAATTGTTCTAAAAACAGCCGGGTGTAAAATTTATTTTTTAACTAAGCTATTGGTGAGGGGAAGAAAAGGTGGGAACAGGACTTCTATTCAAATAAAAGAAAATAAACATAATACCTGAGAGGCAAGAATAGGCATTTTGGGTGAAATAATCTTTAAAGGGCTTCATAATACAAATCTGTTATTAGAGGGCATTCACACCATCACCTGCTTCTTTCTTCTATTTCACAGTAAACCAAGGGATAGTACAAGGAATTCAAGAGGAACACAAGGGTAGCTAAGAGGAAATCAAAATATTAGGCTTTTTAATTAGTTTCTATTTGTCTAATAATAATCAATGAACTGTTCATGGGTGTGAGGAAGATGAGAATCTAGAAAAACATTCAGAAAAGAGAGATGCTCACATTATGAGAAGGATACCTGAATGAAGAATGACCCTGACAAGTGAGATCTGAAAGAATAGAAGATTCTTTTGATCCAAGGCTTACATCATACATACACATAGAGATTGAGCACAATGGTGAATGAGATCATGAATTCTCTCTCTGTGTCTCTCTCTCTGTCTCTCTGTCTCTCTCTCTCTCTCTCTCTCTCTCTCTCTCCCCCTCCCTCCACCTCCCCCTTTTCTCTCTCACCAAATTAGACAAGTAAGATGTGCCTATGTTGTAACTCTGTTGTATAGTTTTAATAAATATTTATTGATTTGACTGTAACCTTTGATTCAGGGGAATTATGACAAACAACATTTTATCACAGGAATGACTAATGTCTAATGGAATGTAACTTCTTTCATAGGTGCTCTAAGCTGAATTATGCTCTCCTTTATAGGAAACTTAAAATATCTTGATGAATGTTTGCTAGTCTTATATAAAGACAGAAGACAATTTTGTTCAAAGGGCTTGTGTAACAACTTAAGAAGGAGCATTGGAAGCAAAGAAAAGACACAGGTTTCTCTGCCCCCCTTCCTTTCTACAAACTTTTTTACTTTTAAGCATCAAATTAAAAAAAAATGTAAATGTAATATATAAGCATATATAATTATATGAAAGAGAATAAATGATGTGGAAATCTATTACAAAATTTTAGATATTCATTTCTCATCAGTACACTTAACTGGTTTCTAATAAATACATTTCCATACATTTTAAATACAAATAAAAAATTCTTGAAGAATGATAGCAGGGAATATTGAAAATCCATATTTTTACAGAAATAGAAATAAAATAGGAAGAAGAAAATGTGATTTAGAAATAGAGGCTTTTATGTGCAATGCATTAGGCTATATTTGTCAATATGAATTAAAACAGTCTATCAAAAAGAAAATTATGAAAGGAGATTCTTAATTTTAAAGTCTTGAAATTAATCATTAGAAATTTGACCTTTCAAAATATTCAAATATATAAAAAATTGCTATGAAAAATAGTGCATGGTTTTGAAAACACTTGTTCCCAATATTAGACTTACAGATGTTTTAAAAGGCATATTCTCTTTATATTCTTATGCAAAATACACAAATAAATCAGATATTATGTAACTTTCTCTATACAATCTTCAAATACCTATAGTTGCTGTAAAGATTAATGAAATGAAAATCCATTTAAACCTTTACTAGATTAATAGTAAATTTTTGTCACCATATATTCCTTTGTCAATGAATGTTAATGATACAATCATGTAGATTTTCATTATTATTATTATTATTATTATTATTATTATTATTATTATAATTAAACAGGGGTACTTCTGGAAGGAAGGATGGGAGAAGTGGAGAAAGGGATTAGTGCCAGGATATTGCAAGCATTTAAGGAATTAGGAATGTTCAGGTTGCAGACAAGATGATTTAGAGGAACATGATGGTTGTCTTCTATCTTCAGTGTTGTTAGGTATAAGGAATCCATCTTTGTCTGACTTCAAAAGACAGACAAAAAGTGATAGGATGTTATAGAGAAGAGAATTTGGGATCTATTATAAGGGAGATAAAAGCTTCCTAAAAATTAGAATTGTCCCAAATTGGAATGTATACTACTACAGGTAGTAATAAATTTATTGGAGGGTTTTGAGCAAATGCTTGAATGTCTACTTAAAGGTAGATGTTGTCAAAATGATACTGTGGTAAACATTAGAACATCAATGTCTCTTCCAACCCTCATAATTGAATCTGGTTCAAAAATTTTGGAAACCACTCATCTAGCTTTTGGGGATACCAGAATCCTTTTAAAATTACTTTTTATCTCATTAGTCTCCATATCTCTAAGAAAATCATGATACATTCTTATTAGTATATCAATTCAATTTAGAAAGAACTTATTAAGTGCTTACTGTGTGCCAGTCACTGTGCCAACAGATAAAGATACAAAGAAAAGCAAAAACAGCCCCTGACCTCAAGCTACTTATAATCCAATAGAGGAAGACAACATACCAACAAATCTTTTTGGACAAAATATACACAGAACAAATGGGATACAATCTAAGAGGGAAGTTATTAATATTTTTAAAAATTTTATTTATTTAAGGCAATGGGTTTATGTGACTTGCCCAAGGTCATACACATAGACAATTATTAAGTGTCTGAGGAAGGATTTGAACTCAAGTCTTACTGACTCCAGGTTAGTGATCTATCCACTATGACACCTAGCTGTGCTGGAAGTTATTAATATTAAGGTAGAGGGCATGTGCAATAAAGTAGAAACTTGACTGTTAAAAAAAACCTTAAAGAAATTCATAAATTTTGTTTCTTAAACAATGGCTTATAAATTTAATGCTATTCATTAGCAATGAGAATGTATTTTTAAAAATAATGATTTGAAATCATGTCTAGGGTTTTCTGACAATATGTTTTATTAAGAAAATTGATAGGTGAATTATTACTAACATTAACATTATTTTTTATTTTTATATTTCAAAATCTTGTCAACTGGAGGATTTTTATGCCAAATTTGCACTTGTCTACACAATCACATTGTGTAAATCAATATTGATTCAGTGATTTAGGAAACACCATTATGTTTTCCATGGATTATTTCTTTAATATTTAGATTCATGTCATTCTTAATAACAATTGATTTATTTCTGTAACACATTGCATTGACGTTCATTAGATCATAACAGTTAATGTTAAGTATAGCCTCATATACCTTGTGGTTATTGTATTTTAATTGGAGACTGTGGTGAGAGACCTGAGAAAGAAGCTATGACACATTTCTAGGAAAAACAATACAAAGGTAACAGATAGCTTTATGTGATCTCTACTCAGTTCAGTTATAATTTTCCTAAATTGTAGAGAAAATGGTAGGAGATTAAAATGATTTCCTTACCAAAGATGACTCAATTCTACTTAAAGAAATAGACTTCTGGGGAAATTTCTTTGTCAGGTGGTATTATGAAACTTAACTAAAATGAAGTTATGAACATGATAGGTAACAGTGAATTGAAAAACTCACAAAGAGATAGTAGAAGACAAAGGAACTCAAAAGAAAAGGGCACATTGACAAAAGAGGAAAAAACCCAGAGTTCAACAAATACATCTGATGCTGGTCTAGGTCTCAGACTGGCTAAGGAAAATATCTTCAAAATTGAGTAAAGATTTCACAGTCATTCAAAGAAAATTCTAGTATAAGTTCACAGCATGAAATCATAGATCTCTCAGGGACAGATTATTTAGAGATAGCACTTTAATTGAGGCATAATAAGATATTGAAAGAGCATATTCTGCTTCACAAGGGGAGATTAATCACAATATTCCCAAATAGACAATGAAGGTAATCAAAAATATGGTTAATATGCCACCTAGAATAGAGATGGGACATCAGAAGAGAGCAGCCAAGATGCCATTCCTAGTTATATGAAGCTAAAAGTAATGACTTATGGGGAACAAGTCCATCACTGAACCTAAAAGCACAATAAAAGGATATGAAAGGAAGCTCTTTAACACTATAAGAGTAAGAAGCTCCTTCATGCTTGAGCATAACTTGCTAAGATATGTATCCTTGTCAGCATCATAGCTTCATTACATATGGATGTCCCATGATTTTCACTCACGTTCATTCTTCCCATTATAATGCATGTGTGGTAATGTGAGCTAATGGTTTACAAGGGAAATTTTCTGTTTCAATATGTATGACTAACTAAAATATCTTATTTAAAAATACACAAATTTTATACTCTTGCTTAATGTGATAGCTAAATTCTTAGGCATAGGTTCATGTGCTTTGCTTTAAAGGTATTACAAACAAGTAACTATACTTGGCATAAGTAACATGGGAAACAGTGTGAGGGTGTTTGTGTATGTCCTTTAGATTATTTGTGTGCAATTTAAGAAAAGTACTTATTACTCTTTACCATGTTTTCCCCCACTAATCCTATACCTTTACTGAAAAAGTAGAAGGGAATCGCACAGGCTTGTAAAAATTTAATTAGAAAAATGTTGCTTTCGTGACAAAAGAACATATGATTTAATGGGAAGTCTACTCAATGGGGATGAGATTCTAAGAATTTAGCTGTATTGATTCTAATAAAGCAGTAGCAATCTACATGATATTTATTCTATAAAAATATTCAACTGATTAAGCCATATGTCCAGCACTTGAAGTAAAATGGGGTAACTCACCATTATAAGACTATGAATGTCCCCAGTTGATTAACGGTCAAAGGATATGAACAGATAGTTTTCAAATGATGGAATTAAGGTTATATATAATCATATGGAAAAATGCTCCAAATCACTATTGATTGGAGAAATACAAATTAAAACAACAATGAGGTATCTCTCATCTATTAGATTAGCCAAGGTGGAAAAAAAAAGGGAGATGGTCAGTGTTGGAGAGGCTGTGGGAGTGATATGGAAACTATACCCAAAAAAGCAATGGAACAGTTCATACTCTTTGACCCAGCAATTCCAATTTTAAGTCTATATCTAGAAGAAATTATTAAAACTTGGGAAAAGTCCTATATGTTGCAAAATATTCATAGCAGCACTTTTTGTAGTGGCAAAGAATTGGAAATTGAGGGGATGCCCATCAATTAGGGAATGGCTAAATAAGTTTTGGTACATGAATACTGTGGAATGCTATTGTTCTATACGAAACCATAAAAGATCAGACTCTAGAGAACCATGGAATGACTTAAAGGATCTGATGCTGAGCAAAGGGAATAGAACCAAGAGAACAGTGTATACATCAACAACAACAACATTATGAGATGCACAACCTTGATGGAAGCAGTTCCTCTTAGCAGTCCAGAGAGCTAGGACAACTATATTTGACTGGTTATGGACTATAGTATCCCCAAACAGAGGAAGAAAAACAAAACAAAACAAAACACACAGAAAAAAATAACCCTTCCGAATCTGATGAACACTTTATAAAAAATTATCACTTATGTATCTCTTTCCCAAATCCTAATTTTTCATGCCAAAATCACTGATTTATAAACATGTTTAGCAAAATATATATATATATAAAATGCTAACCACACTGTTCCCTGCTGAGGGGAGGAGGGTGGGAAGGGAAAGTAGAGGGAAATTTTCTAACTTGGAAATATGCATGTGCATATGGATGCAAATAAAGAAATGAATTTAAAAATAAAACTATGAATGGGTGGGGGCAGTAAATTTGTTCTTTTCAGAGAATTCTTTAGAGAGAATTTCTTTTTCAATTTTAACACACATTATTAGTATTACATGCCTCTATAATAAGAAGGTATAGTATATGGCTTATAAATGAGTCTGGTTAAAAGGACAAAATTCTAGGGAAGGATGGAACTTAATCTAACTTTCTCTTTTGCTATGGTAGATAATTGTTTTATTCAGATTCCATGGTCATGCAAAATATGGTCAATCATCAGTTTTGATTACTTACAGTGTTTAAGGTATTTTACTAATTGCTAAAAGCAAAAGAGTTGTGACTGATTTGTGCAGAATTTAATGATATATCCTATATTTTTTGAGAATAATATCAGTAATGTATTATTCAATATTCCATGTAAATAAAAACAAATAATATAAATCAAAATCTAGGTTAGAGGGGGAGAATAAATGTCTAACATATACACATTAACTTATTATCTGGATAAGATTCTGTGAAGAAAATTTCTCATACTTACTCTGATATTTTGTGCCTTTTGAGTCTCTCCTAAATCTTACTAATTCCCATGAAACTCTGGTTATCATAACTTTCCAATTTTTCTATTTTCAAATTCAATTTTCTTAATTTATATTGGAATACTTAATTTCTTAATTGAACCTGAGGAGATAGGATTTAACCCAGCATATGCCTATCTATATATTTATGTAATTAAGTAAATAAGGCCAGTTTCATTGAACATAAATACCACAGGTTACATCACACACGAGAGAGAGAGAGAGAGAGAGAGAGAGAGAGAGAGAGAGAGAGAGAGAGAGTGAGTGGCTAAGGCAGTTATACTTCCAGTTTGTGAAAAGATAAATTTGGTATCACAAGTCTTGCAATAAACTTCTAAAATTTTGACAAGCTAATTTCTGCAATTATCATGGGGAGGTTATGTGTATGTTTGTGTTTTTTGGTTTGTTTTAATATATAACTTCATTTTTCTAAATCATTTCCAATTTGGAAATTCTCTGCCAATATTATTGGAAAATTGTGAGTGAGAGGCAATGCAACTTGTTCATGTTTAGATTGATTAAAGTAACTGAGAGGCAGGTCTTAAATTCAGGTTTTCAAGATTTCAAAGCATACTCTTGAGCTACTGAGCTCTTTCCCCTTAATTGTTATTACCAACTTATTAAGTACTCATATTTTTCAGGGAAACAGAATCATTCATTTCTTCAACTCCTTGGAATAAGTAACATAGGAAACAGTGTGAGGGTGTTTGTGTATGTTCTTTAGATTATTTGTGTGCAATTTAAAAAATGTACTTATTACTCTTTACCATGTTTCCCCCACTAATCCTATATATTTGCTGAAAAAAGTAGAAGGGAATCACAAACTTGTAGCCATTTAATTAGAAAAAATAATTGCAAGATTTAGGATTCAGAAGAATTTGATAAAAATGCTGGAATAAATCTCTGATTGTTTTCTACAACTCAAATCCTTATTTCTACAACTCAGATTTGTATGTACCCCCAATTAAGACTGAGATCTATTAATATTTGCTCCAAAAGACATTATTAGAGTTTATTTTCAGTGATATCTTATTTTTAATTACAGCAATCTACATATATTCATTTATGTATAAAAATATTCAAATATAGTCATATCATCTTCTTCTGAAACATTATCACAACTCTACATACCCTGAATTCTGGCCTGAATTTCTTGTGACTCCATTTCTTGTAGAACTACTGGCCCCAGTCTCTCATGTCTAGCAACAGAGCTCTCCTTGTCCATGTAGTCTGCTCATAGTGCATAGGTAACACAGCTGTCAGTGATTTTGCTCCAGGTAATCTTCACCCATGTAATGACCTCTTGAAGGGTCATTTCACAGTTTCCATGTGCATTATTCTTCATTCTATTTTCAATGTACTCATTGATTTCCATGAACAAATGGCCCTTGAATAGCTTGTTTATTGCAATATCAGGAGTCTGGAGATAGGCAGTCATTCCTACAGGAATCATTATTTGATTTATTCTCCTCTCTTCAAGGATGTTCTTCATTTCTTTAGCGCAGTGAGCACAGGCTGAATCTCAGACTAACAGACTTCTTTGACTATCTCACAAAACAAGGGTAGTATTAAATCAAACCACTTCCCTTATAACTGCTTGTGTGAACCAAGGATTTTCAGTTTCAAGAACATCATGCTTGAAACACATTCAATCTTATCTCTCCTGTCCTTAATGATGATTAGAGATGGGACTTTCTTTCCATCCAAACATTATCAAGTGAGCACAAGAGTCATATGTTGTGTCTACTCAATTGATCATTTGACAATAAGTTTCAAATTCATCCATTTATATAAGCGTTTACCTCTTGCCCAAAGGCATCTGCTTGGGCATTTGCAAACAGTTAATTATAATTTATATTGTAATTTATTTTAAGTATTAATTTCAATAATATTTATTTATATTTAATTATGTGTTAATATTATTATTTTATAATTCAGCATGTTCATTTTGTGTTGCAATAGATGTACTTAATGTCTCTGTCTGAAGATCTCAATTGGAGCTTATTTTCGGGGGACTTAAATTAAGAGCATCCTGAAATATCATGCTAAGATTTATTTTGGGGGAAATACTGTTAATATGACTTATATATTACTAAGTATAGTTGATGCTTTTCATGAAAATGCTTCTCAGATCCATTCCTTCCTCTTTGTTTTTATTGCTACCACATTACTCTGTTAATGCTTATAGTTATAATTTCACACCTAGATTATCAATTACTAATTAAACATCTTGTCCTGAGTCTTTCCAACCATCCAAAATATAGTGGCAACTCATCTTTCCATACTCTAGAACTTTGTATACCACATCAGATTCTTCAAATCCTTCATATTTATGATAGACAATTCTCTCTTTTAGAACACCTTATTAATTTTATTTCATTACTATTTTCTCATTATTCAAATATTTTCCCTCTCATGGTATGTCTATCAGTCTGAATATCTGTTTATTCTCTTTTGATTCCTCTTCTTTCTTTAGTGGGACACCATTATCTCCCCCAATCATCTTAAGCCCTTGTAATCACTCTCTTGGAGACTGAATTGATTATTTCTGTTTTTTTAAGATTTTATTTATTTTGAGTTTTACAATTTTTCTCCTGATCAAGTAAGATCCCCCCCCCCCCCAGAAAGCAATTTGTCAGTCTTTACATTGTTTCCATGGTATACATTGATCTAAGTTGAATGTGATGAGGGAGAAATCATATCCTTAAGGAAGAAACATAACATATAAGAGATAGCAAGATCATACAATAAGATATCAGTTTTTTTCCCCTAAATTAAAGGTAATAGTCCTTGGTATTTGTTCAAACTCCACAGTTCCTTCTCAGGATACAGATGGTATTCTCCATTGCAGAGAGCCCCAAATTGTCCCTGATTGTTGCACTGATGGAATGAGCAAGTCCATCAAGGTTGATCATCACCCCCAAGTTGCTGTCATATGTTGTTTTTCTGGTTCTGCTCATCTCACTCAGCGTCAGTTCATGCAGATCCCTCTAGGCTTCCCTGAATTCCCATCCTTCCTGGTTTCTATTAGAAAAATAGTATTCCATGACAGACGTATACCAAACTTTGCTAAGCCATTTCCAATTCTTTGCCACCACAAACAGGGCTGCTCTGAACATTTGTGTTCAAGTGATGTTTGTACCCCTTTTCATCATATCTTCAGGGTATAGTTCCAGTAGTAGTGGTATTTTTGGATCAAAGGGTATGCACATTTTTGTTGCTCTTTGGGCATAGTTTCAAATTTCTCTCGAGAAAGGTTAGATGAGTTTACAGCTCCACCAACAGTGTAATAGTATCCCAGATTTCCCACAACCCTTCCAACAATGATCATTATCCTTTCTGGTCATATTGGCCAGTCTGAGAGGAGTGAGGTGGTACCTCAGAGAAGCTTTAATTTGCATTTCTCTAATAAGTAATGATTTAGAGCAATTTTTCATATGACTATGGATTGCTTTGATCTCCTCATCTGTAAATTGCCTTTGCATATCCTTTGACCATTTGTAAATTGAGGAATGGCTTTTTAAAATTTGATTAATTATTTCTTAAATTCTGTTTCTATAATTCCTGGACTGTCTTATTCCTCTGAATCCTAATCCCCCCCAAAAGATTAATAGCTATTGTGCTAAGGATGCTAATGGCAGAGGTTAGGAAGATGGTTCTATACTCCTAACAGCACTGTGGATCACTTAGAAGTCAGTTGGTGTGGTGTAGAGAAAATAATGCTAAGCATGTTGTACTATTTCACTTAGGAATTCTGAGATTTTTTAAATTTAAAAGTACCGTAAAATTTGAATTTATATCTCTCAACCATATCCTTCAATTCATTTTTTAGTAGTGGTTGATAGATTTAGAGATTCTGCACATAGCTAATTCTCCTATTCTAAGATTCTTTCTCCTATTTCTGCCTGTTTCATTAACTCCTTTTCTTTTCCCGGCCTTCTTAATATTACTTTAAAATGCTTCTTTGGCTTTCATCTTTTCTTTTACCTCACTTTGTTGCTGATTTCATCGAATCTCATACTTTTTACTTTGATGCAGATGAATCTCAATTTATCATAGGCATAATAGACTACTATCTTGAGCTCAAGAGCTATTTATTAATTAGTAGAACTATTTATTTAATACTTACATGTATGACATATTGTGTAAGGAGAAAGGAAGAAGGATGAGTTCTAGTGCACATTTTGATATCATTAATAACTGAGCATGCAGTTGGTGCATTGTAATCCCTACTTTTAGGGAAATTTAAATGTGGGTAGATCATTTGATCTTATGGGTAAGGCTACAGTCAAGCAAGTGACCACACTAAGAATTCCTTCAATATAGCAAGGCCTGGGTGACACCAAGGTGCTCAAGCAGGCATCTGCCCACTTTACTAACAGAATAAGTCAAAATATCCATACCAATCATTGATGAGATTTGGCCCATTAAAAGTCTAGATTAGACATCTCAAATATATGTCTTTAAGAGTTATTTATCTAAAGGGAAGGTATAGAGATACATTAATTACTGGTTGACTTTTAAAAGCATTTGATTTAGTAGAGCAAATAGGGAGTGAATATTCTAAAAGTACTACCCAATTATATACTAGAATAAATGAGAAAAATAATAAGTTACACAGTAAATCAGATCATATGATAGGGAATCATTGTGATCTATTTACCAACCACCACAACTTAAATTTCATGCACCTCTAAACAGATGAAACCAGGTTTTTAATTCTGGGGCACTGTACTAATTCAAAACTAGACAAACACTAGAGACAGCAACATCAATCTACAGCTGTCTAATCTTAGGCTTTGAAAAATAATAAAGCATGAATTTATCCACATATATTATATATGAATATTGGTGCATAATTAAAAGACATATTTTCTAAAACTTTTCTACTTAGAAACTCATTGAATTTTTTGAATAATTACTATCATAATGAACTTGAGAGTTATCAATGAACATTACCAAAAACAAGGGACAGAGAATGAATATCATTTGACATCATGGATATGTGATGTACGACCTTTATTTTTTTAAAGCATATATTAATTCTAGCAATCATACTATCTTTGTCAGGGTCCCTTTCTGAAATCACTTCTACTAAATACATGGTATTTAAAAATAGTTCATGATGCCCTTTTCTCATTTATTTTTCATTATTAATTCTACCCTTACTTAAAATAATTGCCCTCCCTCATAATTTAACAACTGTGTAAAGGAAAACAGATGTGCAAGCTGTCTTTCTCTGAAATACAAAGACAGCATATGCCAATGTGCTGTATATCGGACCACTATTCTAACTTGGATACATTTTGTCATTCTGTCCCTCCATATTATCTGATTTTGGTGTACTTCCACCCTGAATGTTCATACCCTACCACAATCAGCCAAAATATTATATTAACCCCCCTCGGCAGCAACCCTGCTTTGAAAACTTTGCACTTCAATTATTATATATACTTATTAAGAAAAGCAAGCAGTAGAGAACTTAATTTCACAATACAAAGCTAAAAACCCCAGTCAAGAAACCTCTACTATGTACACAGAAATATCCATTTTATTTGGAACTTGTTAAGTTTAAAATATTTTTAAATGTTTATGTTGTTTATAATATTGTATTGCTATTATATATGGGCAATTTTGACTTTAATCTTGCACTTTAATTTTTGTTTAAGACTTCTTTATTCAAATTTACAAACTTTGACAATCTATGTGCCTGTTTAAACTATATCCTGATAATTCAAATCTTATTTTATGACATCTTAATTATTTATTTCTTGAATCAGATTTTTTAATAGTCTCTATTTTCATGGAAAGCAATGTTAAAATTGCTCCTTGATTTTCACTTGAATTTATGAAACTTTATAATCCCTAGTAATGTCTTCAAGGTTAGCTCTACTCATATGACTTGTTCTTACAATCACTCATTAGTAGCAGCTATTGATTATCAGATTTGACTCATTTTGGAAGACTCACATCATAGCCTAGCAATAATCCACAAGCAAAACAACAATCTGCTTTATTATCAATGTCAAATAGACAAATGGTCTCAGACCAATTCAGTAAGGAATTGCCTACAACAATAAATGAGTTATTTCTTATTCTGTTAGTTATTACTCAATGGTGTCTCTCCTGGTGGCATGGTCAGATCCACACAACCATCACTTGCAACATTAGAAGGTGCTTGCTATACAAGGGTCTAATTTTCCCATTAACAGGAAAGAATCTCAAACTTCTTATTTAGTTCAACTAGTTTAGTTTTCTTTCTTATTTCTCTTCTTTATTTGTGGTACATTCTTCAATCCTCTGACTACTTGACACAAGTAAGGAAACACATACTACTCCTTTTCACACTTGATTTCTCTTTTTCGCTCCATCATCAAAATACTTCCTTGAATTTTAAAATCAATTTCCCTTTCTTTTATAACTTTTATTTATAACTTAGAGAGGACAGATATTCCTTCTGACTTTTCAATATTCTAGATAGATGGGAAACTAACCTAATTTGTGCATGTATAGATTTTATTTGACACAGGCACAAGTACAAATGCAATACATGGTCTATTTACTAAAAAATTCCTTCTGTCCTTAATCATAGGAAACAGATTTTTCAGTCCCCTGGTTCTCTGCCAATATCATTGGTAGCTCTTGTTGAACTACCCTCTTGCCTCACCAATCCCCAGCTTGTACTGGAGGCTTAGTCACAGAATTTTTTCAAAAGGACTTCTTGGTTTTTCTTACAATATCAGCTATATGATACAATTAGAAGCTTCCTGTGAAATCTCATACAAACAGAAGTCTTTAACTGTCAAATGAAGAAGAGTATCAAATACAAATACCAATGGCTGCAACTTTATACCTCTTTCTACTTCTTCTTGCCTTCTGCTGTTACAATTCAGATACACACTGCTTCTTAGGTTGCTAATTCTTTGCTACAGTGCCTTATTATTTCAGACAACATTGATACAGTGATGACAATAATTTAATGCTTCATTAACCTATTTACTTTTAGTCATTTTTCACTCTTTCTGTACTCAACAGTTTCTTATCATGCTTTAAAAAATGTCTATTTTGATGAAGTTTAAAGTAAATAAGTCCAATAGCTTGTCCCTTTGAAAGCTGTACCATGCTTTTTAAATCTTAACATAATTACTTTTAATTATTGTAAAAGTATATTGAAAGCAAACAAAATTTATTTTCTATCCCTACTTCTCCAATTGGAAAATATAGATGACCACATGCTAAATACCATGTAGTTGGTAAATCTCTGCATATGGTTTAGCTGTTTACAATCCATAAAATATAAGGAAAATATAATTATAAGCAAAGATATAATTGAGACTATAATGACTAACTGATTAAAAGTTATAATAGTTCCACTTAAGCAAATGCCCTCCAGAATGATTATTATTTATAATTTATTACATTTAATTTCATAAAGAAAAATTAGAGAAAGATTAATGTACAGTATTTTTAAGGCTGTATTAGATTTAGAGGCAGTTAATCCAAATCAAAGGGCAAAGAAATCTCTACTTCTGGTGTCATTTTTTGTTCTATATAGTATAATTTGTCATTCCTAGTTTTCCTGAAAAATTATCTTTTGAACTATTCTCTTCTTTGTGCCAGAAAGAAGATTTAATATAAACTTAAGAAAAGAATTGTCCATGCTATAAGCCTAAGTCCTGTCAACCTTTCACCATAACTCATCATTAGTCTCAACTAAATTGAAATTCTCTTGTGTTCACAAACTTCCTTCTAGCTCATTCACTCTTTATTTAATCCAATAAAAGAAGCCTAACTCCAGCAGTTTCCATAATTTGTTTGAAAAGGACTTTGCATAATAAATGAAAAGGTTTTATTACTTGTGCTTTATTCAGTAGCAGCAGTGTTCAACTTAAATAATGCAATTAAAGGTGAGAAGAAAGTAATTTTCTGCAAACTCTCTCTGGTGACTTTCTCAATAGGAGTCTTAAACCTTTAAAAGCCTTCATAGTAGCAATCCCAGCATTTATTACTCAAATGTTTCAAGGTGGCATTCTTTTACTTTAGTAATTATTACCACTTAGGGTAAGATCTTGACTTGTATTCTAAATGGAGAAACAATACTGAAAAAATACTTTAAAAATAATAAATATATCTGATACATACACATCAAACTTTTCTACAATGAATACTTACAAAGACTAAAGATAGAATACTTAACTCAGAATATGGAAGAATTGGGTTTCTAATGTGTCTTATATCTTTAATTTCTGTATGCCAATTCATACCAACACTCTCAGTCTGATTCCTGAGTTGTAAAATGGGGATAATAATCATATTTTCTTCTAAAAAGATCACATGTGATAATGCAAACATTTTGTAAACTTCAAAATTCTTTAAAAATATCAACCATTTGAATCTCTAAATCAAAAGGAGGCAAGAACATATAATATAAATAGTCAAACTCCATCAGAAGTAGTATGCCAATATACAAGAAATCGTTACAGAGAATAGAGTTAAAAATATAAACAATATTAAATGCACGCATGCATACACACACACTCAAGTATATATATATGTATATATATGTATGTATGTATGAAAAAAGAAATATGATGTTTCATTCTATTAAAACTAGAATTCTTTTCCCAATACAGAGTCAATGATTCATGTGTTTTCATGCTTTCAAAAAACAGATTGATGAATGATAGTGAAGATGTACAGTACTAAAAAGTAGCATTCTGATTTCCTCAAGATTTCTCTGTGATGTTTATTTTCATTCAAGCTCTCCAAGTAATATGATATATAAGACTCTGTCAGACTACCAAATACCATAAAATAATCATGTTTGATTAAAGGGAAATTGGTTCTAATCATATGCAATGTGAACACTTTGCACAATATGCAGCCTATGTTGACCAACAGAAAAACAAACAAAACTGTTCAACAATGTGGACAGAGATGCTGTCTTGAGTGATAATTCTGATTTTTTTGTTATGGGGGAGAAGAGGGCAAGAAGAAAATACATAGAGAGGGGGGAAAGGGAGAAGGGGAAGGAGAAGATGATAGGGATAGTATTAGTCCAGAAAAGATACTTTAAATCATGAAAATTAGTGGTGTCAAATAGAAAAGAAAGAAGTATCCATTTACCTTTCAAATAGTGCTTTCACAGAACTGGAAAACTTATACGATATAAGGATTATGGGAGTCCACACTCTGTAAACTCACAAGTAATACACTTATCTATTGTTAATAATATCTTGGTCTATCAGTATTTGACTAGTTCAGTAATAAATTGTTTATAGAAATTTAGTACACATAGTTTTCAAGAGTACCTTCCTTGCCAGTGATTATTTTAAAAAAATACCTGCACAGACATCCTTCTTTTCTTTCCTATTTCTCTTTAATTCAATTTAAAGACCAACTAGTCATGAAGAGCATCTGCACGAACAAATGAAAATTATATATTTGAGGTAATTATTTATTCAATAAAAATGTCACAGTACAAGTTCAATTTCATGGACATTTCAAGCTAAAAATTATGGGTGGTGAATTATCTTCATTATTCTAAACATATTTGGTTTTGAACATGAAGCTTATCTTGCTAACAGATAAAACAATATAATTTCCCTTTATTTATCTGTAATAGAGATGTGGAGATGGAGAGAAAAATAGAGTGGTTATTTTTAAATATAATAGATGATGATTATGATGGTAACAATGTTCATAATAATAGATTAATTTCTGAAAAATTTGAACATTTGCAATCAGTTTTCAAATATAATCCTATGTGCAATAAGGATCAACATAATGTAGGGGTTTTTATTATACCCATTTTGCAGATGAAATCAATGTAAATAAAGAACAAAGATAATGTTTAATTTTGACATCAATTGCCTTCATGATTCATAGTTATCCATCCAGTTTTATTTAGCTTATATTTAACATGAAAAGATTTGAGAAGTTTGAATTATTTCAATAATTTTCTCTGATTACAATAACATGACACAATGACAATTTGATTTGGAATGAGGAAAATGTTCTAAGTCTAACTTTCTTCACCTATATTTGAATATACAATCAATATGAAGAAAGGATACAAGAAGTAAAGGCAAAAAATTGTCTGAGTTCTCCTCAAACCCCTCCAAATACTTTTAAATAATTATTCTAAAAAGTTCTAATATGGCAGAACTCATAAAAAGATAGAGTGAAACAATTTTCTATTCCAAGACAACTTGGAAGTTGGTGGGAATAGTCTGTTGCACTGGGGTGAAAAAAGAGCACTGCACAGCAAAGACCTGTGACCCAGTAATTCAGGAAGAACAGCAAGTGTAGAAACTGAGTCAGTGACAGCAATGGTGGTTTCCAGACCTGTCATCCCAGAGAATGCCAAGGACAATCTGGAAGGTAAGCAGGAAAAGACTGTTGCACTAGGGTGAGAATGGAAAATAGTTCAGCCAATAAGGAGTAGATCTTGGGAGCCACTCAACCAGCAGCTGCAGTGCTTCCCAAGCTCTCAGCTAACAAACAGATTGTAAGGGGGTCAGAAAGAGATTACAGTGGTCACTTTGCTATCATTGAGGCAGGACTGTTGTTTTGCCCATACTCAGATCTGGGTCGAAGTCTTGGGTTGCAGGCTCAGGAAGAAGAGAAGCAGTAGTACCACAGAGTTTGTTGCTGTAGAGGAGCAGGGATCCTCTGTACAATTCCAGGGCAGAAAAGAGTACTTGTGGTCACACACAGACCAGTAGAGTAGCAAAAAATATTTTCTTAGATTCAAATCCCTTTAGTAGAACTAAAAACTTTCAGGTTTCTAGAAGTATCTCTGAAAACAGCTGCCAAAAATCCCACATACCTTTGGGATAGTGCGCCCTCCATTCTGAAAGTGGAGCCCTACCTTAACAAAGAGTTAAAATCATGTATTAGGTGGCAAGGGTCGGAGCGGGGAAAAGAACAGGAAAAAAATCTGACCATAAAAAGTTATTGTGATGATAAGAAAGATCAAAACACACAATTAGAAGAAGAAAACAAAGTCAAAGCTCCTATATCCAAAGGCTGCAAGAAAAATGTGAATTTGTCTCAGGGCATAAAAGAGCTCAAAAATAACTGCAAATCAGGTAAGAGAGAGAGGAAAAACTGAGAACAGTTATGAGAGTGATATGGGAAAATCATCAAAAATGATTCAGCAACTTAATGAGACACAAAAAAATACTGAAGAACACAACATCTTAAAAAACCAGACTATGTCAAATGGAAAAAGAGATACAAAAAAAAACCAATGAGGAGAAAAATGTCTTAAAAAGCGGAATTGGCCAAATGGAAAAGAAGTCACAAAAGTTCACTGAAGAAAATCATTCCTTAAAATATAAAATGGAGTAAAGGAGAGCTGATGACTGTGAACAATCAAGAACAATAAATCAAAATCAAAAGAATGAAAAACTGAAAGACACTGAGAAAAATATCATTGTTAAAAATGGCCTAAAACAGATCCAGAGGAGATAATTTTAAAATTATTGGACCACCTAAAGCCATGTTTTTCTTTTAAAAGGGTCTAGACATGACCTTTCAAGAAATTAACAAGGAAAACTGTGCTGATATTCTAGAGCAAGAGGATAAACTAGAAATTGAAAGAATACACCAATCACCTATTGAAAGTGATCCCAAAATGAAAACTCCTAGAACTAATATGGCCAAATTTCAGAGCTCCCAGGTCAAGAAGAAAATATCGCAAGCAGTGAGAAAACAATAATTCAATTATCATGGAGCTATAGTCAGGATGATACAAGATCTAGCAGCTTCTACATTAAAGGATTAAAAGTCTAGGAATATGATATTCTGAAAGGCAAAAGAACTTAGATCACAACCAAGAATCAACTAGAGCAAAACTGAGTATACTGATTCAGGGGGAAAAGATGAAATAATGAAATTCAATAAAATAGGGGACCTTTGGAAAAGACTAGAACTGAACAGGTAATTTAATTTTTAAATGTGAGATTCAGTTGAAGCTTAAAAAAGATAAACAGAAAATGGAAATCATAAGTGATTTAATGATATTCAACTATATTCCTGCATGGGAAGATGATTCTGAGAACTCATAGAAACTTTCTCATTTAATAGGGTAGTTAGAAAGAACAAGTGAGCCTTAGTCTTATCACAATTGACTCAGAGAGGGGCAAAAACATATACTCTCAATTGGGTAAAGAAATCTATCTTACTTTCTAGGAAAGAAGGGTAAGAGGTTAGGAGAAATGAGGGGTGATAGAAGGAAGGGCAGATTGTAGGAAGGGAGCCAGAAGCAAAACACTTTTGGAGAGGTACAGGATGAAAGGAGAAAGATAATAGAATAAACTGGGGTGAGGGGGGGGAACCAGAAGGAAGGAAATACAGTTAGCAATAATAACTATGAAGAACAAAATTGATAAATCCTCATTTCTCATGTATAGAGAACTGAGTCAAATGTATAAAAATATTGCCATCCCCAATTGATAAATGGTCAAAAGTTATAAATAGTTTTCAAATGAGGTTATCAGTGCTATCTATGGCCTTTTAAAAAAGTTTTCCAACACTATTGATTGGAGAAATCCAAATTACAACAAGTCTGAGGTGCTATCTTATACCTACTAGATTGGCTTATAAGACAGAAAGGGAAAATGACAAAGGTTAGAGGAGATGTATAGAAAAAGGATATATTAATGCACTGTTGGAGTAGTTGTGAAATGATTAAACCATTCTATAGAATAATTTGTAACTATGCCCAAAGGTATATAAAATCAAGTATATCCTTTAACTTAGCAATGCCTCTACTTTTGATTTTAGAAGAGATGAAAAATAGGAAGAAAAGGAGCCATATATCCAAATATTTTTATACAAGCTCTTTTCTGGGACAAAGAATTGGAAATTGGAAGAGTGCTCATCAGTTTGAGAATGACTGAATGAATTGTGGTATGTGAATAAAATGCTATTCTACTATAAGAAATGATGAGCAGGATGTTCTAATTTAAACCTGGAAAGGCTTACCTGAGCAGATGCTAATCAAAATAATAGCATATGATCACCTGTGATTGACTTAGCTTTTCTCAAAAACACTGTGACCCAAGACAACCCTGAAGGACTCATGACTAAAAATGCTTTTCGTCGAGAGAGGGAGAGAGAGAGAGAGACCCCATTTTATCTGAAAAAAAATTGAAGTATACTAATTTTTCCTACTTTATTTTTCTTGAGGTTTCTTTTTTTGAAGGGGGCATTATTTATGTTTTGTTTTATAACATGATGATGATTATGGAAATGTCCTGCATGATTACACATTTTTAGCCTATATCAAAATACTTGCTTTCTCAAAGAGAGGCAGTAGGTTGAGAAGAAGGGAGAGAATTTGGAACTCAAATGTTTAATAATGAACTTATTTTTGCACATAACTGGGGAAAAAATGAAAAAAAGGTAAGATTTGAATTCAGGTTATCCTGACTCTAAGGCTAAAATTCTATCTACTGTACCACCCATTTAAATTTTAAATGTAGGTGTTGTCTCCTTTGATATAGGCTCCTTAAGGGCCTTAACATTATGAAAATTAATTTAAATAATTTATACTTTCATAGCAAAAGGAAGTTTAAACATATGGCAATATTCATTTTGATTCCTTAAAATACTATGATTTCCTGCTTCACATGGGGACTTAGCAGATATCAAGCTGACTCCATTACTCTAAATTGTCCTTATTTTAAACTACAAAATACTCAGATATGCATATAAAATTTTATAAACAATCTTAACATTTCAAATTTCATATAATAAGGGAAGAGCTCCACATTCTACCTTTAAAGGAATTTTATTAATGCCTAGTTTTCCAAAGCCAGTGGGATTTTCCTCTCAGAGAGTACTAAGTCTCTTATTCACTTTTAGGAGATATACAGTGCCTATGCTACTGTAGACATGGCTTTTCTAGTCACTCCAAGATAAGTATAGCAAAATTACAAAATGCTTGACTGCCTAGTTAATGCAGTTTTTCCAAATCAAGTAATTTCAAAATACATATCTTTTTGAGGGAGTGGGGCTCAGTCAGATGTCTGGGAATCAGAGATGCTTTAATGTAGGAGACTGGGGTATGTGGAGTCATTCTCAGTCCAGTGAAATGACACAGAAGGGGAGATTGAGGTGTGAGTCTTAGCTAAATCACAATCTGATCACTCTCAGGAACCTGAATGCACAACACCTCCCCAATTCCTCAAGCTGGAAGGGATAAAGGAAGAGTACACAATACAGATCAAAATATACAGAGTCAATTTAACAAGCCAACAAGACAATGGAGACACACAGACAGGTTCCCCAAATTCTCCAGGTCAGAGTGGGCGGAATGGGAGAATATACAACACAGATCAAAACAGAGGGGCAGTAGAACCAGCAACAATGACAAGAGAAACACAACAGACAGCCAAACTGGGTAATCAAAACAAAAGAGATGCAATAAACAGATAAAACAAAGCCTAGAGTGCTCCTCTTCAGAATAAGCCTTTCCTATGTTCTAACAATGTTCCCATTTAAACTGTGGTAGAGATCATAAGCTGCAGATAGCACAGCTCATGTAAAGTTAAGCCTTAACATTAACAATAATCCATAGCACTAAGGTGGTTCCTCTAGCTCTATTAGAGAGCTGGAACATGAGAATGTACCATGTAAAAACATATTTCCCATGACCATCATCCCTGGGAGGGAAATGGAATAACCCAAAGAAGTGGTATCCCATCTGTTTTGGTCAGTCGATCTACCAGAATTCTGAGAAAATGCACAAAAAAGTGGGTCCTTTACCTCTAGTGGAGAGTTGGAACACCACCAATTGGTAGAGAGACACTCCACCAACAAGCACATTCTCTGGAATTTGCACTGTTACACACTTCTCTCCCACACAACCCATGAGGACTGGAGAAAAAGAAATGCAAAAGAGCATTATAGGCCAAGTTGGAATGGGTAGGCTTAAGAAAAAGGAGGGACAGGCATTTCTCACCTTCCAGACCTGGAGAGCATTGCTCAAGTTCCATTTGGATCGCCATTATGAAGTCATGAGAAAATAGGCTTCAGGACAAAGGAGGGGCAGGGTTTAAGGATGGAGCCTGGAGAAATGGACTTCATTGAAGGGGAGACTTTAGGATCATGTGGATTCATATGATGAATTCACCAACTCTCTAAGGAAGGTAAGAAATACTTAGATTTTAATTTCTAGGTTGCACCAATGGTTTGTAAGTTACCACAAAAGTTCTACAAAAAATTACAACAAATTCACAGGTTAAATTCTCTGGAGAAGCAATAAAAATGACTTTCAGGTGAAGTAGTGGAGTTAAATAAAGAAGAAACAGCTGCAAGCTGGGACAGTAAGAACATATAGGACTGATAAGAGAGAGGAAAGATTGTGAGAGGTTATTTGGCGGACCACCTTCACAGGAAGATTGAGCTGCCTTCACAGAAAGACAAGCAACCAAGGGATAAGTAGTAGAGAATAGTCAAGTTGGTGGGGGGGATCATGACCTCCAAGAGTGGGCTAGCTTCACAACAAGACAAGTGGCATTAGTAGTAGATAAGATAAGTAGTAGAGAAATTCATTTCTCAAATATTAGTGAACTGAATAAAGTTTATAGAAATAAGAGTCATTCCTCAACTGATTAATAGTCAAAGAAAACAAACAGCAAGTTTTCAGATCAAGCAATCCATAATCAAATGAAAAAAAAATTTGCTTTAAATCACTTTAAATCACTGATTAGAGAAATGTAAAATTAAAACAACTCTGAGCTACCACATCACCCCTATCAGATTGGTTAATATGACAGCAAAGAAAAATAACAAATGTTGGAAGGGATGTGGGAAAATTGAAACACTAATGAATTGCTGATGAAATAATATACTGAAGTGCAGCTAGGTTGCACAGTGGATAGAGCACCAGCCCTGGAGTCAGGAGGACATGAGTTCAAATCCAGCCTCAGAAGGTCTACTTAATAATTACCTAGCTGTGTGGTCTTGGGCACATCACTTAACCCCATTTACCTTGCAAAAACCTAAAAAAAATAATATACTGATTCAACTATTTTATAGAACAATTTAGAACTATGTTCAAAGGTATAACCCTTTAGGACCCTTTGACCAAGCATTTCCATTGCTAGGGTTGAATCCCAAAGAGATAAAAAACAAAAAATAAAAAGGGCCTATATGTACTAAGATATTTATAGTGGCCCCTTTAGCTGTGGCAAAGAATCGGAAATTGCAAGAATATCCATCAAGTGGGCAATGGCCAAATGAGTTGTTGTATATATTTGCAATGGAGTAATATTATGCAATAAGAAATGATAAGCAGGATGTTTTTTAGAAAAAAACATGGAAAGATTAACATCAACTGATACAAAGTGAAATGAGTAGAACCAGGAAAACATTGTATACAGGAAAAACAATATTATATTTTGATCAACTGTGAATGACTTAACTATTCTCAGCAAAACTATGATCCAAGACAATACCAAAAGACTCATGATGAAAAATACTATCCAGCTCCAGAGAGAGAACTGATGGAATCTGAATGAAGATCAAAGTATACTTTTTCTTTATATTATTTTTCTTGTTTTTGTTCATCTGTGAGTTCTTTTACAACATGACTAACATGGAAATGTTTTGCATGTCTGCACATGTATAACCTATTCCAAATTGCTTATTCAATTTAAAAAACAATAAATGTTAAAATTTGTTTTTATGTGTATTTGGGAAAAATAAAATGAACAAAAAATAAAAGAAAATATTAGAGAGAATATTGTCTTCCCATTATACTGTTATCAACTTGAATCAAGTATGAAGTATGAGGTCAAATTTGAATTCAGGTCCTCCTAATTCCAGGGCTGGTGCTGTATCCATTGTACCACCAAGCTCCCAATTACTAGTTATGTGACCCCGGACAAATCATTTCATGATGATTGCCTAGTAATCAGAGTCTAGGGTCATTTCCAGTCTACCTAATACATATCTGGTCACTGGACCTAGATGAATCCAGAGGAGACAGTGTTTTTGGTTACTTAAGTACAACACCATCTCACTCAAATTCAATTCATGAACTTGTCATGGTATCACTTCCCCCTTTGTGAGAACAAAGGGCAAACATGATCATCATTACCAACTTGAATAAAAAACATGCCTTTTTTCTATAATGGAATAAATAGGAGTTCTTCAAGATCATCTAATTCAATATCTCCATTTTACAGATAAGGAAATTAAAACTTAGAAAGGTGAGCTGGTAAATATAGTTAGTAAAGGGGCTTGAACCCAATCCTTCTTTTGCTATTTTGAGAACTCTTCATCATATGATTGTGGAGTTGTGGAGTTGGATTACAGCATATGATAGTTTATACATTTGACAGAGAGTCTCTGTTTAACTTCTTGAAGGGAAAATGGGAATAGGAAAAGAAAAGAATGAGGCAGATGATATAAGAGGGTCAAATTTTAATGTCCTGTTTTTATGTTTTTTCATTAAACTTCCTGCTGAGAACCAATGGCCCAAGACATACTTCGCCATATATTACTCTGCTCTACCAAAATGATGAGAACCAGAAAGTCAATAAAAAGGAAGAAGATTCTAAATTTTAATGATTTTGTATCCCTTCCCCCTCCCCTCCCCCCCTTTCTAAGTTACTTCTTCCTTTACATCTATTAAGCATTTATCACCTTAGATGCATGTTGCCACTTCTATTAGAAGGTAAATGTCTTGAGGACAGGTATTATTTTTTATTTGTTTTCTCAACACTTAGCATAGTGTCTTGTACATATTAAGAATTTAATAAATGTTCATTGATAACTTTATTGTGTACACATTTGTATTGCTACAAATCGAAAAGATTAGATTCCTTATTTTAACTTGAGGGAAAAAATGGACTTGATTCAAAATATTCATATTTTCATCTTAGGCAATGTAATTTGATTTTCTTTTTGAACCTTTGCTAAATACTTTCATTTTCATATTTGTCATTTTCTTATCTGCAAAATGGAGGTAGTGCTATTTTTCCTTAAACTCCCTGATTCTAAAGATGGAAATAGAACTGAATGATGCAATTTTAGAAAACATATAATCCTTTTGAACTCTTTGCTATTCTCTGAAGCAAACCCATGTCAGAAGCTAGGGGACATTAAAAGCATAGCTAAATAACAAATAAAAAGATATAACCTAAAATATCATTGACATTACTAGTTCAATGTATAAGGAATTAATGCTCTGATATTGCTATACATAATGAAATGCAAATGGTCAAGGCAATAACACTAAATTCTGCTAATTCTTTGGATTCCTTAGTGGTCAAAAAATAGAATAGGTAAGATACAAGGAATGCTTTCTTGTGATTTATTAACCCAGATGCTTACTTTCTAAAGGAGTAGAATCAGCAAAAAAGAAAAAAAGGAAAAATTTTCATTAAGTGACCTTAATATATACTGATTCAATAAAAACTTGCAAAATAATTTAAGATAACTGGGTAGTATATACTCCTGAAGTCTGAAGACAAAAGCTAATCATGCACAGGTGAAGGAAGTTACATGTACTTTCAGTTAAATGTATTTTTTGAACCAAGTCTCCATGACAAGATACATTTGAAAAAGTCAACACAGTGAGTATAGACTTACTTACAAGCTTCTATTTAGAGGAAATACTGTTTGAAGTCTCTGTGAGATCCAGGGTTTAACAGAGGTTGAAAATGATTTTTCATATATGTTTATTTTATATATGTATTTACATGCACTAGTACTTTAGTCTTAAAAAAATAAGAATCGCTTTCTGTACTTTCTGTAAGAATCACTTTCAAGAAGTAAAACAAATTCCAAACCTAACTTCTAGCATCTTTTGAAAGAATCTTAATATCTAGAAATTCTTTTGAGAATTTCTAGAGTTAGCTTTTAATGTATATGCAACAAAAACTGTTCAAGAATACTTGCATGATAATGAATGGTATATATGAAAGCACTTAGATGCAACTGTGATCTCATCATTATAGTTACTGTCTCCATCAGTGCAGATCTAAGCTTCCTGTGAAATGTAATTTATTTTCTGTGAGGTTAATTAATTACATAATTAAAGTTATAAGGAAAAATTATATGGGCTCTATAATAAATATGAAATATTAAGAATCATTCTTATATTAAAAGTGGTATTTTAAATGATTCAAGGATGAATAGAAGAATAAAGGATGAATAGAAAACCCCAGTCTGATTAACCAGAATAAGAAAAGAAAGTTCCCCCTCTTCCTTTATTTTCTGAAATCTGGTAAAGGCTTGTATATCAGAGAAATGCTATAGGATACAGATGGATACTTGAGAAGTAATCTTGTATATTTATATATAGAAAATTACTGACAATAGAGAATTAAAAATATATTTCACTGTAAAGAAACATAAATAATTCCCTTTTTATAAAATATAAGCTTTATATATACATATATATATATATAATCTTAAAGCAGATCCAGAAATATATTAGTTTTTTCCAATAATAAGAGCACAATCAGTAATAATAATAATGAGACTGACAAGTAAAATATGAGGTAGCTAGGTGATGCAATGAACAGAGCACTAGCCCTGGAATCAGCAGGTCCTCAGATACCTAATGCTTACTTAGCTGTGTCACCTTGGTCAAGTCACTTAACCCCATTATTTTGCCAAAATTAAAAAAAAATATGAAAATCTTCTTAGGGGAAATTAGGTGGCACAGTGGATAGAGCACTGGCCCTGGAGTCAGGAGGACCTGAGTTCAAATCCACCTCAGAACCACAATACCTACTTAGCTGTGTGATCTTGGACAAGTCACTTAACCTCATTGCCTTGAAAAAAAACCCCAAGTTTTATTGAAACTACTTTTTTTGGTTGTGAATATGGCTTTGGATGTGGGTATGACTGACAATTTGATTGACTAATCTATTTAGACAAATCCTTTTGTGGGTTAATCTGTATTTACTTTTCAAAGAAAGCATCTTCACAGTTTATGGAATCCTAATATTTCCAATGACTCAACCAAAATTATCTTTAGGCAAGAGTTAGAGGTATTAGAACTCATAAAAATTAAAATTTCCATATTGTATTTGAGGGATGACATACTTTATGATGTCATTGTAACTATTAATTTGATGTTTTATTTCTGTGAGAGAACCAATAGAGATCTATACAACTATTCCTTCCTCTTATGAAAGAAATAACAAGAAATACAGGTCTAAATGTGATTCTTAATGGGGCAGGTGTCAAGTTTTTTACTTGTCATCAGTGTTAACCAACTAAATCCACAATATAAATGACAATAAATTTACATAGGGAGAAAATTTGCAGATGCTGCTAAAAGGGCCTGGAGATGATAGTGTCCAGAAATTTATGCAGCTGCGAAGGCTCACTGGAAAACTCTATCCAGTTATATTATAATTTTGCAGTGGAAAAAGATATATTTTGGAGGGGGGAAAGTCAAGATCATCAACAAAATTTAGGAGGGGGATGATTTTGTGATTTTAAATAAATGCAAATCAATAATTCAATTCTCTAAGTTATTTTCTTAAATATGAAATAGAAACTATTCCAATCTATAAAAAAGGAAAAATTCTTTTGTTTATCTTTAATGGAATTAGATATAATATATAACAGAAAATATAAATGACCTGACTTGAGTAGGGGGTTGGGTGTGGGTGGGAATGGGAACCTCAGCATCCTAAATGAGAAGAAATACCCAGGTTCAAATATGTATTGAAATTATAGTTAAAATTCCTAGAATTACTCTGAATTTGTCAATAACTGATTTTGCAGCACCCACTAGAAATTAAAGGTCCAAATGGAACACAAACCCATAAAGGTGCTACCAAATATGACCATCTAAGCATTCAATTTGTAGCCTGTGCATTTGTCATCTGAGGGACCAGCCTAGATAATTGCAGAGGAGCTTATCAATCAGGCATTGAGGACTAGCAAATAGTTACAGTGACCTGGAAGGGCTAAGTACACCTAGAATTTAAAATGTAGGAGAGAAACCTGAGAATAAAGTGTCACAATGTAGGGCATAATATCCACAAAACAACAATATTCAAATGACATTCTGTGGCATTTGACCCTTTGTGTCCTTAGTTTTTTCTGTGATGCAACTAACATTTCCATGATAGATTCTTAAGATTATCATTGGGACAAGCATGACAGTATAACTCAAACACCTTTATGGGCTGCAGCCAGTAGAAGAGGTAGATATGCCAAGAATTCTCTGAGATGTGACTCTTTTAATGAATAATGTATTTAACTTAGGTATCCAAATGAAAGTTGCCCTTTTATGTTACCATGAAAGAAATTTAGATTTATTTCACTGGAGTTATAGTAATTTCATTTTGGGGGTGGGGTACAATTAGTGTCTTCAAAGTTATAATATAACAGAAAAGTCAGTATTATGAACCTGGAAAGAAATGATATCTCCTGACTTAGTGGGAAACTTCAATAGTCAATGATGAAAGAAAATGATAACCCTATCTGTCTGATGCCATTGCAGCAGTAAAGACTTGTTTTTCTAATAAAAATAATTAAAATGTAACACTTTTTTAATAAATTCAAATATATATATATATAAATTCAAATATATATATAAATTCAAATATATATATATATATATATATATATATATATATATATATAATTTGACTAATGTAACCATGATTCAAAATTTTTTTTAGGTTTTTGCAAGGTAAATGGGGTTAAGTGTCTTGTCCAAGGCCATACAGCTAGGTAATTATTAAGTGTCTGAAACCGGATTTGAACCCAGGTATTCCTGACTCCAAAGCCGGTGCTTTATCCACTACGCCACATAGCCACCCCCATGATTCAAAGTTTTAAAAAAAATTTAATATCACAATTAAAGTATTGGTTAACTTTTCCTATTCTATTGTAAAAATAAGCAAGAATTATTTGCAACTTCATAATCTCACCAAATGGTGGCATATATTCCATATTTTCCTCAGAAAACATATCTTATATGTTTCAGTTACTAATTTGGAATACATTTTATATTATTCTCTTTCATAAGAAATAGGCAGGTAAGAATAAAATTAGAAAACATATTTTAGTCCTTTTACACATCGAAAATACATTTAATGCTAAAATGCAATTGGCTATTGGCAATGTAGTTTTTAGGATAGTCATTTGAATCTTAAGAGAAAACCAAAATATTTTGACAGCAATTTCATAAAATAATGATAAATCTCTTCATATCTTATGATTTTTAATAGTTTGTTTTTATTTACTCTTAAGATAATGACTTTATTGCACAGAATACTTCTATATATATATATATATATATGTAGACCCGTAGTCAAATATCCCACTATGTTTAATGTTTTAGAAAAAAATTGTTTTTATCCTAGTTGTAGTGGAATTCTTGCATGTCGTGATATATCAGAATTCAAAGTTCAGTTATATATAGATTGTCATTTTGTTCCCTCTATGACTTTCATTGTTCATAGGCAAATAAAAACTTATATAGGACTTTTGCTTTTTGCACATCATGAAGAAATAAACTAGGCAAAAACAATATTTAAATAGGTGTAGTAAAGACAACTAAATGAGTTTTCTGAAAACTTATCTATAGTGTCCCAAACTTTAAAGTACAGAATGGTAGATGCCCTACCCTAATACAGCAGTTTATTCCTAAACAGTTAACTGAAAATTTCATGATATCTTGAAATTCAGGAGAATGTTACCAATTTATATGACCATTCTGAATCCTAATATTTTCTTTTAAAAAAAACCTTTTATTTTTGTATATAATAAGCATTTCTATAACAGTATAATAAAAAGATGATTGCAGGGGGTGGGGCCAAGATGGCAGCATGAAGGCAGTATTTCCCATGAACTCTTCCCAAAGAAACTCCAAAAGCCACCAAATTATGAATCTAGCCAAAATTTAGAGGGGCAGAAACCACAGAAAGAATGAGTGATACTTAGAATTTCTACCAGGAAAGGTGTCTTTCATCAGGAGCAGGAGTTGGAAAAAAGCAGCTGTAGCCCAGTCCAGCCCAGTCCAGCCCAGGGATCACCAGGAACAGCTTGAAGAGGTGGTGAGAGAACTCTGCTACACCAGAATGAGTGTGGAGTAAGGAGCACTGACCCCAGAACATGCAGCAAGAATTGGGAGAAACCAGCCTGCATCTCCAGAGCACAGCTCACAGATGGTAGGGTGGTCACAGGAGACAACAGAAATCTCTCTGCTCTTCTCAGGTGCAGGAATCTGCTGTTTGCCCACACTCAGATCCAGGTTGCAGTTTGGGGTTCCATACTAAGATAGCAGAGTAGGGATCTTCCTTACAGCTCCAGGGCAGAGAGGAGTGCCTGTAGTCATCTACATATCAAAGCACAGGCAAGAGAGCATAAGACCTTGGAGGAATAAAGGTCCCTGTGGAGTGCCCCCCCCAAAAAAAAAACCCAAAGCCTTGAAAGTGCTGTAAATTAGTCTTGGGCTGAGGAAATGAGTGAACAACAGAAAAAGAAGAATCTGACCATAGAAAATTTCTTTAGTGTCATGGAAGATCAAAACACATACTCAGATGATGGCAAAAATTGAAAAGCCTCCAAGACAAATAGAAAATGGGTTCAGACTATGGATGAGCTCAAAAAAGACTTTGAAAAGCACTTAAGGGAGGTAGAGGAAAAACTAGGAGGAGAAATGAGAGTGATGCAGAAAAATTATGAAAACCAAATTAGCAGCTTGGTGAAAGAATAGTGAAAATAATATGTTGAAAACCAGTTTAGGCCAAATGGAAAAAGTAAAACAAAAGGCAAATGGGGAGAAGAATGCTAGAATTGGCCAGCTGGAAAAGATTAAAAAGCTCTCTGAAGAAAATAACTCCTTTAAATGCAGAATGGAACTAAAGGAAGCTGATGATTTTGCAAGAAATCAGGAAGAAATAAAACTCTTCCAAGAAAGCCCCAAATTAGAAGGGAATGTAAAATATCTCAATGGAAAAATAAACAACCTTGAAAACAGATCTAGAAGAAATAATTTAAAAATTATTGGGCTACCTAAAAGTTATGACCAGGAAAAAAAAGCCTAGATTTCATTTTTCAAGAAATAATACAGCAAAATTGCCCAGAGATCCTAGAAGCAGAGAGTAAAATAGAAATTGAAGCAATTCACCAATAACCTCCTGAAAGAGATCCCAAAAGAAAAACTTCCAGTAATATTATAGACAAATTCCCAAACTCCCAAATCAAAGAAAAATTTCTAAAAAGCTGCCAGAAACACACAATTCAACTACAGAGGTGCCATAGTCAGGATTACACAGGATTTGGCAGCATCTACATTAAGGTCTCATAGGGATTTGAATATGATATTATGGAAGGCAAAAGATCTTGGTTTACAACCAAGAATCAACTATCCAGCAAAACTGAACATCCTCTTTCAGGGGAAAAGGTGGACTTTCAATGAAACAGGGGACTTTCAAACTTTCCTATTGAAACAAACAGAGCTGAACAGAAAGTTTGATCTCTAAGTACAGGACTCTGGCAGACCATAGAGGGAGTGGATGAGAATGATATTGAATTGTTTTATTCCCGCATGGGAAGAAGATATTGATAACTCATATGAACTTTCTCATTCATAAGAGCTGTTAGAAGGAGCATATATAGACAGGGTACAGGAAGTAGTGGAATATAATGGTATAATATAGTAAAAAGATGGAGTCAGTGGGGGATAAAGAAAAGTACTGGGAGGAAGGGAAAGAAGAGGAAGAAGGAGCTAAGAAATTTCACATAAAAGGCAAGAAAAAAGCTTTTTCAATGGAGTGGAATGGGGAAAGGCAAGGGGAATGAGTGAGCCTTCATTCTCATCAGAAATAACTCAGAGAGGAAATAACATACACACTTAATAAGGTGAGGAAATCTATCTTACCTTAGAGAAAAATGAGAAGAAAGGGATGGGATAAGGAGGAATTTTGGGTGGGAAGGGGGGGAAATAGGTGATAGAAGAGAGGGAAGATTGTGGGAGAGGGCACTCAGATACAACACACTTTTGGACAGGGCCAGGATGAAAGGAGAGAGAGAGAATAGAATAAATGAGAATAGCAAGGAATAGAGTGGAGGGAAATAAAGCTAGTAATAGCAACTGTCAGAAATATATTGAAGCAACTTCTCTGTTGGACTTATGATAAAGAAGGCCACTCACCCCAGATACAGAGCCATTGCAATCTGAAAACAGACTGAAGAAAAAGTAAATTTTTTTTCTCTCTCTCTCATTCACTTTTCTTGAAGGTTCTCATCTTCTTGGGGAGCATTATGTTTACTCTTATAACAAAATTATTGTAATAATATAAAATAAATAAACCAAAATCATACTTATAAATGATGATTGCACTTAAAAATGCAAATATATTATTTATAAATTGCTATTACTTTTAAATATATAACAGTTATCAGTTAAATTTCTTTTTCTTTCCTGACCCCTTTTTCTTCTTCTTCTTCTTCTTCTTCTTCTTCCCCTCATCCTAGGGATAGTTACCATTAGACACATATATTATGTTATATTTTAGTTAATAATACATATTAATTAAATAAATAATTATATTAATTAACATTTAATTATATATTACATATATGTTAGATACATATGTATGTGTATATATAAAATCAATCTATACATACTTCTATTTATCTGTTCTTTTCTGGATGGATATAGTGTTTTTATTCATATATCCATTATACTTAAATTTGAGTAACTTTTCAAATTAATTCATTGTTGGCTTTATCACTTTGTTTACAGAAGATTCCCTAGATGATTTAAGAATCTGATATGACAAATAAAGTCCAAAGGGACTATGTCCTTTCGATATGATTGGGAAATGTATTGCCAATAATTGGGAAAGTGGTAGTTATTTTATACTGGATAAATGACTGTCATATTGCTTTTTTCAACTGAATGCCTTGTGTTCTTGCTAAAGCTATTCTTAGATATCAAGGTACTGCATCACATAGGATTGTAAGGTTCATAGAGTCTTAGGATATATAGTAAAAAATAGACCTTGGGGCAGCTAGGTGGTGCAGTGGATAAAGCACTGGGCCCTGGAGTCAGGAGTACCTGAGTTCAAATCCGGCCGCAGACATATAAAAATTACCTAGCTCTGTGGCCTTCGGCAAGCAACTTAACTCCATTGCCTTGCAAAAATAAAAAAAATAGGAAAGGATAGGAAGACATTAAATACAATATCTTCATTTTATATATAAAAAATCTGAGGTACATAAAGTAACTATCTTAGCATCCAACTCGCTAGTCAAGAAATGAAGCTAGGTTCTTTTGCCTCCATAACTAGACCCCTATCAAATCACTTTGCCTCTTAAGTAAAGAAAATTCAGTGTAGTCCAATGACTAGCAACATACCCACCTTCATAGATACTATATTTTGAGATAGAATAACTCAGCTCAAATCTCAGGTCTGGAGTGGCTTGTAATGATTTCATACTTTTGAGGCATTCTTCCTCATGAAGAAACACTAAAGGCTTTGTTCTTGTGCCACAATTGTAGTTGTTCCTCTTTCTTTCATGGGACTGGAGGTATTAGATTTAATGTTAGTTTATCTCCATAAAGAAATTCATAAGCACACATACACACACACACACACAGAAAGAAATATATATATGCATAGCTAATTTTAAATTGAGTATATGTTTCAAAATGAAAAGTTTTATGACAGAAAATAAAGTCTAAGTAATTTTAAAAAAAGCTATACATAGTAATTAAAATATTCAACTATCTATTGGCTCAGTTTCAGACTCTTCTAATATCATTATAATAAAATTCTTTCCCTTCATTTCCTTTATATTTCTAGAAGCAAAAGACTGTCGTCATCAAGTCATCAAAAACTACAGAAGTCCAATGTCATCTTCTATTGGATCATCTCTTGACTATTCACAGGTATAGAATAGTCTAGTTACAGAAAGGAATGAATAAATTGGGGAAAAACTGCCAGTTTCAAAGAATAATGGAGGTTGTCATGAGCCTGGAGATTTTCTTTACAGGAAATATTTAGTTGAGCACTAAATGTTACTTATTTTATGGCTCAGAATCTCTATATTACTCAAGTGATCTTTAGGAGAATTGATATAATGCTATTTCCTTGAGTCTACTATAGGTAAGTTAATCCAAGCATACTTTATTACCTATTTTAATATCTCTTTTTTAGTCCCTCATTGCATTCTGATGACCACCATATCCCTGTAATCAAATGATGAGAGATTAAATATAGTTTCCATGTGGATGTATGCTAGCACTTTTGGAGGGATAATAATTCTGCTGCATGCCAATTTAAGCCAATTGCTTTACAATCAAGTAATAGAATTTTCTAAAGTCACGAGGCAGAAAGTCAGAGACATATAGGTATTCAACCTGAAAAGAACAGGTTCAAATATAGAGCAAGAATGGAACTGAGGAGGCATTTAGTCGAATCCCCTCATTTTTTTAGAGGGACACTGAGGTTCAGAGAGGTTGAGTGATCAAGGAACTGGATCTACATTCTTTTCCTTTTAAAATACTACTTTCGGGGAGGCTAGGTGGTGCAGTGGATAAAGCACAGGTCCTGGAGTCAGGAGTACCTGGGTTCAAATCCAGTCTCAGACACTTAATAATTACCTAGCCGTGTGGCCTTGGGCAAGCCACTTAACCCCATTTGCCTTGCAAAAATCTAAATAAAATAAAATAAAATAAAATACTACTTTCTAGGGAGATAGAAACAAATTATATTCCTCATTGGCAATTCTTTCCCATGTGTTCTTAATTTCTTTGACTAGTGCCTTCTCTAATCCCAAAGATGCTTCACTGGATTTAGGACCAGGAAGACTTGAGTTTGAATCCTGCATCACTCATTTATTAGCTTTGTCAGACTGGACAAGTCATTTGAATCTGCCTGCCTCATTTTCTTTTTCAGTCAAATGGGGATTAATAATTGCACCAAATCCCAGGCTTGTTGTGAAGATCAAATGAAATAACATGTGACAATCACTTTGCAAAGCTTATCACCACATAAATGATAGCTATAAATATTGTTATTTTTTCTCAGATCTTAGATTAATTGCCTATTAAACTTCATTTTTCTTCTTCCTTTCCTTTCTTATTCTAATTTTGGCATATTTAATATTTTATTAAGTGTGGATTCAGTGTTTGTGTATGTGTATATGTGTATGAATATGATAAAAAATGCTTTCCTATGACCAATATTGCTTTCCCTGCTTTAAGGGCATGAAAAGTGGCCATAAGAAGATACCCCCAAACTCTAGGCAGCCTTGGTTTATACCCTGCTAAAATTCTTTAAAAATTGAATAATAGTAGAGAACAGCAAATAGTAAAATGAAGACCTCTTTTATAAGACCTAAGTAAGTAGGTGTATACCTGGAGGAATATAAAAAAATGGAGCACCTTTGTAACATTAAATGGTGGAAAGGAAATGACAGAGATGAGACAAGATTAGCACTTGCAAGGCCCCTGAGTCACAGAACATTTTTGCAAGAGTTACATAACCTGCAGTCTACAGATTGAGAATTGCTGAATCAGACCATAGATGTATAATCTACCTTTTTACAACCATAATAGTAATTTAACATCCTTTAGGTCTCTTTTAGCACTAGAAGATTCAAG